>NC_143582.1:29267690-29620090 GCF_048544385.1 Mastigoproctus giganteus
GGACCGTTACCATGAAAGGGTGTACCTGGTCGGCAATGATGCTTAAAAAATATATATTATATTAGGGTTACCCATAAATGATTACATTAACTCCTATTCGTGTCTGTAAATACCGTGTGTTCTCTGGTTGATTTGCCTGTTTTGCTGGACGAAAAAACCTTGCTATCTACGCCTGAGATCGACTAACTCAGCCACGGAGTGAGAAAAGCCCACTAAAGTTCAAGTTCCTTGCGTGATCGACGGCATTCGAACCCGGGCCTTTTCCAGCCGTTGTGGGGAGGATAGTGACGTTACCGCTGTGCTACCGGCGCAGACAGCAATGATGTTTAGGGTGGTAGACGTCAGAGTGCCCACCACATGGATGATTGAACCCAGGGTATCTCAGCAGGACATCGCCGCCACCGGCTTATTTTCGTCCCAAGGCGCATCCAAGCACCATCACTTCTCCAGGTAAACGACGCACGTGTACTCGGCTGTCCACATGGTGCAACAGGAAACGTGATTCATCGGACCAGACGACCTTCTTCCAATCACTCAAGGTATAGTTTCGATGCTCGTGTGCCCATTGTAGGCGGTGTCACCGGTGAACCGTGGGTAGTATGGGCACTCAGAGCGCCCTGCGGCTACACAGCCCCATTTTCAGCAGGGTTAGATGTACTGTGTGTGTGTTGTGACACATTACTCCCGTCACCAGCATTCCGATTACAGGCGAGTTGCGCCACAGTCGCCCTTCTATTGCCACGTACCATCCGGGAGAGCCTTAACTCACCTCGAGTATCACTGAGCGGTGGTCCTGCAACACCTCGCCGGCGGATCGTGTGTTTTCCCCCTTCGGACCACTTTCGGTAGGTAATAACCACGGCTGACCATGAGCATCCCACGAGCCGTGCCTTTTTGGATATGCTCTGACCCCTCGTCTGGCCATTACAAATTGGCCTTGTCAAACTCACTGAAGTCCACTTCCTTTCCCATCTGCAGAACAAGAGTAACACTGATTAACGGAGCTCAGTATCAGGTGTCCCGACCCGCGCACGCGTCGTAGTTCACCTGCAGTTGCTTAGATTTACATGAAGACTCGCTGGTCATAATGTTTTGGCTCATCGGTGTACACTATATTACCAAAAGAAATCAAATTCCCTAATCTTTCAAAGAAACGTTAATTGTTACGATATTTAATATGTCCTCCCACCTTTGGTCGTAATTATTTATTGTGCCGTAGTCGGCAGACTCTGAACCAATTTTTGATAATAGTAAGGAGGTAATTTAGTCGATTTGCCCCTTTAGCTGCTGAGTGCAGTGTTGATCAAGTCAAAGCCTATTTTGCATCGCTGAGCCGTGGTCCTCCAAAACCTCGCTGGCGGTTCGTGTGTTTTACCTCCTCGGACCACTTTTGGTAGGTACTAATAACGGCTGACTGTGATTAGTACCTACCGAAAGTGTTCCAAAGTCTTTAAATGGATTAAATTCTAAATTTGGGCTCTCAGTGAATGAAGCTTCTGCACCTAATGTCATCAAACAGTGTTTCAGGGACCCATTATGTTGGGTTGTGTGATGCTGTGTGTTGTGACGCTTGGTCTGTGTGTGCCTTTTCTGTAAAATTCGGTATTATGCAGATTGCTACGTGTCATCGTATTCTAATCTCCGTAGTGATATGGTGCATTTTTATGATCAAAGAGAAAAGGGCCCTCCTCAAGTCACATTGTAGGAGGAGCGGTATTCTGCAAAATGTCGACATACATTATCTCATTCACTTTTCGAGGTATGACAACTAACAGTTCAAGATCAAACGACCAGAAACAGCCCCAGACAGTGACAGCATCTTTAGCAAAATTTACGGTTGGGATGTTACAGTTCGATAAACAACATTCATCAAACATCAACAACACAGTCATCAACACAGATTTCCAATGTTCCATGAACCAATTGTGATAGGTTGTGCACCAGGCTAACGAAGCTATGACGGTTGGTTTGTATATTGCGGCTATTCTGTAATATCAGACGTTAAACATATTGCTATGTATTCTCATACCAATGTCAGTTTTGTGGCTTCCCTGAATTCCCGTTGAAACTATTCGATGAGTACTTATAGGATCTACATGCCATTCTTCTAAATGCCCTCCAGTCTCTTTTGGTCAATTTCAACAGTTTAATAAGTTCGGACTCTCGGTAAATAAACAGGAGACAACAAGAAAACTTTTTATGGCTGTACTAGTGCCATATATTTCCATTTAGTAATTAACTTAGCTACTGTTGATCTTGATGGTTGCAGTTCTGCTGCCATGTTGTGATTAAATTTATTACTAATATGATATCCATGAATACTGGGCTATTGTAGGTTGGTACTGTATACTTCTTTCGACCTTTGATCAATAACATAACTAGTGGTTGTGATCCACTTGCTCCACAGGAGACATAGCTGCAACTGGACAAAAGTGTCTACGTCCCAGATCTTCTCTAATCTGACCATAACAATTATCCTGTGTTGGAAGTGAGATCGTTTCCATTATTTATACTAGGTCAGGTTCGGATGTTAGGTGTGGAGCGCGTTTAAGCGGCAGACCAACTAATGCCACAAGGAATCAATATACTTTGTGTCTCTAATTGGGTGTATCGTTCAGTTTTTATACACTTTTTCGGAAGAAAAAGTGTATAAAAACTTAGTTACTCGTCTGCGAGTAACTAAGCCACATTGCGAAAAAAGCCCTTGAAATGTTTTACATATTCACAGAATTCGAATTCAGCCCTTTTCCACCTGGTGTGGAAGGACCATTCTTCATGAAATAAATTAGTCTACTAAATGCCATTGCACCTAATTCTGCTCCTACAGAGACAGTGCACTATTGGCGGCAGTAGCAGAAGGCGTTTGTGAAGTTACGGTTGGGTATGTATACCTAATGCAAAGCTATATCAATGTATATTTTCTGGCTGTATACAACTGTCTTTATTTTTGAATGGAATGGAAATCCTTTCGTGCAAATCAAAAAGGAACGAAAATCATAATACAGCGTATTCGTTTCGTAAGACTTGTTTAATCCTGCTAACTTCGATACGTTGGAATGTGCGCTGCATAACTGTCTCATCTCCGACATCCGCCCTCTACGTTTACTATTTCTGTAGTAGATTTATTAGTTTAAGTTTTACTTTACCTGTAGTTTATTTTACCCAATAGCGCTACATAAAATTACCCACAGGTTCATTTTAATGCGCAGCTGCAGTAAAATACTTTTCTAAAATTAAAATACTCTGCTCTAAAGCACTCCTGTAACTTTAATCCTGAAATGACCAAATATGCATCATATAGCAAAGCTCTCTTCGTCAGTTGCTAAAGCACCACTGTATTATGTAGCAATTGAAAAATATACGACATATATTTGTTTATGCCAGTTTCTACTGTGAATAGAGTTTAGTTGTGTGTCTAACCAAGATCCAACTCAGTGGCGAAATGACCATAACGCCAGGTCCGCAAGCGTGAAGGTCCCAGTAACTGGGGGTTATACCAAACAATCCGGTTTGGTATGAACATTAAAATTCACATGGGCCGCTCGCAAATCTGACAGGGGACAGAATTTATAGTTTTACCACTATGCTTACGCAATTTTTATCAATTTTTTTGTAGTTCGTACTTTCTGCTATTGACATTTACGCAATGTCACTTATGTTACTCCCATGGGTTCACATCTGGTGAGTATGGCCTTGGCACACAAAGGGTCCTGAGCTGGATATCATCATTCTTCTCTCTCTCTCTCTCTCTCTCTCTCTCTCTCTCTCTCTCTCTCTCTCTCTCTCAGGGTAACTCGGGAACTTTTTTTGGCTGGTGCAGTACAAATTTGTATATGCCTCAGGCTTACTCGCACCATATGGCAAAATAACAATAATAATGTCCTCGTTAATCGACTGGATATAAACGTTTTCTTAAATAAGTTTGATTGTTCATATTCCTGCTGATGATCAAAAATAAATGTTGAAGCACTGTCTACGAGATGTGAAGAATTGTTACTGGCCATTTTCACTACGTGGCTAAGTTAGTCGGTCTGAAACTAGGGCAGCACGATTTTTCTATCATAAGTTCTGGTTTTTCGTCCAGTAACCAGGGAAATCGACCATAGAACACACGTAATTTACAGACATAATGAATACAGCTCAATATGGGGTATGTCACTGATGGGTCTAGAATCCTAGAGCCAATTCTACTGCATAGTTGGTATTATCACCATCCTCCCCACATAGGGTGGAAAAAGACTCGAGTTCGAAACCTGTCAATGACGCAAGGAATTGGTGTGGGCCTTTTTCACAACATGACTGAGGTTTTTCAGTTTCAGGCGTGGGTAGCATGGTTTTCATTTCTGGGTAATTGGGGTTTTTCATCCAGCAAAAGAGAAAATCGACCTCGGAACACACACAATTTGCGGACAGTATACAAGGAGAAATATGGCCTTAGTCGCTGATGCACCTAACACACTTCTAGAACAACAGCATTAAATATAGCGAATTTTCACCCAGGGGCTAACGTCTGGTGAGTATAGGCTTGGCACATCCAGGGTTCTGAGCTGGATATCATCATTTTCTCTTTTTTTGTGATTCCCTTCTACTTCTGACACTCTCTCTCTCTCTCTCTCTCTCTCTCTCTCAAGGTAACTCAGAATTTTTTTTTTTTTTTGCTGGTGCAGCAAAAACTTCAGGCTTCATTGCACCATATGGCTAATAATAAAGCAGTCTGAAGTGTACTGTGCTGGCTTTGAGCCTTAATTCACATTCTTATGATAGTGAGATGTCGCTGTTGGGCACACTGCCATGTGAGTCGTGACTATGTTTGAGAGGGTTTAAATGTTTAGTAGTAAAAAATATTTTTTTCTCCTGAATTATAAGTAAGAGTTTAGCTGTGATTATGGGAAATTATCGACAATTTCTGAAATTATGTTCTCAGTGGGGAACAGATAGTACGAAATCAGGTAGAGATTTAGGCTACCATATTCGTCAAGAGGTTGCCAAAAGGTTTCATTTGGGGGAGCAAACGGAAATTAGTGATGTTGCCAAGTGCGAGAGATTTTATCGCAGTCTTCTGAATATATTGAACAATGTTTATACAAAGAGTTATCCAAGAAAAGCACTGTCTTCTGCTACTGGCTTAACCGCGAGTGAATGCAAAAGTATTGTATCTTCTGAATCACTTGAATTTTGGAAAACCCAAGAGCAGAATACAATATCACGTATAAAATCAAATCTTTCAATTAGATTCCAAAGAGAAGATTAATGACTGCCAATGGTTGTAGGTAATAGCACGATAATGGATATTTATTTATTTGAAATGATTTTAGTTGTAACAATTGCACAGGATATTTAGTTTGGCTTTGGAAACGGATAGCGTATAGAAAATGAATAACGGGTCTGCAGTTCAGTCTGTTGTAAAAACATTTTTAAGCCCAAAGTGAAATAACATACAGATCTGGTTTAATTAGTGACTTTAGCCTATCTCACTTTCTCTCCACATAGGTAACTGTAGCCAGTGGTAGTCCCAGAACTTTCAGAAGGGGTATGGGAGCAACAAAAGAAGTGTGTGTGTTGGAGAATCATTGAGTTTTAAACATGTAGCAAAAAAAAAATATATATATAAATAAAAATAATATGATGTATTGATGAAAAAGATATTAACTAATTTAATTGGATTATGGATTAGGGACACTACTATGGTGCCGTGAAGGGTATTGTATGGTCGTGGTACCTGCGTGTACCGGTGAACTGTACAATAAAGATCTTATTTATTTATAGCAGAAATACCCATCAGCTATAATGAAAAATAGACAAATGTATTTGATCAGTGTATTGAGTAGGGTTGCTGACCTGTGAAGTGTAATTGCAATGGAATAAATTGAGAATGAATGCTAGGTAAAAGCAGATGACCTGAAATTAAACGAAATTAAGATTAACTTAAAAATAATACACAAAAAAAAAAATAGTACCTAATGCTGTAGGTACTAGGACTTTAACTACGTCATCCAATGTATTTACAGAGACCTTGCCTATTGCTCTGGCCCCTACAGTTTTGGCTGCCGACCCTTGGATGAAGTAGGTAAGTCCTAGGGCATTAGGTACCATTTTTATTATTTTTATGTTATTTTTAAGTTGATCTTAATTTCATTTAATTTCAGGTAATCTGCTGCTTTTACCTTGCAGGCATTCTCAGTTTATTCCATTCTAATTACACCTGACAGGTCAGCAACCCTACTCAATATGCCGATCAAATACATTTGTCTATTTGTCTATATATATATATATATATATATATATATATATATATATATATATATAGAGACAAATATGTATTTGTCTATGTGTGTATATATATATATATATACACACACACACACACACAGGTGTTCAAAGAAAGTGCATCATGTAGAAATTTCACATTTCTAACCCTTTTTTGTGATGGTATGTTACATTAATGACTAACATCACAAATAGAAATATAAACAAAAGATATTTATTAATAAAGGAAAAGCTAAGTAATATTTTACAGGTGCTCTCAAAATATTCCAAAATGAGCATTTGCAATCTTTATACAACAGTTTTGGTAAACATGACAATTATGGCTGAAATGTTATCAGAAGCCCTCAATTTGCTTCAGTTTATCATTTAAAATGAAAAGTTCACCAGGTGCAAACTAATATTTATTTGAACTGCCTCTGGTCCTGATGACAGCAGCACACCGTCGAGGCATTGACAAGATCAATTTCTGAAGATAATCAACTGATAGTTTGTGGTTCCAAACACGAATTATGGCTTCCTGAAGTTCACAAAGGGTCTTTGGTTTCTTTCTGGCAACTGCAGATTCCACACGATGCCAACAGTTCTCTATATGATTCAAGCCTGGGCTCTTTCCTGGCCAGCTAACAGTTGTAATGGACCATTCTCCCAACCAGTTTTTTTACCTGTAATAAATGTAAACACATTACTGTTGAACCTCTAATGCAGAAATGAAGCTAAAATAACCACAGTAGTGCCTACTTACACTTTTTACCCGATGACAAGGAGCAGAATCATCTTGAAAGATGTAGTTACATGGCAGGTTGAAATGGTTTCTAATGGTTGGCAGCAGTTGTACTTCCAATATAGCAAGGTATCCATTGGCATTTATGGAATCTTTTATAAACTGCAGGTGACCTACTCTGCGATACGAAATGCACCCCCATATCATTTGACTGGTAGGGAATTTCACTAAAGACACCATATAGTCTGGATGGTATACTTCCACATCTATGGCGAATCGTTTGTCTCTTATCAGAGCCATGCAGGTTGAATTTCTTCTCATCTGAGAAAATAACTGACTTCCACTGCTCGGGGGTCCATTGACATGCTCTTTACACCAAATTAATTGGACCTTTTTCATTTTTTGTGTGAGGAGGGGCTTCTTAGGACGACGGGCTACAAGACCATTTTTGAAGAGGTGTCTCCTGACTACTGTACTTGCTACCCCTCCTGTATGTTCTTCCCATTCTCTTTTCAGCTCAGATGAAGAAGCTTTACGGTTTTTAAGACATAAGTGCTTCAAAACGTGGTCCTGTTTTGGTGTAGAGACTTATTTGTGTCTGATTCCTGTTGTCTATCAGCAGAACCAGTATTCTTGAGTATTAAAAGACATCCACTCACTGTCGACTGATTACAAGACACTCTATAAGCAATATGACGGGAAGAACATCCTTCCTTGCGTAAAGCAACAGTAGCAACCTTTCTTTGTGGCGTCAACTGCACAACTCGGCATCCTGACACAAGCAAGAAATGCCTGCAACTCTTGCAGAGCATGCTTATATAGCTGAAAGCAGAGGTGTAGCTAGGTTTTTGGCGTCCTTGGCAAATTCATGGCTATGCGCCTTTTTTTGATAATTGGTAAAATTATAATAAATAATAAGTACAGTCGGATCTCTGTTTAACGAACTTCTTTCTGTCGAATTTTTCTATTTAGTAAATTTTTTTTAAAATTGCCCTTGGTTATTACATTTAAAATAGTCTCCGTAGAACAAAGAAAATTTTCCATATAACGAATATAAGAGACTTAACTGGGTAGCATTGTCGCACTGCTGGCCTTCAAGCAGTTTAGTTAATAATGCTGCAACTCAGTGGTACCCGTAAAACCTATCCAACTACCTGTTCAACACCCCTGGAAGTCGAGATGGTTAACTACTTTCTATGTATCCATAGCCAGTGGGCAGATCAAGGCGTATTCCACATTCTGACAGTAGGCTCTGGTTGGGCTTTTATCGTTTTATTTAAATTATAAATAACAATATTCACGATAGCCTGTTTTTAAGCACAAAACAGTATACACACATTATTTATAACTTCTAACTTTTTCAGTATCGTAGAAAGTACACGATGCGTGAATTTAAATTCAAATTATTATATTATGCCACCCGTAATTTCTTACATAAACCTGTATTTGTGTCTGTAAATTGTGTTCTCTGGTCTATTTACCTGTTTTCCTGGATGAAAAGCCTCGTTTCTGGGGGAAAAAACCTTGCTGTCTACACCTGAGACCGACTAACTCAGCCACAGAGTGAAAAAAGCCCATTAAAGTTCCTCGCGTCATCGACAGGATTCGAATCCGGGCCCTTTTCACCCGGTGTGGGGAGGACGGTGAAGATACCACTGTGCTACCTGCGCAGACACAATGCATGAATTGCGAACTGCTATGCATGTGGTGATGAAGCAGTAGCTTGAACGGTCCCGTCAACGCTACGCTCTGAACTGCAAATGCTGCTATACAGTATGTACTCAGATTGATGGACATACAGACTTGAATCCTCCCCCCTCCGTAAACATGCCATTTGGCAAAAATTAATTTTTACCCCACCCTCTGCTCTCATCCTGATGTGACATCATCAAGGGCACCATTTCGTCAGCTAGCCTCGGGTGTTGAAATAGCTTGGCGCAGAACTGATGTGCCCTATCAGTGGCACCACTTTGATACTGGCACCCTTGGCACCTGCCCTAATGCCAAGTCATTCCTATGCTATTGGCTGAAAGTAACAGTTGATGCAATATTACATCATTGTCTACGTGTGTCAATCTTATCTGATGCAATCTGTAAGAAATATTGCCATATACTTACATTATTCGGACGACAATTACAATTTTAAGAGGTGATGCACTTTCTTTGAACACCAGTGTATATATATTAATCTCAGTCTATATATATATATATATATATATATATATATATATATTTTTATTTTTTTTTTTTTTTTGGAGTAGGAATATATGCCCTATTGAGTACTGCCACCGATTGGAGCAACATTAATAGTTTAAATGTATTCAAGTGCAAAGAGAATCAGGAAGCAGAGAATTTCTCAATAGGTTCATTAATTAAAAGAAAAAATATTTTTTACTTTTAAAAATAACAGTTAAGTCAATTGTTTTGTAGTACCCATATTTATGAACAGTTACATTATACAGCGAGTAGACAAAATAATGGAAACACCTGATATGAAAGTAGTTTTTGTAATGGTTAAATGGGAAGGTTTTTTTTTTGGCTGATGCTGTATAAGCTTGTTTTCTTGCATCATATGCCTCAAGTAATGCTAATGGCTGTGTGACATTTATGAATGTGCAGTGATGATTTTTTTTTTTTTTTTTGTTCCTTGCAAGTAGTACTGTAAGTGTCCAAGCTTGGTTTGAGTGGTGTGAAACTGAAGCTAAGCATCTCCTGCAGCCTGGCAATCAACAGAATTAAATGTATTTGAACTACTTTGGGCATATTTGGAGAGGAGTGAGAAGCTGATTTCATCTCCACCTTCATTAACTAGGTACTTGAAATGTTTCTCCATGAAGAATGGTCCAATATTCCTCTTAAGACAGTTAAAGACTTATTTGAATCTATTCCATATAGAATACAGGATGTTATAAAAGGAGAAGGTGGTCCAATATCATATTAGTGCATACTTGTAACTGTATTCACAGATGTTGTCATTATTTGGACAACTGAGAGCAACTACTGTGGTCATATAAATTCTCATTCTTTTCTTTTGGTGGTATATCTGATATCAGAGGCTCACATCTGGTGAGTATGGGCATGGCACACACAGGGTCCTGAGCTGGATATCATCATTCTTCTCTTTCTTGGTGATTCCCTTCTACTTTTACTTTTGTCTCTCTCTCTCTCTCTCTCTCTCTCTCTCTCTCTCTTAGGGTAACTCGGGAATTTTGTTTTGGCTGGTGCAGCATAAGCCTCAGGCTTCCTTGCACCATATAGCTAATAATAATAATAATTAGCCCTACATGATGATTGCTCCCACATGTGTGACAGTAGACTCTCCCAATGAGAGACCCAGCCACTTCCAGCATTTGAGTTCCTCTCTGTCATAAAAAAAAATTAAAATAAATGTGAAAAATATATATCACAAAAAAAGAATTTTTTCTATCCTTTTTCTATTCATATATACTACTTATTCAAGAAAAATCAAATTTAAAAACTATTTTAGACCCCTTTTGAGCTCGGTGATCTAGACAAAATAGCCCCTTATAGGACTTGAGGTTAGGTGGAGTTATAGTGTCAGGATTAGTGGTGTATCATCCTGAGGTTAGACTGAAGTTCAGCAATTTATCTTGTTATACAATTCTTCCCATCCCCCCTTCCATTCTCAGGGTTGTGGTGTACTTGCACCATAGCATGATACACCATTGGTTGGGATGCTCTTTAAGGTTGTAAGTTAGGTAAACTGCCCATTTAACAAGGAAAAGTACTATAAATTACCTGAGTATTTTGAAGACCATGCACACTCCATCATATGGTATACTTTTCTTAAACACTATTCCATGGGTAACTTGTATGTCACCCACATGACAATACAATTATATAATATAAACAAAATGTTCAGGGGTGGTTTTAACTCCTTGCCCATGGGTGTACCTTCAGATCTGGCAAGAAAAATATTTTCTTGGAAGTATAATCTAACAGTAAACAACCTTTGGGGCTAGGGTCTGGCATAGATAAAGTTTTAAGGTCAGTTTATGTGCTATGTATAAAATCCTAAGCTTGAATTAGAGAGATGTGATTATTGTCAGAAAGACATGAACTGATATCAACATATTTACAATGTATTACATATACACTGAGCAATCACTGAATTTCAATTACCTACTGAATACCGTGTTGGGCCATTGTTCATATGGATAACAACTGCTGTGTGCCTAGTCATTGACTCCACTAGATGTTTGAAGATGCGTAGATCTGCAGCCATGATGCCTCGAAGGCTTTCCACAGTGTCGGAATAGATGGCAGTTGCATGCCCACACACCTCACTTTCGCTCTGAAACATCCCACAGGTGTTCAATCATTGAGGTCAGTGGAATTTGGAGGCCCATCAAGATGGATGATATTTTCGTTACGTGCCTTGAACCACTCATGCAAAATACTGGCCCAATAACAGGAAGATCATGTTTTTGTCCATGAAAAACATGCAACGTTGCAGGGTGCACGTGATCTCCTAAGATCTGCCAAAATACCTCAACAGTGAAGCATTGGTCCATACGCACCAAGGATCCTAGTTCTTGCCAGCAAAACACACTGCATATTAAGCAACCACTGCCACTTTCCTGGATAGTGGGCACCATGCACGATGGAGCCATGGACTCATGCTGCTTGGGCCACATACAGAAGTGTCCATTGACATGTTGCACTGGGTATTTGGACTCATCGGACCAGCACACTTGTTTCCAGTGCCTAGCCAGCATGTTGACACCACAGCATTTGCCCTCTACAATGATCAGCAGCGAGGAGTGGGTGTCTCTTGGGATGTCTGCTGTGGAAACTCATATGTCTGATTGTGCAGCACATCATCATTCAAGATGTTCTTGCATTCCCTGTATTGTATAGCAATGTCAATTGAACAGTGATCTGCTGTTGAACCCATTCAATGTGCTGCACTTTTTGCTTACCACAAATATCCTTGTACAATCCTTCACAGTTCTGTAGTGGGAGGTTGTGTGACCCATTTGAAACTGCTCTTTATACACCTTCTCCACAGTGACCATGAGCAACCAACAACATGTGCCATTTCCAATATGGAAGCACCTGGTGCACAAGTTCCCCCCATTCGGGTCCTCTTGAAACTCAGTGATATCTTTACTATATCCTATAACTGCTACTTTATCACTTTGACTTGCATGACCAGATGCACATTACCATTGCTCTAGTGTAAGGTTACGAATTAGCAGACCGTGAGGTAAATGAAAACCTAAATCTTTAATTTAAATATACAGTTTACCTCTGTTTAATGAACTTCTTTATAGCAAATTTTTCTATTTAGTGAATATTTTTTGAATTTCCCTTGGTAATTACATTTAAAATAGTTCTGTAGAAGTAATTTCCATGTAACAAATGAATTACAAGAGAGTTGCATTGATGGCCTAAGGCAATTAGAAAGCACGAATTAAGAGTTAAAGGAATTACCATTCTGTAATTTAGTGCTACCTGTATCTATAGTAATTACATAAAGAAATACAAATATCACCTAATATTTATTAATTTTATTTCAATTTCAAGCATGCGGACCGTGATAAGATATATTTTTTTCTAATACAGACATTGATGAAAACTAACTGGTGACCCTTCTGTAGCGTATGAAACTGTTTAGCTTTTTATACTGTGAACTATGTGGCATTGTCCATTATGGATTGGGTGGCCATAATTCAGTGATCACTGAGTGTATATTTTTTCTACAAATATACATCATTGCAATTATACAGTATGAAGAAGATGCATTTCTTCATCTTCTTCATAAGACACAAGAATTCTGTAGAATTTATTGGAAGTTATCTTTTCATGCTTGCTTTTAGTTCTTGAAAAGTAAACATTTGAGACTGTTGTTTTCTTATAGCAGATGTGCTTGTATATTGTTCAAAGAAATCAGTTTACAGTACAGTACTAAACAGGTACCAAAGAATGATCCAGTCACGTAATTAAAGCTTTCCATGCACACATCGAATCAATAAGAGCAATATCACATTGTCATATATTTGTAGGTTTTGGTTTCATGGCCTACATAAGGAGTACTTGTTTGTTAATGTATACTTTCTTTATAGTTTCCTGTGCATGTAATAAAATGCATTAGGGCTAGTTACTGCTATGAATAAAGAGTTGATTGAGTGGCAGAAGACAGAGTGGTTATTAATGGGCACTGCTCTTCATGCACTAATGTTATTAGTTTAATCTCTTTCCATTATTTATTAACATTATTAATGAAGGCATATCAAGTTTCATGTTTGAGGTGTCAGATGAAACAAAACTTGGCAGGGTGTTTAATGATAGGAATCATGTCACACTACTGCAGCAAGACTTGGAAAAATTGGTCAGATTGGCTGAGAAGTGGCAGTTGGGATTTAACATTGATAAATACAATGTACTTCATATAGGTAACAGTAGTCCCAGAATAACATACCATGAGTGGCATCACACTCACAGTGGCAATTGTAAAGGCAAACAAGCTTCTGAGAAGCTGCTAGGAGAGCCCATAAAGTGCTATCAGTGATAAATAGGAATTTTGCCATCAGGGACTAGGTGATTGTTCCATTGTATGAGGTAATGGTTAGGCTGCAGCTTGAGTACTGCATACAAGTTTGGAAGCCTCATTTTAGGAAGGTTGTTAGTCTATTGGGACAGGTGCTGAGAAGAGCAACCAGATACTCATCGAAAGAACTGCAAACTGACCTAATCGAAGAGTTTAAATGGATTGAGTAAACTAAATGCTCTTGGGATACTTGTTCTTTCTGAGAAAACGCACAAGGAGATATAAATCGAAAGAGGACAATTGTAGAATAGATATGTGAAAAATTAGCTTTCAGCTAGAGTGATTGATTGTTGGAACAAACTGCCATCGGTGGAAGTGGGTAGTTTAAATAAATTTAAGAATGTATTAACACAAATTATTAGAGGAGATGGACAAATGAGGTGAGTAGTGTTTTTTTTTTTAAGAATTAGCATTAGTAGAGGTATATGATGCAAGCTTATACAGCATCAGCCAAAAAAAAAAAAAATATTTCCCATTTCAACTATCCATTCCCTACAATAGTTTCTGTAGTTTTTCCTTGAATTTATTTAAGCTATCAACTTCCACAACGACAGATGGCAGTTTGAATTTATTCCCCTTGTGTAAGTAATCCAAGCAAGAGGAAGAATTCCAATGGCATTGAGCTTGCTCAAATCTTTCAAGGCTCAAGGCCTTATACACTTCAATCAGATAACCCTGCAGGTACCTAGTCTCCAGAGCTGCAATTTGCAGAACCAAAGCCTTTCTTGGTAAGAGTACCCCCCCTTTGTTCCCCTCACCAATCTCATTGCCCTTCTCTGTACAATCTGTCACCAACATGCGTAAGAGACACGTTCCAGGACTTCTTATGTAAGTCGATTTTTACGTAACTCGGGAATGGCTAATGAAATATTGCTACTATATCCCTGATATATCAAAATTACAAAAACTGCATAATATCCTCAGAAGAATGAAGGAAAATAGTTGTCATAACAATTAAAAATTTTATCTGGGGACAGTGGTGAATTAATCGGAGTGGCACATAAGAAAAGAAAACATAAAAGGAAAAAAAAAACACATGTTATTGTACTGTAAAAACGGATATATATTTCGTATGCCGTGTAGGCTTTATAAGGGCTACTAAGGGAATCAAAACCAAAGTGTACATATTTAAGAAAATTGTGTCTGTACAACACAACGAATCAAAGTTATACACTTCAGGTGTGATGAACTGAGGTAACTTAAAACGAACCTGAAGCATTAAATAAGACACATTAATCACAGGGTTTTGTAGGCTGAGTAGACTTCAGGGAGGTAGTACGTGATACGAACTCTTCGATCTTTATCTGTTTCGTATGCTTTTTTTTTTTTTTCTCTTCATAAATTTCACGATAAGCAATCTTGAACGTTTCTTTCTGTTTTCAAGAAATGTGTTTTTATCCATTCCATCAAACATAGAGACCTTCCTGAATTTTAGGAAATGCTTCTGCCATTTCCTTTAATTTGAACTGCTTGGGTTGCTCTGGTTCCTCAGTGGATTTGGCTCTCCCGTGCTCCTCAACTATTTGCACATTCAACTGGGATAGGTCTTCTGTTTTTAAATATTCACCTCATTCATCCACAAGCTCGTCTTCATCTTCGTTCTCTAGGACCAGCTGGAACTTCTGGTCTAAGTTTACAATTTCTTTGGTAACAGAAGACATCAGCTCATCTTTGTTGAAGCCGTTGTTGTTAAGCTTGGAATTTTTTAGAAGATTTTTCCAAACTCTGCTTATACAAGTTGTCATATCATTCCAGGCTCTTGAAATGTTGCATATTCCATCAAGGATGTTAAAGGTCTAGAGCAGTGGTTTTCAACCTTTTTTTAATAACGGCACCCCCAAGTAATTTATTTTATGTTGTGGCACCCCTACTCAATTTTCTGTCTGTTAGGTCTGATTCTGTGTGTGTGTGTGTGTGTATATATATATATGTACACACACATAATATTAAAAATTATATATGTTAGTATGATATTTATTGTAATAATATAATTATAAAAATTACATTTCATAATACAAATCATATATGTGTGTGTATATATACAGGGTGATTCACTACCAGTGCGACAAACTTGCAGGAGGTGTAGGGGTCACAAAGACGAATCGGAATCACATAGCATTGCAGGGTCCGAAATGCCTTCGTTATGCGGTAGAGGACATTGAACGGGAGGTCGCATGAACAGCGATCCCGCTGGAAGTCAGCATTTGCGAACCATTTCTATTGAAGAAACCAAGTAGCAAAAGTCCTCCGGAGTGGATAATCCGCAGGCTCCAATGATTGGACGCGTTGCAGATGGTATGAACTCATTTGGTTTGTTGACAGTATCCTCCATACAGTGGATTGGGAAATACCCAATTGTTGGCCTATCGCTCGAGCACTCGTACTCGGATTGCCTTCTGCAAGACGTAGGACATTCTGCTCATTGTCTGGCGTCCTCGTCGTTGGGTCTTGATTCATGGTACCTCTTGTGAAACAACCAGTCTCACATAACCTTCTGTGCACACATGCGAAAATTGTATGATGAGGAACACGCCTGTGCGGGAAACGTTCCTGGTACAAGTGCAGAGTGGCGCGCCCATTACAGTCTGCAGCTCCATATGCGAGATGCATGTCGGCCAGTTCAACGTTTGAATACTCATCCATCCTACTGCCTCGGGAACCGGTTCGCAAATGCTGACTTCCAGCGGGATCACTGTTCATGCAACCTCCCGTTCAACGTCCTCTATCGCATGACGAAGGCATCTCGGACGCTGCAATGCTATGTGATTCCGATTCGCCTTTTGTGCTCTCTACACCTCCTGCAAGTTTGTCGCACTGGTAGTGAATCACCCTGTGTATGTATATATATATATATATATATATATATATATATGTGTGTGTGTGTGTGTGTGTGTGTGTGTGTATATACATAGTATATAATTTTATTCTTTATATGGAGGGACTAAGTAAACATCAATTATAGATCACTACAAAATTAAAAAGATACTGTACACCTTTTTATAATGAAATAAACATATAAATTAAAAAATAATAAGTTTAAGTAACTTAAACCCAAATTATGTGGCACCCCTGGAATGTTGTTGCAGCACCCTGGTTGAAAACCACTGGTCTAGAGTATAATTCTCCAAAGAAATAGCCGAGGGGACACAGTCCACGTGGCTTAAACGTTGTGAGGGTTTCTCTGAAGTGCTTCAGTGTAGTTCACCTGTCTTAAACATATGTTGTTGAATATTTCTTCAGAATTTTTAAAGCAGAAAATGAAATTTATTTACCTAGATTCTGGTTACACCACAGGTTATTATCCAACGTAGTTTATATGGGAACAAAAATAAAAATTAATTGTTCCTTTATTCGACTTCACTCTTAAAAATTTTATAGAAAGTATCTTTACGATTTTGTCACTTGGGCTTATGTAAGTCAGGGACTAACTGTACTTGTTCCAGCAGCTCTACATCCTAAAATGAGGCTTCAGACTTGTATTCAAGATGTGGCCTGACTATTGCCTTATACAATGGTATAATCGCCTTCTTATCCTTGCTAGCAAAATTAGCATTAGTAAGGGGCATATGATGCAAGAAAGCAAGCATATACAGCATCAGCCAAAAAAAAAAAAAAAAACCCTTCCTATTTCACCCATCCATTCACTCCAAAAGTTTGTCCACTTCTTCCTTGAATTTATTTAAGGCATCAACTTCTACAACGACTGATGGAAGTTTGTTCCAGAAATCAATTACCTCTGGCTAAAGGCAAATTTCTGCACATTTATTCAACAACTGTCATTCCTCAATTTCAGTTTATGCCACCCCAGGTTTGTAACCTGAGCAAGAGGAAGAATCCCATCAGCATTGAGCCTGCTCAATCCATTCAAGGCCTTATACACCTCAGTCAGATCACCTTGCAGGCACCTAGTCTCCAGATGCTGCAATTCGCAGAACTTAAGCCATTCTTTGTAAGAGCATTCCCTTTCCCAAGTATATGATATACCAATCTTGTTGCCCTTCTCTGTACTTTTTCTATCAACTCTACATCCTTCCTAAAATGAGGCTTCCAGACCTGTATGCAGTACTCAAGGTGTGGCCTGACCATTGCCTTATACAGGGAGTTAATCACCTCCTTATCCCTGCTAGCAAAATTCCTGAATATCATTGACAAGACCCCACAACCTGCTCTGGCAGTCTGTCTGCACTGCTGAGAAAACTTCATATCTGATTGCACAATTACCCTCGGGTCTCTTTCATTCTCCAGTACCCAGAGTGTAACACCACACATTTGGTACATTTCTCTGGGGTCACTGCTATCCATATGCAGTACTTTGCATTTGTCGATGTTAAACTTCAGTTGTCACTTTTCAGCCCATTTGCCCAACTTTTCTAGATCCTGTTGCAGTAGCATACTGTCATTAACAACCCTGCCAACCTTTATATCATATGCAAACTGTATATCATTGAAAAATTGCTTCGTTGACATAATTCCTGTATATCATTGACAAAATCCCATGAGCTGTCCTGGCAGCCTGTCTGAACTGCTGAGAGAACTTCATATATTTGACTGCACAATCTCCAGGTCTTTCTCATTTTCCACTACCCTGGTGTAGTACCAGACAGTTGGTATGTTACTCTGGGGTTTCTGCTACCCCATGCAGTACTTTGCATTTGTCAATGCTAAACTTCAATTGCCATTTCTCAGCCCATCTGCCAAACTTTTCTAGATCATGTTGCAGTAGCATACTGTCATTAACCACCCTGCCGACCTGGTATCATCTGCAAACCTCAACATTAAGCCTGATGCCGACCTGGTATCATCTGCAAACCTCAACATTAAGCCTGATATGCCTTCTTCAATATCATTCATAATTATAGAAAACAAGAATGGGCCCAACACTGAGCCATGGGGGACTCCACTAATAATGTTAGTCCATTGATTGCCTCTTTTTCTTTTCCCACCAAACCATCCCTTATCCATAGCAGCAACTTGCCCTTAATGCCATGCTGCTCCAATTTGTACAGTAGTCTTTTATGTGCAACAGTATCAAAATCTTTCCTGTAACCCAAGTATATGATATCAAAATTATTTTTTGCATCCAGTTCCTTTGTGACCATATCGTAGTATCCAATCAAATTGGTCAGACAAGATTATTTCCCTTTAACAAACCCATGCTGTGTCTGAAGTATAACTGCATCTTTTTTAGATTGATCCTGAATTACTTCTTTAACCAGTGACTTCATTATTTTGGCCAATGCTGCATAAGCTTCTTTCCTTGCATCATTTACCACTACTAATGCTAATACCAAAATGCTCATTTTCCAAATTTTCCAGATTTATAACCCTCTGAGAGGGGTTAGTTAAATGAATGAAGGCATAGTTTTCACTGTTATAGAGAAATCCAGAACTTGGGGTATAGATTAGATTGTAGGAAGCTTTCTTTTAGCCAGCGAGTCATTGATTGCTGGTACAGGTTGGCTTTGCGGGTAGTTGAGGGTGACAGGTTGAATAAATTCAAATGCCAACCTGATAGTTATCTGTGTGAGCAGTGAAGCAAATAATTTATTTTTTTGTATACTCGTGTTTTTTTTTTTTTTTTTTTTTTTTATCAGCCAATTCAGCGAAAGCTTGTGGCTTCCTTGCACTATATGGCTATTACCATAATTGATATTTGAAATAAACTTTCATTTCTGATAATTTGCCAGAAATAAGTTGTGGCAAATTATCAGAAGAATGGATAAATGAAGTGTTTTTTTTCTTTCTCTTGTTTCTACATAAACTTGCTTCTTTCCATCATTTTGCAACAACTAATTTGGTTCAGTTAAATTTTCATAATAAAGATATTGTCTTACATTTAATTGCAAGCATTTTATAAATGGAATGGCTATGCAATACTAAGATTTGGTGCTAGCATACATGATATAGCTGTCAGGTAGCCTTCCCCCAGCAGCGAATTCAGTTACAAACAATGTATGTTTTTGAAGTCATGATGTTCTTGTTACATAACATACTTACTAGATTTATTTTTCTTATGTTCTGATCCTGAAACAGTAATTGTGCTTGTTTGGTTATCATATAAAACTTGGATACACTACAAAACTATGTTTTGTAGTGTATCCAAGTTCCTTTTTTAAATTTTCTTTCTCATTTTTTTGTTGATTTCTTAAATATATAAGCATCTATCGGAAAAGTATGGATGGATGGATAACTATAGAGGATGTATCATAACATATGGAACCCACTTCAGGTGTGGATTTGGGACCTAAAAACAATAAAAAAAAATTTCATGTAAACATAGGTCTGATTTTGCTTTGTTTCCGAGTTACAGCCATTTTTGTGTTCAAGCAATTCTTTCCACCAACTGAGTTAGCTTAGCTGGCACCATTCAGCTGTTTACAAACAATGCGCGATATCTCATAGATGGCCATGCTGTGGTTGTGTAAACAAGATTCCACGGTGTTCTTTGAATGATTTCAGTTATTTCTCCTGACAAGGGCTCTACTTTGGAGCTTGTTATTAACAATTTGATACTGATTTCTAGAATCTTACGTGAGTATCATGTGAAGTGCTTACAACTTCCTGGTAGAAGTTTGATCTCTGGTCTCAAGAATAAAAACACCCATTGCCCCTCTGTTATGCAGCGGTATTGTATACCGGATCACTTGCCACGATTATGACAGCTGGTATGTGGGGGAAAGCTCCAGACAACTCCAGGACTGCCTCACAGAACATGATAGGTCCATCCACCTAGGTGACTCTGTGCACTCTGCAATCACAGAGCATTTCTGGTCAACTCAACATGACCTCAATTCCAGCTGCTACAGCGAGGTGATTGACTAATCTTGGCACTACTATCACTGCCTATGGTTAGAGTCCCTAAACATATTTAGCTTTCACAAAGTTTTAAATTGCAGCAGAGGTATAAAATCACCACCAATTTTGGAGTCTGTAGTGTTAAAGCACGACAAACGCTGGTAGTCATACCATATTCGTTACTCCTGTAGCCTGGTACCAACAACAGTCACCTGATCTGACATAGTAAGTGATTGAATATTCTTACGTTCATGTGCGCTCTCTCCCAGCAATCTGAGCATGCACTGCTTATTTAGTTTATTCCATTCCTAACATTTTATGTAATGTTTACATTTTAGTGTGTGTGTACTTCCTGAGGAAGGGGTTCATTACCCCAAAAGCTTCTTTACTGTATTAAAATTCATTTAGTTATCATATTCATTGGTTCTACTGTATCCTTCTTTTGCAAAATTTGATACTGTAGATTTGCTGTGATAATGGAGGCTTATTCAAATTGACAGATATGCATCTCATGTATGGGCTTGCTAGATGCAAGGTAACTGAGGGAACATGCAGAAAACTTCCGTTATCATGTGCCACATAAGACCTTTTAGAGAATATACAAACAAGATCAGCAAATTCTAAAGTGAATGCATTTAAGCAATTAATCATAGAAGATACTGCCTTTTCATACAAACTAAGAAATACCTCTTCAAGGTATAGGCCTAAATGAATGTAAGATGAACTAATGAGACTTGTGGCAGAGAAGAAAAATGCATGGATGCATATAAATTATCAGGTGATACAGAAGCCTGAGGTAGAATTAACTAGTCTATAATCAAGTTGCAAAGGAGGTTAGGCAAGCAAGGGCAGATTACGAGAAATCTTGGGAAAAGGATGCAAAGAATAACAGCAAGGACTTCTTTACTTATATAAACACTAGAAGGAAGGTGATGAATCAGATTGGTCCACTTGATATTGTTTGTTCAACTGTTGATGATCTTGTTCAGGTTGCTGGCTAAAAGAACCCTACAATCTAATCTAAACCTCAACCCCTATAGCGAGTCAAGGTTTAGATTAGACTGTAATGTAAACCTCATATGCAGAAAACTTCTGGAATTATTGCAATCTAATCTGGAATTCTTTATAACAATGAAAATTACACCCTCATTCATTTTACTAACCTCTGTCAGTGCCCTTATAAATCTCAATCAGGTCACCTCTGAGGTGCCTGGTGCCAAGCCCCGTAGCCTGCATAATCAGTCTTTTCTCTTACAGTTGTCCTTTTGCCGATCTCACCATTCGAATTGCTCGTCTTTGGACCCTTTCAGGAAGCTCAGTGTCTATTTTCAGATGGTCTCCATGCTTGAACACAGTATTCCAAATGACATCCCATTTGATAAATCATCAATAGGACACCATGGGCTTTCCTGGTTGCCTGTTTACACTGTTCAGAAAATTTCATATCTGCTTGTATCATAACTCCCAGATCCCTTTATTAAACTCTGCCAAGTGTATTTTTTTTGGGGGTTGCTCTCTTCCCCAAATGTAAGACCTTGCATTTTGCTGCATTAAAACTTAGCTGCCACTTTTCTGACCATTCCTGAAGCCTGTTCAAGTCATCGTAGTAGTAGTGGCATGTGATGCAAGAAAGCAAGTGTATGAGCTTATGCAGCATCAGCCAAAAAAAAAAAAAAAAAATCGCACCATTGCCTCCAAATGCCTGTCCAGTTCCTCCTTAAATTTATTCAACCTATCAACTTCCACAACGACAGATGGAAGTTTGTTCCAGCAATTAACCACCCGCTGGCTAAAGGCAAATTTCCGCACATCTATTCTACATCTGTCTTTTCTTAATTTGAATTTATGCCCCCTTAGGTTCGTAATCTGAACAAGTGGAAGGATCCCATCAGAATTCAGTGTGCTCAACCCATTCAAGGCCTTATATACCTCAATCAGATCACCGCGCAGGTGCCTAGTCTCCAGCCACTGCAATTTGCAGAACTTAAGCCTCTCTTGGTAGGAGGATCCCTTCATGCCCCTCACCAATCTTGTTGCCCTTCTCTGTACACACTCAAGTAAATCTACATCCTTTCTAAAATGAGGCCTCCAGACCTGTATGCAGTACTCAAGGCATGGCCTGACCATTGCCTTATACAGAGGGATAATCACCTCCTTTTCCCTGCTAGCAAAATTCCTATATATCATTGACAAAACCCCATGACCTGCCCTGGCAGCCTGTCTGCATTGCTCAGAAAACTTCATATCTGACTGCACAATTACTCCCAGGTCTTTTTCATTTTCTACCACTTTAAGTGTAGTACCACACAGGTGGTACGTTTCTCTGGGGTTACTTCTACCCATATGCAGTACTTTGCATTTGTCAAGGTTAAACTTCAGTTGCCACTTCTTAGCCCATCTGTCCAAATTATCTAGATCCTGTTGCAGTAGCACACTGCCATTACTGTCATTAACAACCCTGCCAACCTTTGTATCATCTGCAAACTTCAACATTAAGCCTGATATACCTTCATCAATATCATTGATAAATATACAAAACAACAGTGGACCTAACACCGAACCCTGTGGGACTCCACTAATAACATTAGTCCACAAATTAGTCAATCGTGAAGGAGTGCTGCTTGGCACTGATTATTAACAATTCTACCAATCTTTACTTTGCAAATTTTGACATCACATATGTTCTATCCCTTCATCGATCTTATTTATGAAAATGAGAAATAACAGTGATCCACTCCTGACATGACACCAGTCTGAAGAATGTCTATTAATCACAACCTTCTGCCATGCAGCCAACCAGCAATTCATCGTAGAATCTTGTCAGTAATCCCAATGTGTTAGCTTATACAATAACATCTCATGGGGGTCTGAGTCAAATGCTTTGCTAAAATCCAAATAAAATAAGTCAAAACTAACTTAGCCCACAAGTGGTGAAATACATGTTTAGTCTCTAGAGCAAAGTTTCCGGTATCCCCCTTCCCCCTTCCCCCATACTTCTCCTTCAACCCATGCACGGTACTAAGTACTATAGGTTTTGATACCTTTCGTGTTTGGGGTTTTCATAAAAAAAAAAAAAAAAAAAAATGTTAAACAAGATTTTCCCTTGACAAAACTATGTTATGTGTCCTTTAGAATGCCATGTCTATCTAAATATCCCTGGATTGCACTGTTAATCATTACCTCTAAGAGTTTTCCTACCACTGAAGTCAGACTAACTGGTCTGTATTATCAACTTCACTCTTAGAGCCACTTTTGTATTGGAAATACGTTGGCACTTCTCCAATCCAAAGGAATCTCCCCTGAGTCCAAAGATGACCTCAATGATTCAATACACTCTCTGCTGGTCTCCCTCAAACTACTGGATATATGCCATCAACTGCATTTTCCTTACTTGCCTTTATGCTCAAAAGTTTTTCTAATAAGCAATGATCTGTAATTACAAAATTACTGATTTCATATGGCTTGGCCTCACTTGCACAGCCTTTTCTCAACATGGTCTTCGTCAGTAAAGACCAATGCAAAGTGTAACCAATCTCTGCATCAAAATGGTATATGTTTATTGATTTTGCAATGGAAATACTGTTGCTGCTATTACCAAATACCAGCAGTTTTTACCCATCCAACAATTCCTGTTGAAGAGATTTTATGAGTCTTCCATACATTGTGTTAGACTGGATCAGTTCCTGGCATTCATATTTCATCCAGCCATGTAGTTGTACAAAAAAATTGTTGACACAGTATAGTATAGTCTTCATTAGTATACAATAGATTTTAGTGTGTTTCGGTGTTCCACAAACAAGAGTATGGAGATTATATGAAGATGCCATGTATATCCATACCACAAGCATCATGTTCAGTAGTTTGAATTTAAGAATCCTGTCCAGAGGCTGGAGTATTGTATTCAGTATCACTTGTCAGTGACATCACTTCATCTTGTTCTCTGATGAAGTTCATTTAACCTGAAACAAACTTAATTTCTGAAATGAATACTCATGCCAATGTTGAAAGTAATTTTCAGTATTGGTGTGTGGTATGATATCCACTGATTGGTTGATTTCCCCTTTTTTTTTTAATTTTTTTATTGAAACAACTAGATGACATACCTTTTGATTACACTACATCATACTTTCAATGGAGCTTCTCCACTCCATGTTTTACTGTTGCTCAATGATAGTTGGCTGCTGATGATGCTTGTCCACAAAATTGGCCAACCAGATCTTCAGACCTAAACCTTTTAGATTTTTCTCTGGTAGTTGTAACCAGAGAAAAATACAAACAAGATTTATTGGTCCATCATAACCAACAGAGTCTAAAATTCACATGATGCTGTGAGTATTATTTTTGAACATCTAGTAAACTTGAACTTTGCGAATAATACTAGGTATGTATTTGTCATTTTTTAAAATCAAAAGGTGATTGCTGTCTAACCATTCAGAATCAGACCCATGCAGTGGTGGGATTCAGCTGGTTCGCCAGAACCGATACCTAATTTTTTGTTGAGTTCGGCGAACCGGTTGTTAAAATGGCACTTGTGATCAGGGTTCTCTCTAAGGTGGGCCATTTATTAATTCAGCAAGAAATTTTTGTTTAATATCGATAAAATGAAGAAAATGTATGTTCTGACTGATGTTTATCAATGGTATAAGCATAGTGCTTTGTTTATAAAAGTTTATGATATGACCACACGTGGACAGAACCAGTAAAAATATTCAAATATATTGGCACATATCCGCTCCTGCTCTATAATATATTAAAATAAAACATTTTTAAAATTTTTTTGCAGTAGCCCTTAAAAGGATGAAAAGGCAACAGAGTTTGACAGATTTTTTTTCAATAAGAAACCAAAATCAGAATTTGTTGTATTAGAATTGGCCTTGAATTCAGTTACATCACCAACAATTTTCGTTGAACTAGTTGAATTGGAAAAACAAGATGCAGAGACAATACGTTCTTCAGTTATGGAAAGTTTAAATAATGTTGGGCTTACTAAGAACTACCTAGAAAAACATTTAATAGGATTTTGTTCCGATGGTGCCAGCATTATGCTTGGAAAAAAATCTTGAGTGAGCACTAGGATTGCAAAAGAGTTTCCAAACATAATAATATGGCACTGTTTAAATCATCGCCTCCATCTTGTTTTAGATGATTCGATAAAGGAAACAAAGCAAGTAAATCATTTTAAAATATTTATTGATAAGATATATACTATTTTTCATCAATCCAATAAGAACCAAATTGAACTTTCCAAAATATCCGAACAACTTGGAATTGAAATTATAAAGATTGGTAGAGTTTTGGGACCAAGATGGGCTGCCTGTGGTTTAAGGTCAACCCTAGCTGTGTGGCCTGCTTATCCAGCGCTACATCACTATTTTTATTCAAATAAAAAGTACTTAGGTATGGCTGCCCGTCTTGAAAATATATATTTTATAACTGATTTGGCATTGATGATTGATATTTTAAATGAAATTTCTCTTCTTTCAAATGCACTGCAAGCAAGAAATATAGACATAATAAAGGCTGAAAAACTCGTGATAAGATCTATTAAAGCATTTCAAATGCTTGGAAAGGAAAAGGGTCCATATGAAAAAAAAGTTGATGAATAATTACTTCAGCAACCTTCAAAAATATAAAATTTGTAGAAAATCATCGATTTGTCTCGGGCTTCCTCGGGAAAGACTTTCAGAAAACATCGTAACGAATTTGAAAAAAAAAAAAAAAAAAAAAAGACTAATGGATTATGAACATTTAAAAGCAAGTTGTAGCTAATTTCAAAATAGGAATAAATTACAATTTCTCAATTTTTTGGAGCCAGATTACTGGAATATTGAAGAAGTACTAGTTCCATGGAAAGCAGCTGAAGAACAATTGCTCGTATTTAATGACATTTTTAATTACCAAATTGATATTAATGATTATCGAGATTTCTTGGAAAACGTTTTAAAAAATTTCCAGAATTATGCAATTTCAGAATTATCCTGAAAGTGTTCAAAGAGCTAAAAATATTGTCAGAACAATTGCTGTAAGTTCAGCAGAGCGGAAAGGGGTTTTTCAAAGATGAACATAATATGTTCAGAGAAGAGAAGTCGCCTAACTGTTTCTAATATATCAAACACAATGACTATTAGTCTAATTGGTCTACCTCTAAAGGAATGGGATCCTACTCCTACAGTGGTTAAGGATAAATCACTCAGCCGATGATGCTCTGATAAAAGCGAAGAAAATTGCAAGCGAGGACGCCAATCAAGAAACAATATGGAATATCTTAAAGAACAGTTTTATTGTTTTTTGTCAGGTATTATTTAATATTTTTTCATTAATATTTTAAAACTCTTTCTTATAACATAATCTAGTTTTGTGGACCTCTTTTATTGTTCTTATTTAAGTATTAACTGCATGAAATAATAAACTACCTTTCGGTATATAGTTTTTTTATACTTGGAACGGTCATTAGGGCAGCGAACTGGTTGTTAAATTATTTGAATCCCACCACTGGACCCATGTATACATGAATTTTTTTACTTGAAACAATCACCTGCCATCAGCTCCCAAAGTTGTAACCTTTCCTCATGAATCACCATGTATATAAGTTGCTTCAAAATGTTGGCTGTATTTTTGTGTTCAATTCAGGACCTTAAACAATGATAAAATTTTATATAAACAAGTCTGATTTTGGATGGTTGTGTTGAGCTATGACCATTTGAACTTTAAAAAATGGATTTGGAGTTTTCAGTGGTAAAAAATAATTTAAAAAAATTAATAATTATAAGCAGACATCTATCTTATATGAATAAACATTTTATTATTTTTTTTATTTGTGTTTGCATATTCTTATTACATACCTAGTAAAATATTTATTCATACTAGACAGATTTTTTTCTTATCCTTATTTTTTGTTATTTTTTACCATTAACTCCATATCCATTTTTTAAAATTCAAGCAGCCATAACCCCATAACTGTTTACAATCACATAATGTGCTTATGCAAACTTTTTTTTTTTTTTTTTCCTACCAGTGCTTTTGGCTTCTGAATTGATCCTGAAAGTACAACTGCATATGTTATGAAATATTCTGTATAGACACTGTATTGTCAAAAGTAGATGGACCTGTATTTCAAAGAACCTTTTTATTGATACTGCATTTAATAATGTATCAGCCCTTTGTTCCTAATTACACATTATCCTTGTCAGTAAACTCTAAACCAATTTTTGATGTCAGGAAGACTGTTTTGGGCCCTTCCTCTTTAGGAAGAGACTCAAAATAGCATAATAAGGCTTGTACCAAGGGCTATTGATTCATGAGCAATACCAAAGCTAAATTAAAAATGTTCTTGCACATATACAGACCCTAGTTCCTAAAACATAAGCAACACATCTATTTTATAGCATATACTGAAGCACATTGACCACCTATCCTATTGGGAGCAAGTGGACTGTGCCACGAGAATAAAAGATTTGCCAAATGAACTGTCAGTTCAATGCATGAGTAGATGAGAATGCTTCTCCACCTTCAGACAGAGTGTCTAGTGGACTGTTCCTGACTGACTATTGTGTGAATATACTGGGATTGGCAGACATGCAGATTGGACTACAGTGGATTCTGGTTATTTGGGCCACCGGTTAATCGGGGCAGCCATTTATTTGGGACAAACCGTAAAGAACAGAACCTAATTGAGAAAATTGCCAGGGTTTTCTTTGCTTAATTGGGACAACATGTTGTTTAATTGGGGCAGGAGACTGCAGCACCTGGTTGTTAATTAAACCGACAGTGGCTATAAACTGTAGAGCAGCACACACTTCAGTCCACAGTGGTTAGTGGTATTTTAGCAATAAGATGGTGACATGGTTAATTCAGCTATGTTTCCTTTCCTTCCACCTCCTTATGCTGCAATATAGGATCATCCGCTAGCAAAACATATGCTTAATTTTTCCTGGCCTGCTTCTTAAGGCAATTAAGGTACTTGCATTCCCATGCTCGATGTCTGTCGAAGATTTCGCTGTTCTAGAATTGTCATGAACCTCAAAGTCATTATCCTAAGAAGTGGCTGATGCAAATTTAAGGGGACGTTTATTGATACAGTACTGTAATGGAATTCATTTATACTTTTGGGGAAGTTGTCATTCTCAGAAAAGTAAAAACCACAGTTTCCAAGGGTTGTTAAAAAAGGGCAAGCTGATTGTTAAAAATTTATGAGCACACCACTGCCCACAGCGCTTCTAGTTGTTGCACATGAATGAATCATCTCTCGTCTCACTCTTGCTTTGCGTTCTCTGAGCGTACAGTCTAATTAGCATCAGCTGAGTGCACTTGGGTTATCATTGATACTGAACCATGCCGAATCAGGTAGTGTAGAGATTTTTTGGTGGTGTGATTTTTGATAATTTTTTTTTTCTTTTAATTTTATAAAATTTTAGACCCTTAACAAGATGCCACTTAAAGATTTGTCACTAGCTGAAAAAATTACCTTAATGGATCAAATAAAAGGGCATCTGCTGAATATCAGTCATTGTCATTTAGCATTAGCATTAGTAGAGGCATTTGACGCAAGAAAGCAAGCTTATGCAGCATCAGCCAAAAAAAAAAAAAAAACCCACTTCACCCCTCTGTTCGTTTAAAATACCTGTCCAGCTGAGCCTTAAACTTATTTAGGCTATCAACTTCCACTACAAGGGATGGAAGTCTGTTCCACCAACCAACCACCCGCTGGAAATAACTGGAGTATCGAAATCTACAATTGTACTCTTGATACACCAGCAAGATAAACTGTGAGAAGAATTGATACACGAAAAACGGGGAGCATCCCAAAAAACGTAAAAATCAAGGTAAGGATCCTGACTTTGAGCACACCCTAAATCAATGGTTCTCCATTGTAACTGGACGGGAGTGCATGTCAGCGGTTCAATGTTGAAAAAGAAGTCAGAGTAGCTTGCTAAGAAGCTGATTATTTACTGGCCTTGATTATTTTTACATGGAGATAACAGATGATTATCTCGATGGAAATGTAGGCATGAGATTAAATTCAAGAACGGACATGGCAAAAAGTGCTGATGAAAGTGCAGAAGAATGGAAATCCAAGAAACTACCCATCTTCAGAAATTTTGTGCAAATATCTATAGTGTAGATGAAACAGGCCTGTTTTATTGTGCTATGCCAGATGGTTCTCTGCTACAGTTGTGTAACACTCAAGTTCAAAGCAATGGATCACATAACTGTTATGCTGTTAAAACCTCTCAGGAACTGATGAAAAGAAGCTGTTGGTTATTGGGAAAAGTGCTAAGCCTTGATGTTTTTAAGGGGCTAAGAAAGGACAGTTTACTGGTCGAGTACTATGCTAATAAGAATGCATAGATGACTTCCGAAATTTTTAAAGATTAGTTAACGAGGTGGGATGTGGAAATCAAGAAAAGTTCTGATCCTTGGCAATTGTGTGGCATACCTCAGAATGTTCGAAAAACATCCAGCTGGAATTTCTGCCTGCCAACACATCTTTGTTGCAGGCAACGGATATGGGAATAAAAAAATTTGAAGATGTACCGTGGAAAGTTAGCGAACCACATTCTAGAAGTGATTGAAGAAAATCCACTGACATCATCTTCCACACCCAAGGAAGTGAGTGCAAAGGTTAGCCTTCTCCAGGCAGTATAGTTTGTTGCTGATAGTTGGAGAGAAATAACCAATAAGGCAATTTCAGAACTGTTTTTCTCACTGCAGTTTTAAACTTTCAAGCTTGGAGATGCCAGAAACAGCCAAACATGAATATGAAGCTGTTTCAGAACTGCAAAAAGTCAGGAATTATGAAGAATTTGACGGTATCAACAATAATATTAAATATTACAACAAAAATTAGGATTGTGAGAATGCAATAGTCGAAAGCATTCCATCAAAATACAGACGAGGAATCAGAAGGTTAGGAAAGTGATGAAGGTGACTCCTATTAACTTGAACGAGAGACTACACGGGATGCCAGGAAATTCATTGAAGGGTTGCTGCGATACTTCATGCAGGAAGGCAGCAAATGCAGTCCATTATCTGCACTTGCACTGTCTGTGCTGATTTTGTTCACTCACATTCAATCAAAAAAAACGACAAGAGTACACTGGATAAATTCCTCCATCAATAAAAAATAGGAACTAAAAGTTGAAGGGCAAGTATGCGCATGTTATATAGATTAAAATTTTAAATATCAAATATTTTTCTCTAATTTGTTGTTTTGTTTTAATAGTATTAGATAGGACTTTAAGGAAAACTTGCGTACCCTTGGGCAGGTCATTAATGATGTTGATATGTATGATAAAATATTAAATATTTGGCTCTAATTTTTTCTGAAATATATTTATTGCTCAGTGAGATGTTAGTTTGCTTTTTTATATATCTTTATAACTAAGTGAAACTTCGCATAATTGGGGCAGCTGCTTAATCAGGCCAAAGTGCACTAGTCCCGATGTGCCCCTGTTAACTGGCATCCACTGTACTTGGAAACCTAGAAATTTCTTGCTGGATCCCTTCCTGTGGCCCTCAGTCAGCAGGACTTACTGAATTATGCAAATTTTAAAGTTATGAAAAATAATGGTAAAGGATAAATTTCTTATGGTTTTATTATTATTATTATTATTATTATTATTATTATTATTATTATTATTGGCTATATGGTGCAAGGAAGCCTGTGGCTTTATGCTGCACCAGCCAAAAAAAAAAAAAAAAAATTTTGTCAGAGCATTCGATTTCACGGTCTATTGTTATTAGGCCATACAAGAGCATGTCCACAAGCTGATTTTGCAGATTGTCGGAGGGAGCTCAAAAACTCAAAGGTGCTGTATAAGGAACTTAAAAAGAAAGATTGCAATCATACAGTAATTGAAGCTGATTTCTACTTCCACTACATCAAGCTTATCATAATAAATCACTCCTTTCATCTCCCAGAGTGTCATCCAGCAATACTGTTTTTTTTTTTTTTTTTTTAATGGCTTAGTGGAAAGTGAAGGAAATAAATATTTTTATATGTATAAAGTATGTTGCTGTTTTTCTTTATATTGTTTAAAAATTTTGTTTCTTATTTTAACTCGCCTGGAATGTAACATCCCCATTTTACGTTATTATTGAGAGCCTCTACAAATATTACTTAGGTAACCTTGTAACTACTAGCTTGCAGAAAACCTGCCACTGATGTTGGATAAAAGATTTATCCAACATCATTTTGGAGTTGGATAAAAGCATCAATTGCAAAACAGCAGCTGATGGTGCAGCTACCCACAGGGTACAGTGTAGGACAGTCCAGAGTATGGGCAGAAATGCTTTTAGCCAGCGGGTGGTTGATTGTTGGAACAAACTTCTATCTGTCATTGTGGAAGTTGATAGCATAAATAAATTCAAGGAGGAATTGGACAAACCTTTGGAGTGAATGGAAGTGGGAAGTTTTTTTTTTTTTCTCTTTTGGTTGATGCTGTTTAAGCTCGCTTTCTTGCATCATATGCCTAATGCTAAGGCTTTAGTCGGTTGGTTTTTTCTCTAAAAAAAACCAACTAGCCTATAAAAACTTACAAACTTGAAACTAATATATTAATAATTTGAAAGGCATGATATTGTCGCTGTAGCCCTTGTACCAAAACCTTCGATAGCAACAACAATCACTTTAATTATTAATAATAATCATTATTATTATTTAATTCTGTTCCAGGAAATGTAGTATGGTATGTATTTATACACTGCTGGACAAAATTAACAGAACACGTAAAAAACGTGGTGTAAGTAACTCGTGCAGCCCACAAAGCGGGACAAAATTTGGTATGGTGGTATACCATAGAATAACAATTAAATGAGAAGACAGCAAGAAATTTCAGACAAGTGTAAGGGACATTTATAGGGTTTGTATAGGAATTACCAGCAAGGTCACATTGCTGCGGGGCCAAGAAGAATTGGTTCCACCTTCTTTTCGAGTGCGCGCTCTAAGAGGACCTGAGGCAAGTCGCAGCAAATACCATCCCTGTAACTGAAATCCAACTGGACATTCTGCTACAGACACCAGAGAACCTGGCTGCCTTCCAGAATTACTTGACGCAAGTATTCACACGCAGGAAAGCCTCCTACAGAATAACTCAGGCTACGAATGGAGATCCTTAAACAGCAGCTTAAAAATTTTATTTTACTAATCTGAAATTTTTTATTTATCTATATTTGTTGTAATTAAAAATTTGCTGTTTTTTTTTTTATTACACTACGGCATTTTTTACCCCCTCTCTCTCTCCATCTCCCTCTTTTCACCAATAAATCCACAAAAGTCTTGCTTCAAGTTGGTCACTCAAAATAATACAACTTCAAGTGACCAACCCAAAAGTTCCCATCAATATCTGGAAAGTTAAAATCCCCCATTGCAAGACATTCTGATTTACTGGCCCAATCTATTTCTCTGCACAACTCTTCGTTGTACTCATCAGAGTCATTAGGCTTATAACACACTCCTACTCTCATTTTCCCTTTCCCAGAGTTTGTCACACCAAACAGACTCAACATTGCACTGTCCACCCATGTCAACTGGATGCACTTCTTAAGATTGTGTTTCTTAACTAACAGCATAACCCCTCATCCCTTCCTACCCTATCTATCCTTTCTGTACACATTGTACCCCCAAATTCGAATTCCACATTGCTTATATCTGTGTGACACCGTGTCTCTGATATCCTAACAATATCGGTCTTTGATGTCTTGATCAGCACATCAAATTTATTTACTATACTTCTAGCATTCGTGTACATGCAGGCATACAGAGTCCAGTCACAATATTATAACCACATCCCAATGCAGATATCACACGTGCCTAGCGAATCATACAGCAGACATGTAAAGTTCACACACCGCAAGCATATATATAAGGCTTGATGTTTGGCGTCCGTGAACACTAACAGCCTCTGACATGGGCAAAGCACGTGACCTATCAGACCTGGAAAAAGGTATGATCGTTGGCTATCGGGCCAGGGGTGCCAGCATTTCCGAAAGAGCGGACTTTGTGAAATGGTCACGTGCTGTAGTGGTGAAAGTGTATCAAGACTGTATGAATGGGACAGTTTTGACGACTGACATGCCAATTGTGGAGCCCCATGCTCCATTTATTCCATAGGTGAACGTCGGCTGAAACGCTTGGTCAAGACCGATGGGTGCGCTACCGTTGCTCAACTGACCATCCAAATGAACAGCGGGGCCACCAGAAAAGCCTCCATTACGACTGCAGTGAATCCTGTTGCGCATTCGGCTCCGGAGAAGATGCTTGGTGACATTACCCATGCTGATGGCCTTTCATCGGAAACAACACCCTCAATTTGCACAGCAATACAGACACTGGATCCCGGCCGAATGGCAACAGGTGGCCTCCGGTGAGTCACAGTTTCTGCTCAACAGAGTGGGTGTAGGGTGGCGTATTAGGCGCGAAACCTCGGAGAACAGACACCGGACATGATTGTTGGAAAAAGGCAGGCTGGAGAGCGCGGTGTTTTGGTCTGCGGAATGTTTTCATGGCATCGCTTGGGTGTGCTGATACCTCTGGAGGGCATCCTGAATGCAAATGGTTGCCTATTGATCGTCGCTGATCAGGTATACCCGTACATGTCGACCGTGTTTCCTGGGGGCGATGATATCTATCAGCAAGACAATGCATCATGCCATGTTGCCAGAACTGTGTGAGTGGTTCGAGGAGCACGACGAAGACTTGAAGCTATTCTTTTGGCCACCGAATTTCCCAAATCTTAACCCAATTGAAAATTTATGGAACCACCTCGATCGGCATATCAGACGGATGGATCCTCCACCAAGTAACCTAGAATTAGTAGAGGTATATGATGCAAGAAAGCAAGTTTATGCAGTATCATCCAAAAAAAAAAAAAAAAAACCACTCCCATTTCAACCCTCCGTTCGTTCCAAATAACTGTTCAGCACAGGCTTAAATTTATTTAGGCTATCAACTTCCACAACAAAGGATGGAAATCTGTTCCACCAACCGTCTGCTGGCTAAAGGCAAACTTCCGCACATCTATCCTACATCTGTCTTTTCTCAATTTGAATTTATACCCTCTCAGGTGATTATTCTGAGCAAGAGGAGAATCCCATCAGCATTGAACATACTCAAACCATTCAAAGCTTTATACATCTCAATCAGATCACCTCGCATGTGCTTAGTCTCCAGACACTGTAATTTGCAAAACATAATACTTTCTTCGTAAGAGCAACCCTTTGTTCCATTCACTAATCTTGTTGCCCTTCTCTGTACTCGTTCCAACAGCTCTACGTCTTCTTAAAATGAGGCCTCCAGACCTGCATACAGTACTCAAGGTGTGGCTTGACCATTGCCTTATACACGAGGACAATAACGTCCTTATCCCTGCTAGAAAAATTCCTGTATATCATTGACAAGATACTATGAGCTACTCTTGCACTGCTCAGAAAACTTCATATCTGCCTGCACAATTGCCCCCCCTCCCCGTACCTTTTCGTTCTTTACCACTGTCAGTGTAGTACCACAGAGTTAATATGTCACTCTGGGGTTACTGCTTCCCATATGTAGCACTTTACATTTGTCAGTCTTAAACTTCATTTGCCACATCTCAGTCCATCTGTTCAACTTTTCTAAATCCTGTTGCAGCAGTGTGCTGTTATTAGTGTCCTGAACTAAATTGCCAGCTTTGTGTCGTCTGTAAACTTGGATATTAAACTTGATATATCAATATCATTTATAAATAGAGAAAACAACAACGGACCCAACAATGAACCCTGAGGGATTCCACTAATAACATTAGTCCCTGATGAGCAGTGTCCATTGATTACCACTCTGTTTTCTCCCACTCAGCCATCCCTTTATCCATGCCACACTGCTCCAATTTTGGTTAGCAGTCTTCCATGTGCAACAGTATCAAAAGCCTTTCTAAGATCCAAATATATGATATCAAAGTTATTCCCTGCATTCAGTTTCTTTGTGATCACATGATAGTATCCAATCAAATTAGTCAGGCAAGATTTCCCCTTAACAAAACCATGCTGTGTCCGAGCTATAACTGAAGCCTTGTCTAGATGATTCTGCAGTGCTTCTTTAACCAGTGCCTCCATTAATTTCCCTGGAACAGAAGTTAAACTAACAGATCTGTAATTATTTTGTGTTGCAGTTTGAGTCTCCTTTGTGAATTGGGGTCACATTTGCACATCTCCAGTCTATGGGTACCTCCCCTGAGTCCAAAGAAGCTCTCATAATTATGGCTAAGGGTTTGCTTACTTCCTCTGCTGCCTCCTTTAATATAACTGGATAGATCCCATCCACCCCGGGTGCCTTTCTTATGTTTATCTTCAACAATTTCTCCTCCACTTTACTCTCAGTTATTACAAGATTCTCTAGCTTACTGCTAGAGTTGAATACACCTCTGCCTTTCCCCTCGCTAAATAACTCCTTATGTGTGAATGTCGATGCAAAATATTCATTTAGTTTGTTAGCTACCTGAGCAGGATCATCAACAGTTGACCCATCGATATCAAGTGGACCAATCTGATTCATCCTCTTCCTTCTAGAGTTTACATAAGTAAAGAACTCTTTGCTGTTTTTCTTTGCATCCCTTGCCAAAGATTTCTCGTAATCTTCCTTCGCCTGCCTAATCTCCTTGGTAACTTGGTTAAAGATCAACTTGTATCTATCAGAGGCTTCTGTGTCATGTGTTAATTTGTATGTATCCCATGCATGTTTCTTCTCTGCCATATGCCTCATTAGTTCATCTGACATCCATTTAGGCCTAAACCTTGAACAATATTTCTTGTTCAAGGTTTAGGCCATATGTAAAGCCTAGTAGCTTCCAAGATAAGTTCTTTGAATGCTTCCCATTTTGCATTTGCTGTTGGTAGCATCATCAGTTGATCCCGCTGTATAGAATTTAAGTACTGTCTCATTCCATCGTAGTCGCCTTTACGAAAGCAATAACCCTTCCCTTTACCCCTAATGGTAGTTACCTCTTTGAGTAAATCCCACTTCAGCACACTGTGATCACTGCTACCTAGTGGTTCATTTATCTGCAGATTCTTAATGCATGAAGAATCACTGCTGATAATCAAATCAAGAGTATTCCTCCCTCTAGTTGCCTCCCGAACATGCTGATGTAGAAAACAATCATCCAATAAATCCACAAAAGCCTTGCTAGTGTGTGAGTGACCAGCCCCCAAATTCCAGTCAATATCTGGGAAATTAAAATCTCCCATTATAAGACTCTATGATTTACTGGCCCACTCTATTTCCCTGTATAGTTTCTTATTATACTCATCAGAGTCATTAGGACTATAGCACACTCCTACTCTCAATTTTGATCTCCCAATGCTTATGTCACACCAAACTGACTCGACACTGCACTGTCCAGCGATGTCCACTGGCTTCACTTCCTTGGATTTTATGTATTTCTTAACTAATAGCATAACCCCTCCTCCCTTCCTATCCTTTCTGTAGACGTTGTACTCCCGAAATTCCAGTTCTGCATTCCTTATATCTGTGTGACACCACGTGTCTGATATCCCAACAATATCTGCCTTTGATGTTTTGAGCAATACCTCAAATTTATTTACTAAACTCCTAGCATTGGTGTACACCCAACTATACATGCACCTATTTCTATTCTTAGCTACCCTAACACAACTCATGTGTTTACTTGTACCGCAATGACTCCCAGCAGTCTCTGAAATATCCTGCACCTTGTTTTTCAGGCTTCTGCTCATTCCAATAGAAGCAGTGCAAGAATCTCTTTCACCTCTGACAGTAGTTACTGTTAATCTATTCGTCTTTGTCTCCCCCCAAGCTAGCAGTTTTCCGACCCACCTAACACTGCCTCGATAGCATCAGCAAATATTCTAGCACCCTTTCTATTTAAGTGCATCCCATCCCTGTAGAAGCAATGTCTCCTGTTAACAAGTACAGTCCAGGCTGAAAAAAATTCTACCCCTTGAGCCTTGCACAATCTTTCCAGGGCCGAATTGATCGACAAGGCTCTCATCATTTACTCCCTCCTATCGTGTCTGGGCAGAATTGCAGACACTTTAAAATTCAACCCTATTTCACGGCTTTTTTTCAACAGCGACCTGTACTTGTTAAGCAATTCTGCCGGTCTCCTACTCTTGATATCATTAGTGCCAACGTGTACAACTGTATCACCTTTTGTGCCCTTAAATTTACAATTATGTACAATTTACAAAAAAATAATTTACAATTATTTTCTGTGTAAATATGAGTGTGATCTTATTTAGTTAATTTGTTGCATCGGTTTTACACTAACGTTATATTTATATATAGTAACATGTAAAAAATGGCCCTATACATATTTGTTCTGTTGCTTCGCTTAAATCTGAAGGATACTTCGTAGTGCCCCGCAATCTCTAAATTTAACCGTAAAGCACTTCCCCAGTCCAAAATTATGTTATTACACATAATTTTGGACTGGGGCAGTGCTTTTTAACCTGTTGAGACTATAATTATTTATAGTAAAAAATACATACTGTAGTTTAATTTTCTTTATTTTGATGCCCTTTTTACCATAATTTGGATCAGGATAAAATGGTAACTCTAAGTTGTTGAATAATTGAAATGCGTAGTTGATGCTGAAATAAATTTCAGCCCAATCAGGTATCAGTGCAAGACATCGATAGCTTTTAATTTGAACAACCCCGGGGCCTCACATTTGGGGAGTATGGGCTTGGCACACCCAGGGTTCTGAGCTGGATATCATCATTCTTCTCTTTCTTGATGATTCCTTTCTACTTTTGACTCTCTCTCAGGGTAACTGAGGAATTTTTTTTTTTTTGCTGGTGCAGCATAAGCTTCTGGCTTCCTTGCACCATATGGCTAATAATACTACTAATACGAATATTATATTACCACTCTGTAAATCGAAAAAAATGGACACATTAAAATTAAACATTTACTTTTGCTCCTCATTAATTTTCCCCCCGAAAACCTTATAACCGTAAGGTGGCGTTCACTTCAGCTCTTTCGCCGGAGTGCTTCTTTATCGTGTGATAGGTTAGGTTATTTTTGCTCTCTCTGTATATAAATTGAATAATAACTTTAATGATATTTTGGCTAGTGTATTGATAACTTAAAAGGCATAGTCTGCTTTATTTAGATATAATGGTAGTGATCGTGCTTTCTAAGAAATTCCTGTTTCTATTATAAGGAGCATCATATAAGGATGATATAAGCAAAATATAAGTAGCATCATGAGCCTTTTAAAGAGATTTAAAAGTTCGGCTGTCTGATGATAACATAAAAATTATAAACTTTTTACATGATTGAGTAATAAATTTAGCAAAAAATAGAAAGATCCATATTAGATATCTAAAATAATTCTAATTATTTCGTCTTACTCCAGTCATTAATTTCAACCCCAGTTTTGTAAATTAAACTTTAAAAAAGAATATAATAATATACATTAATATTATTAATTAAAGGGGGTGGGAGTACTGTAAATGTTTTCCGGACTTTTTTTCCCGGTAGCTCTCACCGATCGCAGATGTCATTAGGGATAAGCAAATAATGGAAAGATGGTATGTGTTAATATTGTAGGTGGGATTGCCACCTCCAAAGATTCCTGAAAAATATAAACACATTCTCCCCCCACCCGAGCGGTGCTAAAACAACTAATAAATTTATATCTTTTACCAGAATTTTTTCATATGAATATGATTGCCACTAGAATCGTAGCTACCACAGTGCAAAGCGTAAGGGTTCATGAAGATGGGTGTGTCCCGATAATTTTTTAAATAAATATTATAGGATGAAAACTATATCAAATAATACTGTCATTATATAATAATAAAACTCCACGATGCGTTATTTGTTACGTTTCTGGTAAAAGTAGCTAGTGCCAAAATGTGGTTAGTGCAAAAGTAAATAAAATTTTGTAAATCAAAAATAATGAAAGGCTACAAATTATATTCTATATGGCAAACCCGATTAAATGATCTCACTATTGTACACAAAAAAATTGCCATAATTAACCTTAAAGAACTAATTAGTGATTTTGCAAACATAAAGGCAAGGAGGATGAATTTTTAAGTAAGAACCAAGTTTATGAACGAACCCAAGAATCTAATTATAACATTATAGATTATCAAATTTGATTATCTATAATGTTATAATTAGTTTAGATTTGTTGAATATTACTTAAAATGTACGATATAAATAATATTTTTATGAATAAAGCATTGGCATTTCATGTTAATAAAAATAGAGAGGGGAGGCCCTTCAGTGGTCCTTGCATAAGGGCCCAAAAATTATGGCTGAATATAACATATGAAGTTTTAAATTTGCATGAATATATATTTTATAGACTTGTTACATCACATCTAAAAAGGCTGATTTGATGGTCCATTCAAAATATATGGGACATAAGTGCTTCACTAACTTTTATGTGTGTCCAGATTTATATATTAGTAATGATCCATGGAAGCAAGTTTAATAGCATCAGTCAAAAACAAAAAAAAAAAAAAAATACTACCCAACTGATCTGTCTGTTGCCTCTAATAATTTTTATAATATTCCTTCACATTTATTTAAGCTACCCACTTCTTAAAAAAGGGAAACACTAATCAAATTGCCTAAATACTTATTTGAAAAATTGATGAATGTGGTTAGAATGTACCTTGTGTATATGAACTTTGTGCAAATGTTATTGTTTCACTGCTTGTTATTAATTTCATTTCTAAATGAAAAAAAAAAGATGTGAAAATCCAGTTGTATTGCAGACATTTATAGTTAAATGCTTTCAGTGCCTTTCACACTACAAAAAAAAAAAAAAAAAAATTGTTTAGATTTGGCATAGGTTGCAGAAAATTTTTTTTGTTTATCACAGGTTGCAAAATAATTGTAAGCCCAGTTTTTTAAGACAGCAAAAAAATTTCCCCAATTATTGAGATAATGTGCTATTTTAAATTAAGTAACCTATTTCAGTTAACCTAACATAATGAAACATTAGGAGCTACATTATGTGTCTTGGGTTGTGTTTCATATTAAATAACAATTAATAATTAACTTAAATAATTTTTTAAAGTTAAGTTACCGAAACAAGTCAAGATAACTTTATCAATTTTGAATGGGATAATTGACTAGGATGGTGAAACCAAGTATTTGTTTCCCTAATAAAGTTTGCTGAAATGTCAGCATCAGGGACGGGTGGTCCCAAGGGTGCAAGGGGTACACTGCATCCAGACGCCACCGTTCAAGGGGCGCCTGAAAACCTGAAACTTACATACACATGTGAAGAAATTTCAATTAGCACCCAGGTGCCACACCCTAGGAATGTCTCTGTCAGTATAGTATAATGTGTGCATATAATGCATATGTTCACAGGATGATTTGAATGTTATGTGGGCTGAAAATCTGAAATAACTAGTTATAATTGGAGATGCCTTTAGAAAATTCATCTGGTCTGTGATGAGACAAATTCTGACCTCTGCAAAAAAGTCAAAATAGCACTATAACAAAGGACTGATATGTCTTTTTATAGACATTAAGATCTATTTCATGTGAATAGATCTCTGCATGATTTTTTTTTTTTTATTGCAGAGTAATAAAATCTTACAGTAGATATAAATAAATTGGACTGAATGGAATTTTGCACATGGCAGCCATATCATAAAAAAGACTGCGTGGTGTTCAGTTTGAGCTGGGTACATCTCTGGACACCAAATGGCAAAAATTACCAGTTTTAAAAGTCATTTGGCATTATTAAGGCTCTCAGAAAAATGATATTTCTGTGTGGAGGTTAATTATTCATCTCATGGTTAATCACTAATCTCTCTCTCTTCTTGGTGGTAGTAGTATGAGTATGGAGTGGTGAAGACTAATAAATGACCATAGGCTGCCAAGTTCTGTTTATATTTTCTATTGTCCAATGATTTGAAATGACCGCTGCTACAGTGACACCAATCAATTATCATTCATTCAAAAGGATGCAGAACTGTTATAGCCATTAATTTTTGTTACCCTGCAATAAAAAAAAAAAATTCATATTAAGCAGCATTAAAAATTCATGTGAAATGGGCTAAACACCCAAAATGAAAACAAACTACTTTAGTTACACAGAATAATGAGTGTACTGATACTTTTTCACTGATATATTGATACCTTTCTGATTTTTATATTCATATTTTACTGATATTTTTATTAGTATACTGTTTATATATCAGTATTATTATCAGGTAATAATTCAAAAATGTATTTAGAAGACTTAAATTTGCTAGATAAAAATAATACTAGGAGTACAGTATTTGAGAATATATTAATGGGCATGTTAACAAAAAACATAGTAGTAGTAGTGATGGCAAATAATGCAAGAAAGCAAGCTTATATAGCATCAGCCAGAAAGCAAAAAAAAAAAAAAAAAACCATGCTTCATCCATCTATATACCCTCCAAGAATTTGTCTAGTTCTTCTTTGAACTTATTCAAACCATCCACTTTCACAACAGATGGAAGCTTGTTCTTCCAACAATCAACCACCTGCTGGCTGAAGGCAAACTTCAGAACATCTATCCTGCAACCATCCTCCCTCAACTTGAATTTATGCTTGTGTGTAATCTCAGCAAGAGGAATAATGCCATTAACATATAGTTTACTCAATCCATTCAAGGCCCTAAACACCTCAATACAGATCGTCTTGCAGGAGCCTAGTCACAAAAGGGTGCTTGTACCTAAAAAGGATTCAGTTCTGCAGTTTGCAGAACTGAATCCTTTTTAGGTACAAGCACCCTTTTGTTTCCTTCACCAATCTGGTTGTTCTCTGCAGATCTACATCGGTCCTAAAGTGAGGCCTCCAGACCTATGTACAGTACTCAAGATGCGGCCTAACTGGCCTACAAGGGGATAATCACCTCCTTATCACTGCTATCAAAATGCATGTATATCATTGAGAAAACCTAATGAGCTGCCCTGGCAGCAGGTCTTCACTTCTCAGATAACTTCATATCTGACTGCACAATTACCTTCAGGTCTTTTTCATTTTCCACTACATAGTCACACATTACCCACTACATTGTCCACTACATAGTCACACCGACCCAGCAGGTCGAGATGCTGAGGCTTTTGCAATTACTAATGACCTAGCACAGATTGTTCATTTACCTACAAGAATACCGGACAATCCTAATCATACAGCCAATACACTTGATCTTTTTCTCACAAACAACCCTTCTAAGTACAAGGTTGAAGTGAGAGGTCCTTTAGGCACTTCAGATCACAACTTGGTGATTGCCTCTTCTCCAATGGAACCTTTATCTCATGGCTATTCCCAACCTCGTATTGTTTGGCATTACAAGAATGCAAAATGGGATGACCTGCGAGACTTCTTTTCTTCTTTTCCTTGGTCTGATTACTGTTTCAAAACTTCTGATGTCAACGTTTGCTCAGATCGTGTCAGTGAAATTATTCTTGCAGGAATGGAATCCTTTATCCCACACTCCACTTTAAAATCTCATCCTTTATCTAAACCTTGGTTTTCCAATAAATGTGCTAAGGCTGTCCAAGAGAAGAACGTTGCATATCGTAATTGGCTTGTTTCTAATTCTTCAGTTTCATTTTCTGCCTACACCAAAGCTCGCAACAATTGTAAAGCAGTTATTAATCAGTCCAAACTAGAGTTTGAACAGGCTAAGAGTAGAAAACTTGCTTCTTGCCCTAATGGTAGCCGAGCATTCCGGTCTCATGCCAAAGCTATTGGCTGCAACTTTTGCCCATCTCTGCTCCCACCTCTGTCCAAACCAGATGGTTCTGTTGTCACTTCAGCCAAGGATAAAGCTGACCTGCTAGCATCCCATTTTTCTTTGAGATCATGTATTAATGATCTTGGTAAAATACCTCCCACCATTCCTAACACGCTCCATTCAATGCCTCCTGTGGTCTTCCGTCAAAAGGATATCAGAAGGATTTTGATGAATCTTGATGCTAAGAAAGCTCCAGGTCCTGATGGTATTTCTCCACTTGTTCTCAAAACCTGTGCTCCTGAACTTACTCCTATTCTTTGCTGCCTTTTTTCACTTTCTTATTCCAAAGGTGTTTTTCCTTCTGCTTGGAAATTTGCTCATATCCAGCCAGTTCCTAAAAAGGGTGACAAATCCCTCCCATCCAATTATCGTTCCATTGCAATTACTTCTACTCTTTCTAAAGTAATGGAGAAATCAATTAACCGCCAACTCTTAAACTACCTAGAAACCTTCCGTCTGATCAACGATCGCCAGTATGGATTCCGTCAGTGTCGATCCACTGGTGATATTCTGGCTTATGTTACCCATTTATGGACTAATTCAATGGAAAGGTTCGGTGAAACACAAGTAGTTGCTCTTGACATCTCAAAGGCTTTTGATCGTGTTTGGCATAAAGGTCTTCTAAACAAGCTTCCATCTTATGGTTTGCCAACTGTTTTTAGTAATTGGTTATCCAGTTTTCTCTCTGATCGCTCACTGAGGGTGATGGTAGATGGCTCTCTGTCTTCTAACTTCTCCACTAATGCTGGTGTCCCCCAAGGTTCAGTCCCCCACTCTTTTCCTCTTGTATATCAATGACCTTCTTCCATTGACTGGAAATCCTATCCATAGTTTTGCCGATGATAGCACATTGCATTCAACTTTCCATTTTGAGAAACCTTGTCCAGCTCAATCAGCTTCAAGTTCTCGAAAATCTGCTGCCAATTCCTTAAATGCCGATCTTCAGGTAATTCTCCAGTGGGGCAAAGACAACTTAGTTGATTTCAACCCTTCCAAAACTCAATCTTGTCTTATATCTCGCAAAAAGGATTCTTCTGCTCCTATGCTTATCTTTAGTGACACTCCGATTTCTAGGCAAAATGATATATCTCTTTTGGGGATTACCCTGACTTCTAATCTCTCTTGGCACAAGCACATTACAAATATTGCTTCCTCTGCATCTAAAAAACTTGGTTTTCTCTTTCGCTCTCGGCGTTACTTTTCTCCCAAACAACTGCTCACTCCGTATAAATCTCAAATCCGCCCTGCCATGGAATATTGTTCCCACATCTGGGGTGGTGCCCCCAAAACCTCTCTCAGGCTTCTTGATTCCATTCAGAAGAGGGCAGTTAGGTTAATTAATGATTCATCTCTAACAGAGTCTCTCCACTCGCTGTCTCATAGACGCACTGTTTCTGCTGCATGCCTCTTCTACAGATACTTCCATGGGCACTGTTCTTCTGAATTGGCTTCTATAATTCCCGCTCTCTCTTTCAAAACAGTCCGAACACGTGCCGCCACCAGCCAACATCCATTTACTGTCCAACTTCAAATTCACAGAACCAACTTTTCATATTCTTTGTTTATTCATTCAACTGCCGTTTTCTGGAACAACCATCCTTCATACGTATTTCCTGAAAATTACAGTCTACAGAAGTTGGACAGTAAATGGATGTTGTAAAAAACAAATATCTTCTTTCGTCTTCTCAATCTCCAACCCAAGCACGGTACTAAGTACTATAGGTTATAATACCTCTCGTGTTTCGGGTTCTCATAAAAAAAAAAAAAAAAAACATTGAGTATACCACACAGTTGATAAGTTACTCTGCAATTATAGCTACCCATATGTGGTACTTGCATTTGTCAATGTCAAACTTCAACTGCTATTTCTCAGCTATCTGCCTAATTTTTCTAGATTTTGTTGCAGTAGCATACCATCATTACTGTTAACCACCCTGCCAACCTTTGTATCATCTTCAAAGTTAGAAATTAAGCCTAATATAGTTTCATCACTATCATTAATAAATATTGAAAACAGCAATGGGCTCAGTGCTAAACTCTGGAGGATTCTACCGATAGCATTAATCCAAAAAGAGCAGTGCCCACTGTAGTAGTAGTAGTAGTAGTGGCATGTGATGCAAGAAAGCAAATGTATGAGCTTATGCAGCATCAGCCAAAAAAAAAAAAAAAAATCACACCATTCCCTCCAAATGCCTGTCCAGTTCCTCCTTAAATTTATTCAACCTTTCAACTTCCACAACCACAGATGGAAGTTTGTTCCAGCAATTAACCACCCGCTGGCTAAAGGAAAATTTCCGCACATCTATTCTACATCTGTCTTTTCTTAATTTGAATTTATGCCCCCTTAGATTCGTAATCTGAACAAGTGGAAGGATCCCATCAGAATTCAGTGTGCTCAACCCATTCAAGGCCTTATACACCTCAATCAGATCACCGTGCAGGTGCCTAGTCTCCAGCCACTGCAATTTGCAGAACTTAAGCCTCTCTTGGTAAGAGGATCCCTTCATTCCCCTCACCAATCTTGTTGCCCTTCTCTATACACACTCAAGTAAATCTACATCCTTCCTAAAATGAGGCCTCCAGACCTGTACGCAGTACTCAAGGCGTGGCCTGAACTTTGCCTAATACAGAGGGACATTCACCTCCTTCTCCCTACTAGCAAAATTCCTATATATCATTGACAAAACCCCATGACCTGCCCTGGCAGCCTGTCTACATTGCTCAGAAAACTTCATAACTGACTGCATAATTACTCCCAGGTCTTTTCAGTTTCTACCACCTTAAGTGTAGTACCACACAGTTGGTACGTTTCTCTGGGGTTACTTCTATCCATATGCAGTACTTTGCATTTGTCAAGGTTAAACTTCAGTTGCCACTTCTTAGCCCATCTGCCCAAATTATCTAGATCCTGTTGCAGTAGCACACTGCCATTACTGTCATTAACAACCCTGCCAACCTTTGTATCATCTGCAAACTTCAACATTAAGCCTGATATATCTTCATCAATATCATCGATAAATATACAAAACAACAGTGGACCTAACACCGAACCCTGTGGGACTCCACTAATAACATTAGTCCATGAAGAACAGCACCCATTGATTACCACCCTCTGTCTTCTCCCACTTAACCATCCTTTTATCCATTGTAGCAACTTATCCTTAATACCATTCTGCTCCAATTTGTGCAATAGTCTTCCATGCGCAACAGTGTCAAAAGCTTTCCTGAAATCCAAATATATGATATCAAAATTATTTTTTGCATCCAGTTCCTTTGTAACCACATCATAACATCCTATCAAATTTGTCAGACAAGACTTTCCCTTAATAAACCCATGCCGTGTCTGAATTATTGCTGCAGTCTTGTCTAGATGATCCTGCAGTGCATCTTTAACCAGTGACTCCATTATTTTACCCAAAACAGAAGTTAAACTAACTGGTCTGTAATTACTCGTGTCACCCTTCGATCCCCCTTTGTGAATTGGGGAAACATTTGCACATCTCCAGTCCGTGGGAATCTCCCCTGAGTCCAAGGATGCTCTCATAATTATGGCTAAGGGTTTGCTTACTTCTTTTGCTGCCTCCTTTAATATAACTGGATAGATCCCATCCACCCCAGGTGCTTTTCTTATGTTTAACTTCAAAAATTTCTCCTCCACTTTGCTCTCAGTTATTATAAAATCATTAAGTATCCTGCTACAATTTGATAACCTTCTGCCATTTTCAAACTTTAATAATTTCTCATGTGTGAATATGCAAAATACTCATTCAGTTTGTTTGCTATCTGAGCAGGATCATCAACAGTCGAACCATCGATGTCAAGTGGACCAATCAGATTCATCCCCTTCCTTTTAGAGTAAAGAAATCCTTGCTGTTTTTCTTAGCATCTTTTGCCAAGGATTTCTCGTAATCTGCCTTCGCCTGCCTAACCTCCTTTGTGACCTGATTACAGACTAGCTTATATCTGCCATAGGCTTCTGAGTCGCTTGATAATTTATATGCATCCCATGCATTTTTCTTCTCTGTTACGAGTCTGATTAGTTCATTAGATAACCATTTAGGCCTAAACCTTGAACAATATTTTTTAATAGGTATGAAACTTTTAGTAGCATCCACGATTAATTCCTTGAATGCTTCCCACTTAGAATTTACTGTTGGTAACATCGTCAGTTGATCCCACTGGACAGAATTTAAAAACTGTTGGAGACCACTGTACTCACCTTTACGGAAGCAAAAACCCTTTCCTTTTGCACTTAACTTGTAATATTGCAAAATTGCACTTAACTTGTAATATTGCTCTCAGCTCTACAATCAGCTGTGTTTTTGTTGACGTCCACAGATTATTTACTATTGAAAAAGTTTTCTGTTGTATCATTGGTTCCCGGCAAACATAATGCAAATGGTTTGCCATTAGGTATGGAGGCTACATGTCCAATCCGGGACAATTTGCAATGTGGGGCAAACGACTGAAATTTGGGACTGTCCCACATAATCTGGGATGTCTAGTCACTTTACCTTAATGCCACATTGCTCCAGTTTATATAGCAGTCTTTTATGCGCAACAGTATCAGAAGTTTTCCTGAAATCAAAGTATATGATGTAAAAATTCTTTTTTGCATCCAATTCCTTGGGCACTGCATCATAGTAACCTATCTGATTGGTTAGACAAGACTGCCCCTTAACAATTCCATGCTGTGACTGCAGTGTAATTGCATACCTGTTCAGATGGTCTTGCATTATTTCTTTAACTAGTGACTCCATTATTTTCCCTGGAACAGATGTTAAGCTAACTGGTATGTAATTACTCATGTCATCTTTTGATCTCATCTTTGTGAAATGGGGATACATTCACACATCTCCAGTCCATAGGGACCGCCCCTGAATCCAAGGATGCTCTCATAATTATGGCTAAGGGTTTGCTTACCTCCTTTGTTGCCTCCCTTAATATAATTGGATAGATTTCATCCACCTTAGGTGCCTTTTTTATGCTCAACATTAATTTTTTCTTTTTCTGGCATCCCCTCTCCTAAAGGATTCATGTATGGATGTAGATGCAAAATAACTGTTCAATTTTCTGAACAGGGACATTAACAGTTAATCCATTGACATCAAGTGGGCCAATGTGATTCAATCCCTTCCTTCTATTGCTAAAATATCAGTATAGCAGTCTTTGCTGCTGTTTTTTTTTCATTCTTTGACAGAGATGTCTCTTAATCTGCCTTAGCATACCTACCCTCCTTGGTGACTTGATTACAGACTAATTTATATACAGTATACCATAGGCTTTACTGTATCACCTGATAATTTTTATGCATCCCATGCACTTTTCTTCTCTGCTACATGTTTCAGTAGTTCATCTGACATCCCTTTAGGTCTAAGCCTTGAATAGTATTTCTTTGTTGTTATGAAAAGGTTAGTAGCTTCTTTGATTGCTTCCCCGAATATTTCTCATTTAGAATTTGCTTTTGGTAATATCAGTTGGTCTCACTGCATAGAATTTAAAACTGAGACCTGAGACCACTGTAGTGACCCTTACGAAAGCAAAAGCCTTTCTCCTTACCCTTGACAATAGTTATGACTAATTAAATTCTACATTAATACACTGTGAATGCTGCCACCCAGTGGATCTTTTACCTGCAGCTTCTTAAAGCACGAAGAATCACTACTGATAACCAGATCAAGAGGATTGCTACTATGATTACTTTCCTGAATCCTTTCCATTTAAAATTTGCAGTTGGTCCTACTGAAAGGAATTTAAAAACTAGAAGACCATTGTAGTCACCTTTACAAAACCAAAATCCCTTTTTAGTAGTACACATATCAGTAAAGTATGATCTTTGCTACCCACTGGTGCTTTTATCAGCAGATTCTTAATGCATAAGGAGTCACTGCTAATAATCAGACTAAACATATTACTTTCTGTTGTTGTCTCTCTAACCTACTGGTGTACGAAATGGTCAGAATAAATCCAGAATAGTCTTGTACTGTGTGAGTAACCAGCCCACAAGTTCCAGTCAGTATACAGAAAGTTAAAATCCCCCATTATAAGATATCCTGATTTACTGGTCCTTTATTTCTTTGTATAGTTCTTCATTATACTAATCACATTAGGTCATTAGGTCTATAGCATTAGCAAGGGCACATGATGCAAGAAAGCAAACTTATATAGCATCAGCCAAACCTCCCCTTCTCATTTCACTCATCCACCCACTCCAAATGTTTGTCTAGTTCTGCCTTGAATCTGTTTAAGCTATCAACTTCTACAACAACAGATGGAACTTTGTTCCAGCAATCAACCTGTCACTGACTAAAGGCAAACTTCCGCATATCTAACCTACAACTCTTTCCTCAATTTGAATTTATGCCCTCTCAGGCTATTACTCTGAGTAAGAGGAAGCACTGCTCAGAAAACTTCATATCTGCCTGGACAATTACCCCAGGTCCTTTTCACTCTCTACCTCTGTCAGTGTAGTACCACACAGTTGATACATTACTCTGGAGTTACTGCTTCCCATAAGCAGTACTTTACATTTGTCAATGTTTAACTTCAGTTGCCACCTCTCAGCCCATCTATTCAACTTTTCTAGATCCTGTTGCAGCAGTATACTGTCATTAGTGTCATTAACAACCCTGCCGATCTTCTTTTGTCTGCAAACTCGGATATTTAGCCTGATATACCTTCATCAATATCATTAATGAATACAGAAAACAACAATGGACCCAACACTGAACCCTGGGGGATTCAACTGAAAACATTAGTCTGCGAAGAGCAGTGTCCATTGATTACCACTCTCTGTCTTCTCCCACTCAACCATCCCTTTATCCATAGCAGCAATTTGCCTCTTATTCCACACTGCTCCAATCTGTGCAGCAGTTTTCCATGTGCAACAGTATCAAAAGCCTCTCTAAGATCCAAATATATGATATCAAAATTATTCTTTGCATCCAGTTCCTTTGTGACTACATCATAGTATCCAATTAACTTGGTCAGACAAGACTCCCTTAACGAACCCATGCTGTGTCCGAGCTATAACTGAAGTCTTGTCTAGATGATCCTGCAATGCTTCTTTAACCAGTGCCTCCATTAATTTTCCTGGAACAGAAGTTAAACTAACAGTTCTGTAATTACCTGTCTCCCTTTGATCCTCCTTTGTGGTTTGGGGTCACATTTGCACATTTCCAGTCTATGGGTACCTCCCCTGAGTCCAAGCAAGCTGTCATAATTATGGCTAAGAGTTTGCATACTTCCTTTGCTGCTTTCTTTAATATAACTGGATAGATTCCATCCACACTAGGTGCCTTTCTTATGTCTATCTTCAACAATTTCTCCTCCACTTTACTCTCAGTTATTACAAGATTATCTAGCTTACTGCCAGAGTTTAATACACCTCTGGCATTCCTCTCCCTGAATAACTCCTCATGTGTGAATGTAGATGAAAAATATTCATTTCGTTTGTTAGCTACCTGAGCAGGATCATCAACAATTGAACCATCGATATCAAGTGGAACAATGTGATTCATCCCCATCCTTCTAGAGTTTACATAAGTAAAGAACTCTTTGCATCCTTTGCCAAAGATTTCTGATAATTTGCCTTTGCTGCCTAATCTCCGTTGTGACTTGGTTACAGACCAGCTTATATCTATCATAGGCTTCTCTGTCACCTGTTAATTTATATGTATTCCATGCATTTTTCTTCTCTGCCATATGTCTAATTAGTTCATCTGACATCCATTTAGGCCTAAATCTTGAACAATATTTCTTAGTTGGTATGAAAAGCCTAGTAGCTTCCAAGATTATTTCTTTGAATGCTTCCCATTTTGAATTTGCTGTTGGTAACATCATCAGTTGGTCCCACCGTATAGAATTTAAATGCTGTCTCAGACCACCGTAGTCACCTTTACAAAAGCAAAAACCCTTCCCTTTACCCCTGATGGTAGTTAACTCTGAGTAAATCCCACTTCAACACACTGTGATCACTACCACCTAGTGGTTGCTTTATCTGCAGATTCTTAATGCATGAAGAATCACTACTGATAATTAGATCAAGAGTATTACTCCCTCTAGTTGCCTCCCAAGCATGCTACTGTAGAAAACAGTCATCCAATAAATACACAAAAGCCTTGCTAGTGTGTGAGTGACCAATCCACAAATTCCAGTGAATATCTGGGAAATTAAAATTCCCCCATTATAAGACTCTGATTTCCTGGCCCACTCTATTTCTCTGCACAATTGTTCATTATACTCATTAGATTCATTAGACCCATAACACACATCTACTCATTTTTCCTTTCCCATTGCTTATGTCACACCAAATAGACTCAACATTGCACTGTCTACCCATGTCAACTGGATGCACTTCCTTAGATTTTGTGTGTTTCTTAACTAACAGCATAACCCTTCCTCCCTTCCTGTCCTGTCTATCCTTCCTGTACACATTGTACTTCCCAAATTCCAATTCTGCACTGTTTATGTCTGTGTGATACCACGTCTCTGATATCCCAACAATATCTGCCTTTGATGTCTTGACTAGCACTTCAAGCTCATCAAATTTATTAACTATACTCCTAGCATTGGTTTACACAGAATTATATATACACCTGTTTCTACTCTTAGTTACCCTAACACAGCCCATATATTTACTTGTTCCACTATGACTCCCAGCAGTCCTGGAAATCCCCATTGCCTTGCTTTCCAGGCTGCATTTCAATGGAAGCAGTGCAAGAATCACTTTCACCTCCGCCAGCGGCTACTGTTAATCTATTAGTCCGTGTATCCCCCCCCCAAGCTAGCAGTTTTCTGATCCACCTAACTCTGCCTCGATAGCATCAGTAAATGTTCTCACACCCTTTCTATTTAAGTGTATCCCATCCCTGTAGAAGCTGTTTCTTCTGTTAACATACTCCTACTCTCATTTTTGTTTTCACAGTGCTTTTGTCACACCAAACTGACTCAGCATTTCACCAACTACCTCCATCAACCGGGTGCACTGCCTTAGATTCTATGTGCTTCTTAACTAAGAGCATGACTCTTCCCCCTTCCTGTCTGAGCAGAACATATTTCCAATAACCCTAAAATATCTATGTTTATAAAGTTTTAACCAATACTTCAAATTCAGCTTTATTTGCTATATGCCTTGCATTAGTGTATACACAAGTATAATGCACCTGTTTCTGCTCTTGTGATAACAAGAACAGAAACATGTATGTGCTTGACCCATGAGGATCTCCATGCCTTGTAATTCTTGACACCTTGCTTTCCAAGTTACAGCATGTCTCAAATTGAAGCAGTGCAAGAATCACTGTACCTTTTGCCAGCAGTTGTTGTTAATCTATTATATTTTTTTATTCCCCCCTCCCCAAGTTAGCAGATTTCCCACCAACACTTCATCGATATCATCAGCAAACTTGCACCTTCTGTTCAAGTGTATCACATTCCTGTAAAATCAATCTCTTGTTAACAAGCACAGACCATGCTGTGAAAAATTCTACCATGTGAGCTTGAAAAAGTCTCTCCAGGGCCAAATTGATTGGCAAGGTTCTTACATGTACCCCTTCTCTCAGATTTTAAATCAGATAGAAGGGGTACATGATGTAAACTTTTTTTCTAAATTTTACTCACAGTAAAAATTTTTCTTAATTTTTTCTCAGTATTGCCATATATACTTGTTGAGTAAGTCCACAGATCTCCCATTCTTAGTATCATTAGTACCAATGGAAACAACATCACCTTTTGATCGTAAAAGATGATAGCTACTCTACAACATCATCAACTTTTGCCTCCGGTCCTATTCTACCTATCCTTTTTACAAAATATATTTTCTGTTTCCCTGACAGTAGAGTTATTGCTAGTAGCTAGTTTCTGTGGGACCAGTGCATTCTACTGTGTAGGATATTGTGTGATTCTTGGGTGTAGTGTCCAGAATTGTGTTGTGTAGCTGACTGCTTGATGGGTCTCCTCTCTTTTATTCTTTCAAGGGTGTCAGTCTATTTACATAATTACTAAGTTATGTAGTTAGATATTTATAATTTACCTAATTACTCTAGCTAAAGACAAATTCCTGAATATCTATATCTGGAACCATTCTTTTTCAGTTTAAAATTATGTCCCTTGTGTACTCAACGCTTACTTTCAATTACATACATTTCAAGTTCATACATTTCCTTACACCTTTATACATTTCAATTAGTTCATCACACAGATGCTTAGTTCCAGAGACTGTAATATACAGAAATGATTTCATCATCATTGACTCTCCAGATTTATGACTGAGGATCTCAGTTTGACCCCCTTCTGTCTCACTGTCATAGTAGATTTGGTAACATAAGAGTTCCTCTACTTAAACACTTTACCTATCATTTTCTTTTATCAAAAAATAGTAAAACTGTGTTAAAATTAGAATTTTTCAAAATTAAGTGAATTTTTTCTTAATATTTTTAAAGAATAAGGCTGTGATAAACACATGAGAATAGTTCCTGTAACTGTTCAGTTAGCTATTTAAAAAAAAAAAAAAAAAAAAAAAAAATGTACAAGTTTTCATTTTCCAATACAATGCATGCATTGCTTAGGGATGATATCCTTTCTCTCACTTATTACATTATTATAAAGATTTATTGTTTATTACAAATTAATATAATTAATTTATAGTTTATTACAAATTAATATAATTAAAGATTTATTTTCAAATAAAATAAATTTTTTTTTACTCCTAAATCATGAACATTCTAACTTTCTGTTGTAAATTCCTAAGGCCAAAGCTTGTTCCCTTATGACAGCCGAATATCTGCTGGCTTAAAATGGAATTCACAGATAGGAAGTTGCTCAACTGGGTTTTTGGAAACATTACGTTAAATATAACTATATTTGGAAAACTAATTCATCATCCAGTAATACTATTTATAACAAGTTTTTCAAAGTGAATCAGTTTTGCTGAAAAATAAAAAAGTTTGTTTTCAGTACTTCTCAATATCATTGTAGATAAAGAAATAGATATTTTGCAAATCAGTTCTGTCAATTTCATTGTGAGAACTTACCATACACTATTATGAAAGAAGAAAAAATTAATTAATGCACAGTAGTCCTTGGTCAGGATAATTTGTTCGATTTCTGTTTGCACTGACAGATGCACAGGGAAGCATGAAATAGAACAAATAATTCCCAGTCATTCTCACCATTTTAAAAAGTTCGTGTTTATACCCTGGCACAACCACCAGGACAGAGGAGTGTACAATAAATCGAGTATTCAATCATTAATGAATTTGCTACTAACTTCACCACTTGGCTACATCAGGCCTCATTTAGCAGGTGAAAAAAAAAATCACCTGCTAAATTTAGATCTCTTTCTATGCAGTTTTTGAAATTCTGTTGATAGCCAAGTCTGAACAGCAATGTTGTTGTTATAAAAAAAAACAAGGAACTTTGTGAAAGAGGTGCAAAGACTGCTACAGTATTTGTATCATTCTTGAAGAAATCATAATCAGTTGATGTCTAAAAGACAATCTAAACAGAAATCCAAATCCACAGACAAATTTTTTTTTCCTTCTGTTTTTTGAGACCTACTGTTTGCTAAAATAACTTTTTTTTTTTTTTTTTTGCCTGTTTTCCTCTTGACTACAAATGCCATCTCCAGCTTTTTTAAAGTCAAATACTGGCAGCTACATTAGCATTAGTAAAAGAAGCTTATATATTTATCAGCCACAAAAAAAAAACCTTCCCATTCACTCCAAATGTTTGTCTCGTTCTGCCTTGAACTTGTTTAAGTTGTCGACCTCCACTACAATGGATGAAAATTTGTTCCAAGAATCAACTACCTGCTGGCTAAAGGCAAAAATCTGCACATTTATTTTACAACTGTCTTTTCTCAATTTGAATTTTTGTCCTCTCAAGTGGAAAAATCTCACCAGCATTGAGATTGCTCAAACCATTCAAGGCACCTCAATCAGATCACCTCACAAGTGCCTAGTCTCCAGACACTGCAATTTGCAGACCTTAAGTCTTTCTTGGTAACAGCAACCCTTTGTTCCATTCACCAATCTCATTACCCTTCTCTGTACTTGTTCCAGCAGATCTACTTCTTCCTGAAATGAAGCCTCCAGACCTGGATGCAATATTCAGAGTGTGGCCTGACCATTGCCTTATACAGAGGGATAATCACCTCATTATCCCTGCAAGCAAAATTCCTGTATACCATTGATATGACCCCATGAGCTGTCCTGGTAGGCTGGCTGCACTGCTCAGAAAACTTTGTATCTGACTGCACAATTACCCCTAGGTCTTTTTCATTCTCCACTTCCCTCAGTGTAGTACCACATAGTTGGTACATTACTCTGGGGTTACTGCTACCCATATGCAGTACTTTGCATTTGTCAATGTTAAACTTCAGTTGCCACCTATCAGTCCATCTGCCCAAAGCAGCATACTGTCATTAACAACCCTGCCAACCTTTGTATTGTCTGCAAACTTGAATATTAAGCCTTATATACCTTCATCGATATCATTGATAAATATAGAAAACAACAATGGTCCCAACACCAAACCCTGGGGGACTCCACTAGCAACATTAATCCACAAACAAAGAGCAGTGACTATTGATTACCACTCTGTCTTCCACTCAACCATCCCTTTATCCATAGCAGCAACTTGCCCTTAATGCCATACTGCTCCAATTTGAACAGTAATCTTCCATGTGGAACAGTATCAAAAGCTTTCCTAAAATCAAAGTATATGATATCAAAATTATTTTTTGCATCCAGTTCCTTTGTGACCACATCATAGTATCCAATCAGATTGGTCAGGCAAGACTTTCCCTTAACAAACCCATGCTGTCTGATCTATAACTGCAGTCTTGTATAGATGATTCTGTAATGCTTCTTTAACCAGTGACTCCATTATTTCCCCCTGAACTAACAGGTCTGTAATTACTTGTCACCTTTTGACCCCCTTAGTGAATTGGTGACATATTTGCACATCTCCAGTTAATGGGGACTTCCCCTGAATCCAAGGATGCTTTCATAATTATGGCTAAGGGTTTGCTTACTTCCTTTGTCACCTCTTTAAATATAACTGGATAGATCCAATCCACTCCATGTGCCTTTGTTATGTTTAACTTCAACAATTTCTCCTCCTTTGCTCTCAGTTATTGCAAAATCATTTAGCTCCCAGCTAGAGTTTGATAAGCTTGTGGCCCCCACTTCCATTCAGAATTCGTCATGTTTGTTTGTTTGTTTGTGGACTTTATGGTGCAAGGGCAAATTCCTCATGTGCAAATGTAGATGCAAAATACTCATTCAGTTTTTGACCTACCTCAGCAGGTAGCTGAAACAATTGAACCATTGATATCAAGTGCACCAATCTGATTCAACCCCCTTCCTTTTAGAGTTTACATAAGTAAAAAAGTCTTTGCATCCTCTTTCCTCTTTTCATCCTTTGCCTAAGTTTTCTCATAATCTGTCTAATATTCTTGATAAGTGTCTTCAGTCTTTTGTGTCTCAACTAATCTTGTTCCTTTGTATAATTAATGGAAACCAAGGTATTCTAGCAGTCTTGCAAAATCAAAATACCTCTTTTTTTACATTTTGCTTTATCTGTAAATCGCATATACTGCAAGCCACGTAGGCTAAGTGTTTTCAAAAAAAGGAACCGTTCCTAAGATATTTAAGCCGAAACAACCAGTAATCGCTGTTACAAGTTGTTTTGGCTTAAAATGTTTGAATAAATTAAATACATTTTTTTTTTTTTTTTTTTTTTTAACCCTCTCTTTCTCAGCTGATTGAAGTGGAGAGATGTTTAAACTTAAGACTTCTTTTTTTTTTTTTTTTTTTTTAAAGGAAAGTAAGAAGCTCTATTTCCTTGAATCATTTTAACATGCTAAAATATCTGGAGAACATACTTGAAACCTCAGGCATTTTTGCACAATAATTATAAGACACGTGCACAGTGTATAATTTTTTTTTATTAATTATTGATGAATGAATAGTTTGAATAGGCTGTGAAATGCTAGGTTAAGGATTTTTATTTACTTATTTATTTTTTTAATTTCCAGAGATTGTACAATGTTGACAGCAAGAGTTTCTCAGGTATTTGGGAGGTAAGTTTTTTTTTTTTTTTTTTAAAGAGTATTGAAATATAAATGTATATCTTTGTTGTTCATAATAAGATGGTTTAATAACTGAATATACTTACTTTACATCTGAATATACACTGGTTTTCAAAGAAAGTGCATCACCCCTTAAAAATTTGTAATTGTCATCTGAATAATGTAAGTATATGGCAATATTTCTTACAGATTGCATCAGATAAGATTGACACGTGTAGATGATGACGTAATATTGCATCAGCTGTTACTTTCAGCTATATAAGCACGCTCTGCAAGAGTTGCAGGCATTCCTTGCTTGTGTCAGATGGAGAGTTACATGCGGTTGATGCCACAAAGAAAGAGTACTATTCTTGCTTTATGTGAGGGAGGATGTTCTTCCTGTCATATTGCTTATAGAATGTCTTGTAATCAGTCGACAGTGAGTAGATTTCTTTCCAAACTCAAGAATACTGGTTCTGCTGATATGAAAAAAGGAACTGGATGCAAATGAGTCTCTATGCCAAAACAGGACCGCATTTTGAAGCTCTTATGCCTTAAAAACTGTAAAGCTTCTTCGTCTGAGCTGAAAAGAGAATGGGAAGAACATACAGGAGTGGTAGCAAGTGCGGTCAGAAGATGCCTCTTCAAAAATGGACTTGTAGCCCGTCATCCTAAGAAGAAGCCCCTCCTCACACAAAAAATGAGAAAGGCCTGATTAATTATGTCAAATGGACCCCCGAGCAGTGGAAACCAGTTATTTTCTCGGATGAGAAGAAATTCAACCTGCATGGCTCTGATGGGAGACAAATGATTCGCCTTAGACACAGTGAAGAATACCATCTAGACTGTATGGTGTCTACAGTGAAATTCCCTACCAGCCAAATGATACGGGGGTGCATTTCGTATCGCAGAGTAGGTCACCTGCAGTTTATAAAAGGTTCTGTAAAATCCAGTGGATACCTGGCTATATTGGAAGGCAAATTGCTGCCAACAATTAAGAGACCATTTCAACCTGCCAAATAACTGCATCTTTCAGGACTCTGCTCCTTGTCATCGGGCGAAAAGTGTAAGTAGGCACTTCTGTAGTTACTTTAGCTTCATTTCTGTATTAGAGGTTCAACAGTAATGTGTTTACATTTGTTACAGGTAAAAAAATGGTTGGAAGAACGGTCCATTACAACTCTTAGCTGGCCAGGAAACGGTCCGGAACTGATTCCCGTACAGAACTGTTGGCATCATGTGGAATCTGCAGTTGCCAGAAAGAAACCAAAGACCCTTTGTTAACTTCAGGAAGCCATAATTCATGTTTGGAACCACAAACTATCAGTTGATTATCTTCAGAAACTGATCTTGATGCCTTGACGGCATGCTGCTGTCAATAGGTCCAGAGGCAGTTCAACTAAATATTAGTTTGCACCTGGTGAACTTTTCATTTTGTTTTCCATTTAAAATGATAAAATGAAGCAAATTGAGGGCTTCTGATAACATTTCAGCCATAATTGTCATGTTCCCCAAAACCGTTGTATAAAGGTTGTGAATGCTCCTTTTGGAATATTTTGAGACACCTGTCAAATATTACTTAGCTTTGCCTTAACTATTAATAAGTATCTTTTGTTTATATTTCTATTTGTGATGCTAGTCATTAATGTAACATACCATCACAAAAAAGGGTTAGAAATGTGAAATTTCTAGGTGATGCACTTTCTTTGATCACCACTGTAAATGGCCATACACCATATGGTATTGAAATGTACAGGGCTATGTCATTTATCCAAATAGAAATTTTATCCAGAAACAATTTCAGTAATTTAAATTTCGAAGTCCATTTCATGGCCATTTTACTTTATTAATGCAGTGCAACCGTAATATATGAGGGGTTTATCAGAAAGTTCATGCCCTTACCTAGAAATAATAGCCCTGGGAAGGTGAGACTTCACACGAACTTTAATCCTTTTCTGTGTACTCTCCACGTATACTAACACATTTTTCCCATCTGTGGATCAGGTGTTTAATGCCTTGATCATAGAAGTCTGAACTTTTTGTCTGAAACCACGATTCCACTTCGTTGATGACTTCTTAAGTCTCCAGATCATACCGGTACACCCAGCATTTGTCACCAACCGATCAGAAAAGTTCTCAACATCTGCATTACTCAAATCTAACAGTTGGCTAGAACATTGCATTCGACATTGCTTCTGCAAATGCATCAGCAATCTTGGAACCCATTGTGCGGAGACCTTAGATATGTGCAGATGGTCATGTAAAATGCTGTGGGGAGACCCATAGCTAATTCCCGCTGCATTTGCGATGAAATGAATTGTTACATGTCTGTCACTCAGCACCAGCTGCTCAACCTTTGCAAACTTCTCACTGTCTGTGGATGTTTATGGTCTTCCTTCTCTTGGCTTGTCAAAGACACTTGTATGACTGCACTGGAACTCCCGTTTCCACTTTTTTACATTTTCATAGGATGGACAATTCTGCCCATACACAGCTTTTATTTCTTCCTCAATTTCCTGAGCTTTCTTGCCCTGCAAATGCAGGAACTTGATTACTGCTTGATACTCCACTTTGTCAACCATAGCCTCCTTCCTCAGATTCTGGATTCCACCTCTGGTGTATGATCACCTATGGGAATGAAATGAAATTTCACATGTTAGTTATTGAATACGTAGACAACTTATATTAAAAACTGCATCTTCCTACTGATGTTTTATGTAGGTAAGGGTATGAACTTTTTGATGCCCCCTCGTACTGTGCCTTGTTATACTGCAGTTTTGGGTATTATAATGCAAGTGGAGTCATATCTTCCAAGAGGGATGTAAAAAAAAAATGAAGTTTATGGAAAAACACAAATTTCACAATATATACTAGCAGAAGCAAACTCTGTATCTCACAGAGAATAGCTAGCTATTGCAGTGGCTTCCAAAGTGCAGATCACTGAACTATTGTATTCTCTTCTGCAGTGTATTCCCCAAATTAGTTGATTAACATTTTATGCCCAACAGTAGTTATCTGAGAGTTATCATTGTAGAATGTTCAATTTCTCCTTATTGAAAGTTTGAGATGCGATAAAAAAAATACATCAGTAAAATGTTAATTGCAGATGGATGCTTGCAAAACTAAACATTTTCTCTGAGAGGGGAGCCTCTATTTGTCAATTGTGTAGTGTATTCAGTTATAAATTTTTGTAAGCAACAGCATGTGATATTCTTTTCAAGGATGAAATCACATTTTGAATGGCAAAAACTACCAAAGGCATAATGCAAAGTGTGCATGAATTGACAAACAGTTTGTTTATTTTTATAAGTTCCTGCTACTGACAGCATTTAGTGTTCTCCACAATTATACTGCATTACTGTAAATTCTCTTGTAGTTTTTAAAACCCTGAGTAGTTTTTTTTGATTTGGTAGTTGTTGGCGCATCGGCTTCTGTGGCCATATTGCACCTCCCAAGGTTTTTGCAGTACTTTGATCCAAGCCCGAGGCGGGAATCGAACCCGCGACCTTTGGGTTGCCGGGCAGGTACTTTACCCACTCGGCTAGCCCGGTCGGCCCCCTGAGTAGTACATCCCTAGTGAAGTTGGGGGAGGGATATATAGGTCTGAACCAGATTGTTTTGGGTGTAATTGTACCAGCTGTCCTTTGTATATCAAGAAACTAATTAAAATATTTCCCTGGAAAAAGTGTCTTATTTTAAATCTATTTTTTTTTTTTATGAGAACCCCAAACACGAAAGGTATCAAAACCTATAGTACTTAGTACCGTGCATGGGTTGAAGGAGAAGTATGGGGAGAGGGGGGATGCCAGAAACTTTGCTCTAGAGACTAAACATGGGTTTCACCACTTCAAGCCTCCAATAAGCAAAGTGGTGGTATTTCACCGGTTGATGAAAGTCATCTACCACCTGAATTTTACTTAGCATTTATAACTGCTTCACTTTGATTTTGTAGCAAGTGCACATGAATTTGATCTATAGGGATCCCTCATTATCTGAAGGTATTTGGTTCAAAAAAATTCCACATAAAAGGGGGACCAAATTTTCATAACGTGTATTATATACTTGTACATAGTAAAAAATGGATTGAAGGAACTGAAAAATGAGACAATTATTTCATTAGACGTTTTTTATTATAATATGTTGAACAATGTAAGGTGAAGTTTATTGAAGTTATGCTGTTTTTCAGTTTTATGAATAAAGAATGAATCTAGAGTTGTTTTTTTTTTATTATTTTTTCAGATACAATTGTGTCATACCATTTAATTATGTCTATAACTTTGCACTTAACTTTTGCTGCGTGATCACGAAGAGGGTTGTTCTCACAAAAATATTCAAGTGCTTGGTCAATTTTTTGAAGGGCTTTCTTTAATTTTTTAATTCTTGTAACTGTGGGGACTCAGATAATGAATACTCATATACCAAGGATCCCCTGTATAACAGATTCCAACAAATTTGGTTTAGCACTGCACAGATGAGGAAGTAAGCACTGAGGTAATAAATAATAGACTGGTTTAGAAAATCTTCCTGCATACCACCAGGTAGCATATGTGCATCATAGGGTTTCAATATCAAAATCCATTCTTATTCTATTCTATGAGGGTTGACAATACCTGATATAATAGACTAACTTCATAAGAATCTGCAGATAAAGGAATCACTAGATGGCAGTGATCACAATGTACCAATGTGGGATTTACTTAAAGATGTAACCACCATCAGGGGTTAAGGAAAGGGTTTTTGCTTTTGTAAAAGTGACTACAGCAGTCTGACAGTTTTTAAATTCTATACAGTGGGACCAACTGGTGATGTTACCAACAGCATATTCTAAATGGGAAGCATTCAAGGAATTAATCTTGGAAGTTACTAGTATTTTCATGCCAACTAAGAAATACTGTTCAAGGTTTAGGCCTAAATGGATGTAAGATGAACTGAGACTCGTGGCAAAGAAGAAAAATGCAATGAGATGCATATAAATTATCAGGCAACACGAAGCCTATGGTAGATGTAAGCTAGTCTGTAATCAAGTTACAAAGGAGGTTAGGCAGACGAAGGCAGATTATGAGAAATCTTTGGCAAAGGATGCAAAGAAAAACAGCAAAGACTTCTTTACATATGTAAACTCTAAAAGGAAGGAGATGAATCAGATTGGTCCACTTGACATTGACGGTTTTCGACTGTGGATGATCCTGCACAGTTTGCTGACAAACTGAATGATTATTTTGCATCTACATTCACACATGAGGAATTCTGTAGGGAAGTGGAGGCCAGAAGTTTATCAAACTCCAACAGGGAACTAATTTATTTTGTAATAACTGAGAACAAAGGAGGAGAAATTGTTGAAGTTAAATATGAGAGACACTAGAGGTGGATGGGATCTATCCAGTTATATTAAAGGAGGCTGCAAAGGAAGTATGCCAACCCTTAGCCATAATTATGAGCATCCTTGGATTCAGGGAGTTCCCCACAGACTAGAGATGTACAAATGTATCCCCTATTCACTAAGGGGGATCAAAGGGTGATACGAGTAATTGCAGACCTGTTAGTTAACTTCTGTTCTGAGAAAAATAATGGAGTCACTGGTTAAAGAAGCATTGTAGGATTATCTAGACAAGACTGCAGTTATAGGTCAGACAGCATGGGTTTGTTAAGTGGAACAACCAATTTGATTGGATACTATGATGTGGTCACAAAGGAACTAGATGCAAAAAATAATTTTGATATCATATGCCAGTTAGTCCCTGACTTACGTAACTTCAGACTTACGTAAATTTTTTTTCCATAAAATCATAAAGATACTTTCTGTATAATATTTAAGAGTGAAGTTGAATGAAGGAACAATAAGTATAAGTTTTTATTTTCATTCCCATACAAACTATGTTAGTTAATAACCTGCAGCCTAACTAGAAACTAGGTATATAACTAGAGTTAACATTTTCATTTTCCGCTTTAAAAATTTGGCTCATTTTAAGTTACCTTAGGTTTGTTTTAAGTTAAAACAAACAAACTTCTGGACAAACAAATGGATGGGCGAAATGGGATTTTTTTTTTTTTTTTTTTTAATAAGCTTGCTTTCTTGCATCATATGCCTCTGCTAATGCATATAAGTTTTAATCGGCTGATTTAAAATTTGCCAACTGTACAGCCATCTGACAGAGATCACATTTTAAATCAGTTCTGCATAAACAATATTTTGCATTTGCCTGATTTGTCATAAATTGAAGTCAAAAATGCTTTTTTTTTCCCTTCTTAACTGTATTCTTTTTTTATTTTCCAAACTTATCTTATGTGTACTTGTGAGGGTGTTTTTTTTTTTATTTGCCACTACCTTGTTTATAGATTGTACGTATAATGTTCCTCAGATATATGAAAATAATTTCGTAAAACTTTTAATTTTTAGTAGGATGAAAATATTGTGTATGTAAAAGGAAACCAGTCTGTGTACTTAATGAAAAGCAAAATTAATACAAACAGTTTTCATATTTTATATTCTTTTGTTTTTCTTTCTCTCCCTCTTTCAAGGGAGAGCTACTTAAAACTATAAGCCTAGTGAACAAACATACATTCTTTGGCAGAAAATCAAAAAAAAAAAAACACTGCCTTTAATTTTAGGAATTCTCTGATATTTCTTTCAGATTTAGATTTGAGGAATATAGCTAAATCTCAATGGAAAAATAAATGAGATTGGTAGGATAAGCTGTATCAAGATTGAGGGGAGAAAAATATTAACAATCCTTTATACTCTTATGTTTAGCATATAAAATGGAGTATTTAGATGCCTATGACAAGGATTTGGATTCATAACACTCTTGGATTGCAGAATAGTGCTACAACATGCTAAGCAGCTGATCAAATGATTTGATTTAAGAATCTAGATTTACAAAAAAATTTGTGCATTTCTATGATTTATTTTTCTGATATTGTTTTTATTATTGAATGACTTAATTTGAAATTTTTAGTACACGCCTTTTGGCTCCATTTCTTTGTTCCTGTCATCAGAAGCATACTTTACCAGATCTTCCATATGATTACAATGCTCTGGAACCTACAATTTCAGCTGAAATAATGAAACTTCATCATCAGAAACATCATGCTGCATATGTGAACAACCTTAATATTGCAGAAGAGAAATTGTTGGATGCACAAGCAAAAAGTAAGATGATTAGCATTAAAATAATTTAGTTATTAATCAATTTATAAAATGTAGAAATTTCAGAAATCATTTTTATCTTGAATTTCTGTAAAATGTGTAAGCATTTTCAGAAAGGAAAGTTCTTGGAGTTAACTTGCTTGGTGTAAATTTTTTCCTGCATATACAGGAAAGTCTCATAATTCTAACTTTTTTTGGAAATTTTATCTCAGAAAATATTTGAAATTAAGGTCCTGCACTTCAGGACTAATTTCATGTGTTGTTGCAAATTATTTACAGCCACACGAAATAATGAAACTTCATCAGACACATCATACTGTATATGTGAACCTTAATATTGCAGAAGATAAATTGTTGGATGCATAAGCAAAAAGATTAGCATTAAAATAGTTTAGTTATAAATCAAATTTATAAAATATAGAAATTTCAAAAATCATTTTTATCTAGAATTTCTGTAAAATATACAATCACTTTCATAAAAAGTTTGTGGGAGTTAACTCACTTGGTTTTATTTTCTCCTGCACATACAGTAAAGCCTCATAATTCCAGCTGTTTTTGAAAATTTTATTTAAAAAATCTGTGAAATTATTCTGGAGTCTTGCACTTCATCAAGTGTTGCAAATTATTTACAACCAGGTAAACTTTACTGTATTCTCCAGTGTGAATTAAACTCTCTGATATATCTGTTATTGCTCACTTCTGGTTAATTGACATCTACTATTATTCAAATTATATCTCATATGAACTTTGAAAGCTAGAATTTTTTTTTGTTTATTTTTTGGAATATGATACTGGAAATCGCTAAATTAACTTCATTATGCATTCATTTCTTGATTGCTTGTTTGGCAAGTTACAGCTTTATATACCTTTGGAAAGTTTTCTCAGAATCACACCCTTAGCCTTAAATTAAAAAACAAAAAAAAAACTTGCTTGCTTTAAAAGTTTATATGATGTACAGTGAATAACAGTAACTGTCAACTCTGATTAGGGGAAGCAATGAGAGACATGTCACAGAGCAGCTTGATTATCAGCAAATCATCCAATCATATAGCATTAATTTGATTGACATTGTAATATACTACTTTGGGAAGCTAAGGCAAAGTTTCCCATGGTTATATTTAGACAGTTGTTGTATTATTATTTTATGATTAATTGTATTTATATAAAGTCCACTATGGTATTTTTTTTTTTGAAAAGCTGAGTGTGATGCTTGGAAAAGTTTCCCCATGTGGAAGAGAAGAGAGATTATAATTGCCATAGTTGTGACATTGCTTTGCTGCTCAATCAAAATTTTGTGTAATTTTCCTATAGTAGTTAATGAATTGTGCACTTTATTACCAAGGGAGCCAAACAGTGTTAGTTTTCAAAAACCCATGAAGGGTTAGGTCCAAAATTTATAATACTCTATTATATTTATATTTTTATGTATTTAAACCCTATGTATTCTATAGCAGGCATGGACTTCCAAAAGCTTTTGCTGCCAACATTATTTGTGTTGATTTCTTATTAGCAGCTCACAAGGTTTGAAAAGGCTGGTTCTGATATTTTTCTAAGGATGGTCTCTAATCATTCCCTTACATACTAAGTTTAATAGTACTGCTATTCAGATCACATTAATTTTCTGGAGCTGTGCAAATAGAATTTGTCAGTTTTGTGTGGACTGACAAATTTGTCAGTCCACTGCAACCAGATAACCTTAGTAACCTTATGTACTAAAGAAGTGCATTGCTTCATGATGTCAGATGTGTTCGAGGCAACTCTGGGTGTGAAGTAGCATAGGCAGGAATTGGGGTGTGATGTGTATGCCTCACTGGGTTGAGGCTGTCTTTGTGTAACATTAGTTGCAAATAATTATTTGCATGAAGGTAGAATCACATGTTCCAGACTTGATTATCAGGTGTAGATAAAAAGTGATAGTATTGTATTGGGTAATCTTCGTTGTTCTTTGGCATACCTTCTTTGTTAAATAAAGTCATGAAGTTTCTGAATTCACATTTGTGCCCAAAAGTTCTGGTATTCCCTTTCTGCCAAATAGTGTGGCTGAAATCATATATATAGACTTGTGCTCTGCAGTACTTCATATCTTTCATACTTCAAAGTTCAATATGAAAATGATTTTGTGGACGACACTTAGCCTGACTGAACCTAATTGTAATACTTTAGGAATGTTTCTTAAATGGTTGTTCATGGCACCATTTGGAGGAATTTTGTGCATGTGTGTGTATTCTTAGCCAACGATTTTTTTTTTGTTCGGGATTCCTTGGTATCATACACTTGCATTGCATCACAAGGAGCAAATATATGCTGATTTGTAAAGTTGTGACAGAAGTCCTAATGTTATTTCCCAGAGAACTGCTGCAGACTTGTATATATTGATGTCAAGGATAAGACTGCTTTCAAAATAATGTTGTATGTAGAAAAATAAAAATGGTCCAGGTTCTAGACTTAACCCGACTCTTTTATTATGCTACTCAAATCTTGACAATATTATAATCAAATATATACAAATTAGAAATGCTACAAATATACTTTTGTACAAATTAAAAATACAGATCTTCATTCAATAATAGAGATTTCACACAATTAGTATTGAAATAAAATAATATTAAAAGAAACAGCCTAGAGTAAAATATATCAATGATAAATCTTAGTTGTATGGAAATTCATGACTAAGAATTTTGTTGAAAAAATGATTAGAGTGCTCTAAAACAATTAACAAAAAAGATCAATTTTCCACTTGAAACTAGCCAGTACTAAGAATGCAGTAGCCAACAAAACATAGTGGTAAGGTTTTATGACATGACATGTTATGATTACAGAGAACAAAAGGCCTCCCCACATGTGATCAAGTGATTGGCAGCAATCTTTTAATGTTATGATTATTTTTGTGCTATAATGTAAATTTTTCACAGAATAAATTATTATTAATAGCACAGTATTAATTTTAACTATATACCAGATCTACTCCACAAAGAAAGTCATTCATTTAAGCAATTTTCATGATTAATATCAAGATGTTTTCACCTTAGGTATGGCTTTTCAGGTCAGTAGTCCCAGATTTGTGATGTCTCGATTGTGGTCAATAGGATAGATTCAGAGCTTTGTGTTGCTTAAACCACATACACATAATTTGCTATTGTTGTGAAATATTAGGAATTGTGATTTGTCAGAGCAATTTTGTTTTGATTTTTGTTTGATATTTCTGGTTTAGTTTTTTGTGTGACCTTTGCTAGCTGCTTGATGGTAAAATCCATTGTGGGTTTGGAAATGGGTATTTTGCCGATGCTGTATCAAGGGGTAAATACTTCCATTGTTACACTCCTGTTGGGCTGCCATTTGCTGCACTGTTTGCTCATCCAGTGGCATTTTGTTTTCTGTCATACTGCTTGATTTACCAGTGAGACGCATGAGCAAATATTGTTTTACAGTTATGTATACTGTTTCAGTAGCTGAGGCATCTGTCCTTTAAGCACCAGTTGTATTTCAAAATCAGTTAGATTGTATTTAAACATACATGCATATATACATACAGAAGTATGCAGTTTTTTTTGTTTTTCAGATGATCTGTCAACTATTGTAGCACTGGGATCAGCACTTCGATTCAATGGTGGAGGACATATAAACCACTCAATCTTCTGGAAGAATTTGTCTCCTTCTGGTGGAGAGCCACAAGGTATTAATTAATTTTTACTTTTCAGCACAAAGTATTAAATGTGCATATATTTTTTCATACCACATGATTGGATTATCTATCATTTATTATATTTTTCAGCTCATAAGACACTTTTTTTTTCTGAGAAATAAAGAGGGCCTATTTTTGAGGAATCATCTTAAAATAAGTCATTTTTAGAATGTACTCTTTGAGCTGGTCTTGGCAGGCACTGTAGATCATTCTAGTTTTCTAGTAATTGTTTTATCAGAAAGGACAATTTTTCAGATTTCCAGTTATTTTAATGGTGGATTATACTGGATAATCAGTATAATCTCAAAAAAAAAAAAAAAGTTGCATATTTTAAAGTGGTTCCATTTTGTAGTGGTTGCAGTGGAGGCACTGCAGTTTGTGGCCTGGAGAAAAGTACACTAAAGCATTTAGTAAAAATGGAGCAGTGGTTGAATGAGCATTGTGCATTTGCTAATGAAACATTTTTAAATCAGGTGATTCTGTTGTGAATACCCAGGGTGAATTTAGATGCCACTTCATTGTGAGAAGAAATAGTAGTGTTCCAAGTCGAAAGACCATGACATATCAGATTTACAAATTTAGAACAATAGCTGTTGGTTGGTTGGTTGTTGTGCATCAGCAACTTAGGCCATATTGTGGCATGTATAATGTGTCTGTAAATTAACTTATGTTTTGTGGTAGATTTTCTGTTTGCTGGACAGAAAACCCAAGTTTCCAAGAGGAAAAACCATGCTACCCTCACCTGAGACCAATTAACTCAGCAATGTGAAAAAACACCTATAAAAATTCCTTGCATCATTAACAGAATCCAAACTCGTGTTTTTTCCACCTGGTGTGGGAATAGAACAGCAGCATCCATAACAGATATGAAATTTCCAAGTAAGATGCATACAGCATGTACTCCAGAAAATATTGAAAGAATCAGAGCAATGTTATCCTTGAACTTCTGCTAGTCAAGAGAATTGAAAATATCAGAATGAAGTGTATGCTGTATATTGCATAAAATGCAAATTGTTTAACAATTACTTATTCATGATTTGGATACACATTTGAATTTCTGTAATCTATTCCTACAGAAGGTGAATAATGATCTAGACTTAATCACTCATTTAATAATGAGTGATGAGGCCCACTTTCATTTGAATTGATATGTAAATAAACAGAATTATAGATACTGGGCAGTATCTAGAATTGATACTGCCCAGTTGGGGGGGGGTCTTCTTTCAGCACCATCAGACCATACTTTAATAAAAATGCTAATGGTTTGGCTGGCACTAACTTCAGCCCTGTATATGAACATGCTGCAAGAATTTGTAACAGAGGATCTTCACCAAAAAAACTAATAAACTTGCAAAATGTCTGTTTTCAACAGGATGGCACTATGGCACATATCACAATGCTTTCTATGGACACTTTAAAGGAGATGTTTCCAAATTACATTGTCTTGATTTGGTAACATAAATTGGTCATCATGATCACCAGACATACCTGTTTGCGATTTCTTTTTGTGGGATTTTTTAAAATTCAACGTCTACACAAACCACCCATGGACACTTTAGCAACCGAAACAAAACTCTTGTGATGAAAAGTGAAAGCATACCACCAGAAATATTACATAGACCAATGGATGTGAGAATATGAGAAGAGGATTGTGTTCACATTGGTGGGCAATAATGGACATCATTTACAAGCACTGAGGAATGTAACCAAATTCTTTTATGTATATTATTGAACTTTAATAACAAATGTCTTTTCCAATTTTCAGAGTAGTCATTTAATTTTTAAAATGGGTAATTGTTTTTGCCCAACATGTATAAAAACAGCAAGATTAAGTTGATATAATTTCACTATTATAGGAATAATTATATTTAAAAAAATTTTTTAGAAAGAATAAAACTAAAATTATATTCATTACCATGTGTATTATATTTCAGTACCTTTGAAAATTTTTAATCCGTATTTATTAGGTGAAGTTTGTTTATTGCGATCATATTGAGACTAATTAATTTTGAAAGGAGGAATTACAAACATTTGGTTACACGAAAGTGTATTTGAGATATTAAGTAACTGAAATTGATAGTATTATTAAATAAAAGAATCATATCACGTGAAATTCTTCACACAGTAAGGGGGATATTTTGTTTTCAATAAAGCACCTTCTCCAAAGGTTGTTTATGCAGCTGTTTTATCGGAATGTGAAACAGTAGTGACTGGCGAGGGGAAAACCAGTGCAAAAGTACTCTCTCACCACCTTGTATTATTATTGGTAACATTATTTTGTGACCATGTTTTTATAACTTTTGGTTTGAACCTCATGTTGCATCTGTTTGAGCTGTGTAACTTTTTTATCAGCTAATCTGATACAAATTACATTTTAGCCCAGGTTCATATATAGTTCTGATTTCTAATTGATATATAATTTTGTATTACAGGAGATCTGTTGCAGGCTATTAACAGAGATTTTGGAAGTTTTGATAACCTTAGAAATCAAATGTCAACAGCTGCAGTAGGTGTTCAAGGATCTGGCTGGGCATGGCTTGGATTTGATTCAAAATTAAAGAGATTGCAGATAGCTACCTGTGCAAATCAAGATCCTTTACAAGCAACTACAGGTATAAATATCATTTATGTATTATTACTGTTTTTGTGGAAGAGCTATGCCAATTCCAGATGACCTTTTTTTACAGGTGTTTGCACTGAACATCTTCAGAATTAAGATGCAAGGCTAGCTTAATTATGGTTGTTTAAAAACAATCATATTGCACATATGGTTGTTTTTGAAGCATGCATGCATGCAATTCTTCCTTCATGACAATTGTTGCTTAGCAGTTTTTCCATGTTTTAGCATTGTTTACATATAGGAAAAGGGGGAAGAGTCTGAGGATTTGCCTTTCATATGCTATCAGTATCATCTTTATGATGCTGATTTTGACATTAGGGCCTCTGGCTTCAGAGATTATGGATCTTGTTTAAAACTAACTTCAATTAACAGTACAATTTACCCACAATAAAACATAATACAGTTATTTTTTATTTTTTTAAATCATGTAATAAATTTGCATTGATAATTGATGTTAACTCTAAATGGAAATAACCTGTGAAGAGACTCACTGCCATGATGACTTTTTGATTCTAAGATTATGTTTACAGGAATCCTTGAAATACAGTAGACTCTTGATTTTCTGGGATAGATGGTAAAGTTCCCGGATAATCGATTTCCCAGTTAATCCAAAAATACAGCAAGTCCGCAATATATGTAAGAGATACGTTCAAGGACTTCTTATATAAAAGTTGAGTTTTACGTAACTAACTTGGAAATGAGTAATAAAATATTGCTGCTATATCCCTGATATGCCAAAATTACAAAAACCACATAATATCCTTAGAAGAATGAAGAAAAACAGTTATATATTTTTAATTAGCTCAATTAAAAACTTTATCTGGGGACAGCAGTGAAGTAGCCAGAGTGATATATAAGAAAAGAAAACATAAAAAGAAATAAGAAGTGCATGTTATTGTACAGTATAAACTGATTTGTATTTCATAGCCTTTGTTATTATAGTTAACTTCACTGGTTCTTGTATTGTCTTTCTACTTTATTGTTGTGTTCACTGTTGCCACTGACAAATCTGAATTCTGCACGATACTTGTTATTAATGTTTGCCCATTTTCATACATCTTTATTATTTTAATTTTCTAATCCAAATTGATCGCTTTCCTTTTCTTGGTCGATTTACTAGTAGCACTGTCACTTATTCTCTTAGTTGGCACCATGATAACAGTCAAAATTAAATTTTCTGAAAAGATCTTCATAGGGCTAAGGCGAAAATGCACTTTTACATCCCACACGAGCTCACATTTTACTAAAGCACATTTCTGGAGGTCACTCCCATAAAACAATATGCACTTTCCGGGTTATTGGGCTTTTCTGTTAGTGCAATTCATTATAAATGGGCAGTAAACTCGATCTTATTGCATTTTGCGATAATGCTGATAACTGGAATTCTGTGGGTTTTTACGTTATTATGGTAAAATTTTCAGTATATAAAAAAAAATATATATATATATAAATAACATAACATAAGTCTGGAGCTACATAAGTCGGGGACTTACTGTATCAAAAAATGTTCAGCAACTTATGTAAAAAGTATGGCGATAGATAAAAAAAACGAATAAACTTACCACGCACTACTCGAGTGTCCAATACACGAGTAGTGCATATTGGACAAGCATTTGCTTTTTACGATGTCAATTTTAAATCTAATAGTTCCATTTATTTTTTTTACAAGGTTGTGTATGGTTCAGGCACCAACATTATAATGGTTCATTAGAGATTTATTGGATGCACCGTTTTCAAACTTTTGAATAATTTCAAGTTAAGTTTTTGTTTAATTGAAAGCACAACTCTTGCATTTTGCCCATCATTTTTGCAATTTCTAAACAAAAAAAAAAAAAAAAAAGTTACTATAAAAAAAAATTCGACATCCCTGACATAAATAACGAAACAAAATTTGTCCTTTAGCAGTGCAAACGGAACACAACAATCGATGTGACGCACTAAAACAAACTAACATTTGGTCTATTTTTTTTTTTTTTTGAGCTGCAGGTGTGAAGATAGCAGGGGTTGCAAGATAATCTCCCAATGACAACTTATAATGCTACTTCTTGTCACTTATTTATGACTTGCAAAACATCTGTTTATACCTATTCTAGTCATCACTTGAAATTTGATTTCTAGTGATTTCTTTTTTTTTTTTTTAATTTGGAGTCTGTTTGTCCCGGTTAATGTGAGCCTGATAAATCAAGAGTCTAGTGTATGTGGTTTTGTATTTGCATATCAACATTTTACAACTTGCATGTTTTTTTTTTTAAATATGTATATATAAGGTTTAGTTCAATCTCCTTTAACAAAAGAACATGATAAAAATTGGGAGGGTCTAATAGTTACTGAAGAGGGATGGAATTTTACTTTCTACCCTCTCAGTGATACACTCACATGGTCACCACACCATATATGGTATTGGTGTGGTGACTGTTGCTGTATATACTCACAGTACTCTATATATAGTGTTGTGTGTGGATATGCTTCAGTAGCATTTTGTTTTTGATCAATATTTGCATTGGAACCGAAGATAAAAACACTCTTGATAGACCATTTTTACATTATGTAAACTGAACATTTAGTTTACTGTGTCTTTTTATATATTTTATGAAAACCACACATTAAATTTGTTGTTTTTCCAAACTTAATGTTTCAGAAATGTATCTCCTGCTGGGCAAGGGATTCCTTTATCATATATTCTGTGAGCTATATTTTGACTAAAGCAAGCTATAACTTGCATTTCTACATTTTGAATAAATTTTTTCATCTTTATTGAGTAATTCAGTATATTTTTTGTCTAGAAATACAGAACACATCCTACTCAATGCCTCCCCCCATTTTTTATTTATTTATCATGGAGTAAATTTGAGTGAGGCAGCTACAAGCTTTAAAGAGATTAGAAGAATGAATGCTAAGCAGTGTTGTATTGGCTTGTTGGATTTTTTTTATTTATTCTTAAAACCTGTATTCCAGAGTTTTTGTATTGTCTTTTTTATGCTTATTTGTATTCTACCAGTAATTTTTCTTCTATGTGGAAATTTTTCTCATATCTAGCTGATTCTTAAAAATGGTGACAGATTTTTCTTTTTCAGTTATTTTCTTGTTGTGCTTACTTCAACCCTATCCAAAGTATTGGAGAAATCCATCATTTGTCAATCTTAATACTACTTCAAACCTTCCATATGATTGATGTTCACCAATATGGATTCTATTAGTACTGGTCCATGAGTGATAACTTGCCTTATGTTATTCATCTGTGGGCAGATTCCTTGGAAAAAGGAATTTCCAAGGAATTTGGAGAAACATTTTTCCAAGCAATTGTTCTCTTCTGATTTTGCAATTGGGCAACCAGTTTCCCTCACTGTTTGTGATGGTAGATGACTGTCTTTTTATATTTCAGCTAATACTGGAGTTCCCCATGATTCTTTTCTTTCACTCACCGTTTTTCCCTCCTGCATACTGATCTCTTATTGAGGAAGTTTTATCTTTGCTGATGACAGTATGGTGTTTGACCTTCCAGTTTGATGAACTTGTTCTTCATAGATAGTTAGTTATAATTTCTCAAATATACACCATCAGTTGTTTATGGATTTATCTCTAAGTAATTCTCTATTTCTTATCTCCATCTTATTTCCTTCAAAATTTAAAAAAAAAAAAAAAAATACTGTTTTCATCCTAATCAACACTTGGATTGCAGAGGGATATTTCAATGCAGTGAAATCAAATAAAATTAATATACTTCAACCATATCCAAAGTAATGGAGAAATCCATCATCTGTCAACTTTATACTGCCTTAAACCTTCCCTATGACTAATGATTACCATTATGGATTCCATTAGTGCTGACCCACAAGTGTGTTCAATTTTTGATCATGAAGATCATTCTCCAAGGCTGAGTACTTGGCATTAAGGCATGGGCATGTGTTCAACAAATACCATTATCTACAGTTCTGCTTAAGTTGTTAATAGCTTTTTAAATTGAATAGTATCACCAAAAAAAGAATCCATTATATATTTCAAATCTGAGATGTTGTCTTGAAGTTTACTGGCTTGTTATCAGTTTATCTCTATTAGTGAAATGTATGCAAACCGCGACTATTTTGCCTAAGTGAATGGCCAAATGGCGGAAATTTAAATATTTATTTAAATTTCCATACATCATAATCCCCAGAATGGCTGCATTTGCCCTGTGCAATAGTTGAAATCAAATAAAACTCGCACACTTTACTGCAATTGTTTTTCGATCACAGGGGCCATTTTGCTGCCTTTGGCTTCAATATTCGGTGGGAGCAGAATGCTCCCTATGGTCAACATTCGAGCACAGTAAAGCATTCAATTTTTTATTTCAACTATGGCATAGGGAGACATTAAAATAATATCCTCTAATCCTATAGTATTGTACTGCATAGGCCAAATGTAACCCAGTTCTAGGGATTAAAGTTACACAACAGTTTTGTGGAAACAGTTTTTACTTCCATATGACACTTGGCTATTCATGTAGAGAACATACATTATTTACATTTTGGCACACATTCGCCAAAATGTAATGCAGAGATCATCCTGCCAGCTGATCAGAATAACAGTAAGTAAACCTATTTATCCATCTCTTTCTTAACTTACTTGATAAATTTGTGTATTCATGCACATTGGTGTATACACAGGCACTCCTCGAATTACGTACTTAATCAGTTTTTTTTTGTGTACATAAGTCCAACTTCGGTGTTGTAAATACATGTACAGTACGGTACAATGCACTGAGATTATAACCCCCAACAAACTTCAGCATTTTACAATTTGTGAGTTAAATGAGGCTGAAAAAACGTAAAATTAATATTAATATAAAGTACAGTATTTATTCAAAACTAATTTAATCTAAATACATACGAAATTTAATTTAATCTACGATAAAATCACTTTACAATGGACTCTACAAATTAAAATACCATTCACCATACGGTATGTAGTAAGCACCGGTCATTGTGATCACATTTTCAAACTGAATTTTAATTGTATTAAACGGCAATTCTAATAAGCAAAAATAGGAGAAATATTATCCACAGGCTATAAAAGTAAAGATATAGAGCACAAATTTACAAAATTAAATGATGCGTGAAAATCAGAAGAATATTTCCCACAGGTTAGTAAAATAAAAATAAATTTACACTTACGTACATAGTGTAACTAATTGATATTTCTGTTCACTGACTTTTTTTTTTTTTTTCTTTCAAAAAATTTTAAAACAGTAAGAAAAGAAGCAATCAATAACAAAGAACATGGCACACACAAATTGCAACTAACATGATACGTGCAAGTGAGATTATTATTAACCATATGGTGCAAGGAAGCCTGAGGCTTATGTTGCACCAGCCAAAAAAAATTCCTGAGAGAGGAATCGCCAAGAAAGAGAAGAATGATGATATCCAGCTCATGATCCTGGGTGTGCCAAGCCCATACTAACCAGATGTGAACCCCGTGATACAGAGTAACAACTTTATGAAGCTCAAAAAATAGGAATGAAGAGAAGATTCTGAAAACTTATGTTTTTTATATGATTAAAGATTTCAGTAAAGGGGAAACACATTTCACCATAATAACGTAAAATTCCACAGAATTCCAGCTATCGGTATTATCGCAAATGCAATAAGATCAAGTTTATTACCCATTTATAATAGATTGTACTAACAGAAAAGCTCAATAAACTGGAAACTGCTAATTGTTTTTATTATTTTATGGTAGTGACCCTCAGAAATCTGCTTTAGAAAAATATCATGAAGGCATTCAAAATTGATTCTTATAACCAAACATAGCAACAGCTTTATGCTTTGTACGTATCTGCAAGTTGTACATAAGTAGAGGAGTGCCTGTACTGATTTATAAACCTGACTCATTGCATAACTCCTAATATGTTCTTAATGGAGTTTTATTGAATACATTGCAAGGTTTCTGCTATTAAATATGGCATTTTGAAGTTCAAGGTAGGGGGAAAAAACTTTCATTTGTATTGAAATCGTTAGTCAAATTGTTTATTACATGTTTTGCATATGCAAAGTACATCAATTTAACATGATTTTTATATTTTAATAGGACTCATTCCTCTCTTTGGAATTGATGTCTGGGAACATGCCTATTATTTGCAGTACAAGAATGTCCGTCCTGATTATGTAAATGCTATTTGGAATGTTGCCAACTGGAAAGATATAGTAGATAGGTTTAACCGAGCTAAGAGTTGCTAATAATTAGTCTGATCCTTGGGAAATACAGTGAAGAATAACTGCATTTATAATTTTTATTATTTGTTTTTTCAAGTATTGATGAACTAGCAAGGTATGTAGGATTGAAAAATCATCTGTTTTATGCTCTTGGAGCATTAAATCTGAATTGTTCTGATTTATCTCAGTGCTAGAAAAGAATAAAAAGAAAACTTGCAACTTATGCCTCTGTTTTTTCTGCCCTAACTTTCAGGATTTGAAGAAATGCAAAAGCATGAACTAAAATTTCTTAAAAAATGTATTCTTATACTAGAACTTACTGAAAGACCTTACATTACTGTATACTTGTTTGTTATATTTTTTATAGAAACAACTGAATTTTAACATTAGTGTTAGATTAGATTGAATAGTTTACTGATTGCAATCTTTTTCCAAAAAATTTTGGTGTTAATTACAAGCCAAACAGATTAAGAATTTGCTTAATCATTAGCAATTAACAAAATGAGAAATATTATTAGACCATAATATCAGAATATAAGCTCAAATAATTCCTTGGAAGGAAAGTTTCTACCAAAGTGTTCTGAGCTGTGGTTGAATTTTAGTGAATAGGGAAGCTTGTGAAATCAATTTTTGCAGTATACTTCACCTGAAACAAGGTAATTTAAATGTTGCTAAAATCAAAATTTCACTTTATACTACACAAATAGATAAGTCAGGGGTTCTAATTCATGTTTTACAGCATAAAACAGGGAAACTAACTGTCATTATTCACCAGAGTTATAAACAATTTGGAATGAAAATTGGTTAACCTTTTCCAGAGTACTACATGTTTGGGCCCTGAGGCATACACATTTTCAAGGTCATTTCACAAGTGCACTACAACTCTTCCAGTAACTGCAGACACAACCCATAACAGATGTTAGCATCAAAATAAATTTTAAAATTCGAGGAGATCAAACCTTCAGCCAAAATTTTGTAAGCCAAACCACAGAATTTTCTAGAATTCAGATCCAGAGGTTAATGAAATGTTGTTATAGTAGGGTTTTAGGAGTATCAGTGACAAAGGCCATATTGCTATGTACATAATGTTTGTAAATTGTATGTTCTGTGATCGATTTTCTGTTTGCTGGAAGAAAAAATCATGCTACCCTTGCCCAAGATGGACTAACTCAGCCATGTTGTGAAAAAGCCCATAAAAATTTCTTATGTCATCGATGGGACTTGAACTCAGGTCTTCAATTATAATAATGATTAGAGGTAGAAGACAGTATTACATCTTTTTATTATGCAAAAAGAAGACATGTAGGTTTTTCTGAATTTAAGATTTTTAACAATTACACACTATATTGAGCAATAAAGTCAAAATATGGACAAATTAATATTTAAAATCATTTATGCATAAAGTTTTTCAATTTTCATGAAGAAACTTACTCTACAGCTAGTGAAAAGCTCATCTCCAAGAGCCCATACATTTTCAACAAATTCTGGAAAAGATTAAGCAAAAAGTTGGGAGACAAGAAAATTTAGAGTTTAGACTGAATAACAAGTTTGTAATCTTTTTTTGAACTTGCAAGAATAGACATGGAAAGCAAGCCAGTTATATTCATTTGGAGCAAAAGAGAAAGCAGTTTTTAAGCTTATTATAACCTGTGGAGCTGACTTGGATAAAAAAAAAATTATCAGAAATGAGAGTTTTAAGAAAAATAACAGATAGATGTAATGGCAAGATCACATTACAAATGAGGAAATAAAAAAAAAAAAAAATGGGTAATGGATATCTAATCAATGGTATGGGAGAAGAGACAGATTAATTAAAAAAGATATATTCAAAGAAGTTTAACAAAGGAAATGGATGCAAAACAATTTTGACATCATATACTTAGTTTTTAGTATAGATTTTGATACTTTTCCACACGAAATACAGATTGGAGTAGTGTGGCATCAGGGACAAGTTACTGCTGTGGATAAAGGGATGGTTGAGTGGTTTCAATGGGAACTGTTCTTCATGGAATAATGTTATTAATGGAGTTACCTAGGGTTCAGTGCTGGGCTCCATGTTGTTTTCAATATTTGTTAATGATACTGATGAAGGCATATTACACTTAATGTCTAAGTTTGCAGATGATACTAAGATTAGCGGGGTGGTTAATCACAGCAGTCAGGGTATGCTACTGCAACAAGATCTAGAAAAATTAGCCAGATGGGCTGAGAAGTGGCAATTGAAGTTTAACATTGATGCAAGATGCTACATAAGGGTAGCGGTAATCCCAGAATGAATAATAACTGGATGATATCATACTCAAGGTAGTGTAGAATGGAAAAAGATTTAGGGGTGATTGTTCAGTTTGACATGAAGTTATCTAAAAAGGCAATGGTTAGGCTACATATTGAGAACTGCATACAGGATCTTGAGCCTCACTTTAGGAATCTAAAATGAAGCTTCTCTCCTCCTGTTGCTCTGGAGGAGAGAACGTTTCAAACTGCAGTCTGAAACTAGGTATCTGTGAGGAGACTTAATTGAAGGTGGCTTTAAATGAATTGAGTAAACTAAATGCAGATGGTATTCTTACTCTTTCTCACATACACCTATAGAAGAACAAATTTAAGTTGAAAGTGGATAGTTGCAGGATAGATGTGCATGTGTGTCACACATGTATGAAAGCTTTAATGATCTCTTGGCTGTTGCAACAACTAAGAGATCATTAAGAAGTGTAGCAAAAGTCACTGTAAAGGAGACTTGTCACAAAGAAAGTAGTGGACTGTTTTTTCCAAATCAAAGGCTAGACAGCAGTTATAGCATATTTTAGTCAACCTTTGAAACCAATACACAATAATAAAAATATAGTAAAACATTTTTCAGCTCAAAATGCAGCCACTGGAAAAATGTTTGTATATTGCTGGCTGTGGTTCTTGGGTAATATACATGGATACTGATGCTCACTTTTCTGAGATCAAGCTTGTACATTACCACAAAAAAAAGTGAACAACCCATTATTATCTGTTGCACTGGTATATCAGGTATAATAAAGCAAGTTATAATGAAGCTGTAATGCTTCTGGCCCTAATTATACAGAATATAAATGGAAATTTATTTTTAACATTAGTAAAATTTAAGCCAGAATTGTACAGTGATTCTGCCAAATCCAAGTATCATTACATTTCAGACAAGCCAAAATGTCTAGAGCCATCTTCCAGTTCAAGTTAACATATGGTTACACTAGCCATTACAGCACTGAAATTCCATTAATATAAAGATATTAACATTTTTTACATGTAACAATTCTTAAGAAAACATATTTGAAGAGCATTTTCAATTTATTTTAGCCCAAAACCTCATCAGTTCATCTAAGTGAACATAGAATGATTCAGTTATCAACAATTGTTAAAAGAAGAGACAGGAGTCTCTGCTGTTAACAATTGTTGATAACTGAAAATACAAGTAATCTTTTGTTGAAAAGATTACTGTATTTCCCATTGCAGATCAAAGAAGCAAATAAATATTATTATTTGCTAGAAAGGGGTTTGTTTAATAATCATTGCTATGGTGCTAGGCTCTGTCATTAACTGATAAAACTTTATACTGTCTAATTTTGGTTGTCAAGATTTTAATGGTATACAAGAAGAGAATTACTGCTGTGCATCTTAGTCTAAAAAAAAAAAAAAAAGTCTTGTTAAAATACATAAGAAGCCACCTTTATATTGCCATTCAATGTACAAACATTTTTGCTGGCAGTACATTCTTTTACATCCAGTTTTCAATAATAATCATTGAAATTTGCAACGGTTTTTCTATTTATAAAATTCATTTATTTATAAAAATCATACAGTTCAGTTCGTTTGTGACCACCATTATGCAATGCATAAATGATAGTCAGTCATTATGTCAGTTAAGTTTTATTTTTATTTTATACATTTTCATTTCCCAGTAATTATTGTGGTTTTAACAACAATGTAAGGACTGGACACAAACTACATTTGCCTTTTCATTAATTTGTTCTTAGATTATTTTGGTGATCTTTTACAAGTACATCATTTAATTGTATAAATTTCTTTGCCACATTTTTATAAGGAATTACAGTAGAACTTGGATAAGAAATTCCCACATAAAGAAGTTTTCCTCTGTACTAGGTCTGGTTTCTTAAGTCGCAATTTCAACTCTGTATATTGTAATGTATTATTTTCCCAGGTAAAAAGTTTTTCTGCATAAAAAGTTTGTAATAAAGAATACACAGAGTATTATTATAATCATGTTTTCCCGCTTAATGTTTTTTAAATATACAAATTCTTTATTTTTAATATTAAAAAAATATTAAACAATATAAACATTTTGGTAATTAAGCAAGTTAGTGCCAAGCATCATTAGTTCATAGTAAATCACCGAAGTAATTGAAATGGCATCGTTTTTGATATACATGTATCTCATATTGTGAATGCCTTCACGAGTTGCTCTGATATTGCACTACCTCCAATAAGCAACGCTTTGCCAATGGAGAAGACTAATGTTACACGGATACCACCACCCAGGGGTGGTGGTGGTGGTATTCGCTGAGAATCCACTGTTGAAGCATTTTTTATTCAAGGTAGTTCAATATCAGGGCAACCCGTGAAGGCATTCACAATATGAGATGTAACAAAAACGATGCCATTTCACCTACTTCGGTAATTTGCTATGAACTAAAATGATGCCTGGCACTAACTTGTTCGATTAGTGAATTTCTGGTAGTCTGAAGCTTTCAGCACTAAAACCTTTTTAGTATAAATGTTTTGATTTAATGGAATGACATATTGCAATTGTTTTCATCGATATCCATAATTGGATAGCTTAGGCCACGTGAAGCACAGTGATGCATTTGCTATTAAGTTCTGGTTCTGAAAAGTTCTGAATTACTTAGTGGATTGTTGCTCTGTATTATTGTAATTGTGACCTTTTAAGGTATGTTAGGACTCCAAAGGAGCTCATCCTTCCAACTTGGTAATGAGTATTTGGTAAGGAGTTGAACAGAATGTTAAGCAATTAGAAATCCTCAGTTTAAAAATGTTTCTCATAGGCAGAGTAAAATATTTATAAATTCTGAAATAGTACTTAAAAATGATCTTTAACTTATGTATGTGTATCTTTTCATTTTTATTTGTGTAGTTAATATTTCATACCCTTAGGTCATTTTCCCACATAAGAAGTTCTAAACCTCTGGTCCCTTGGAAAACTTCTTATCCAGGTTCTACTGTAATTTGATTCCACTAATTATTGTTATTTCGTAATAAATTTATTATGTGAATTAGCCAAAGACAAGGGAATCACAAATAGGATATTTGCAAAAAGTTATTGGAAATTTCAAAGAGAGATATTGGCCATATATGCAATTCTATATAAGTTGCATATGTGACCAGCATCTTTTACCCTCATTACAAAACAAGATCATAGATGCCACACTGAAAGTATTGAAATGTTTCGAATATCAAAATAAATCTGTATATACAGTTATATTTAAATAATTTTGGAACAAAAAGTTGTGAACAATTAAAATAATTACAAAGTTACTTTGAATAAAACTACAAATTCCAAAATTCTTACACAAATCTTTTTAACTATTATTTATATCACTACACCATGAAGGAACAATATATGAGGTAGTCTACCATAATAAATTTTGAAACAGATGACAGATGTCATGCACTTCTAAGGCTTCATTCTTTTACATATATTCAAAATAGATACTATATACATATAATTTAGCAGTAGAAAAATGATTCTTTAGTTTTTTTATATTATTTTCATACTTATCAGAAATGTGGATGACTAAACTTGTATGGTTTTTGGAATGTCGGACATACTGTTCAGTCAGACTACAAGTAAGGTTGCCATCCAGCATACAAACGACAGAGATTTTCAGGATCCCGAGCTTGCTGGATTAGGAGATTGACTTGGCCATTAATGCTAAGAGTGACTCCATTTTCCACTCCTTGAAGTTTCTGTCGAACTCGTGTCAGTGCTCTCTCTGCTAGCCTGTTTATTTCTATAAATAAGATAAAGGGAAAAAAAAATTAATAAAATAATAATATTCATGTGGTTAACTATGAAGCTAAACTAAGCTAAATGGTAAAAGCTGATATAACAAGATTTTAAATGTTAAAAACATTGTGTGCAACATTTTAATGTATATTCAAGGATCATCTATATACTCTCATAGCAAACCTACAAATATGCAAGGTTATCAATGTTTTAGATGTAAAAGTATATTTAATATCTTAATTAGAAAATATCGGACAAACGTATGTTGAACAGTTCTTGAATTTACACTGCTGCAATCTGAATTGGATATAATTTTTCTGCTAAAATCTGAAAATACTGATTTCATTCTGGAAGAAATTAATCACCTCATTAACAAAAAATAATTTGTACTTTTTTTTTTTTTTTTTTGGAATTCATAGTCAGAAAAACTTGTAATTTGGGGATGGGAAAAATATATGCCCCCTTCAGGTGCAGTAAGGGAGGGAAGGGCAGCATATAAGGATTGCAAAACAATTCATTCCAGCCCTTGGAAATACTCAAATATTAATAACATCCAATCCATCAGTTTCTGTGCTAGTTCCTGTCCAAGCAGAAAACCAGCGATTGTTTGTTTCATGTGAAAACAAACAATGCATACTGATCATTCTCTACACCTTAATAGGTTTTATTGAGATTGTTTACTGGTATGTTTATTTGAAAAAAAAAAAAAAAAAAAAAAAAACTTTTAATTTTATTTTTCAAGGACAAGTTAATCAATTTGGGTGGTTATAATAATAAACAATAGTTTGGTGAAAGTTTACAGTAGCACTCTTACTTTAGATAGTTAAATGACAATGTTCTTGGTTTCTATACTTAAACTCACTTGCTTCCTCCCATGTGTCTCCTTAAAAAAATTTCTCTCCATACCCTATTTTTAAGGTATGGGGAAAATTTTTAGGAACACATTGACCAAAGTTGGTTACATTTTGTAGATGCACTCTGTATTTCGACCTGGTTTATGACATGATTATTTATTGCAGAAAAATTACCCAGATATATTTAGGTTTTTGAGCTATAACACTGAGAACTCTGTTTTTTTATAGTGATCTGAAATATTAATAATGTCACAATTACTTCATTCTGATATATTTATATAAATCATGTAAAATCAGCCTAGTCCAAATTAACTTATGATAACATAAAACACTGTACTTCATACATAGAGGAAAATAAAAGATTTAAAACAAAGATAAGCTCAAGTGAGCTTAAAATTTTTGAATTTGAAAGTGAGATATAAATTATTTCAGAATAAATAAATTTGGACAATAAGCCATGTTATGAGCTTGACTTTCAGCTCTTTAGCAGTGGCAAAATTTTTATTGTAAAGTTCAAAAAGATGACTCACACTTGCCTATCTTTTAGCTATGATTTTTGGGGGAATGCATCTATCCTACTTGTTCACCGGTACTCCTTGGAGGAAAGTGAATTTGTGTGAGAAATTGATCCATAATTTTCTGTGATGGTAGCCAAGAGTGTATTGTACAGAAAATGGAATTGACTGACTGTGAGTCAGCTGCTGTTTAGAGCTGCCCTTCTCACCATGATCCATTGTGACCTGCATATACCTATCAGATGTATGTGTGTGGTGGGGGGGGGGAAGCATCGTTTATAGCTAAGAACCTGCATTACTGTTGCTGTTCTGATATTATCCTCTGCATATACTGGGGAGCCTGTTAATATAGGCTTTGTGAACTTCACCAGGAGGAAGGCTGCCTGTTTTTGTAGAGGACAACAGAGAGGATGGATGACGAGTCTCCTCCATTCTATTTATGTTGGCTTCTGAACTTCTCTGGATGACTCAGGCCTCTGAATCCCTCCTGCTATGGTGCTTTATATGGATTCTGGACTTGAAGGTGGAAGTTGTGACTGTCCTGCATTTAGTCATGATCTCAACGCATATATGTACGTTTTTATTATGTCTGTCTACTTATGACATACAGATCAAATATCTGGTTCTACGTAGGCACATCTAACCTGCAGGCAGTACTCAGAATTGGGTATACTCTACTGAGATGGTTGTCTTATAAACCAAAACTACCAATGGTGTATTCCAGGACTATTTTGTTGGTTAACATCAGGATACTATCAATCTAAAAGTTCTGTAATTTTCAAACAATGAAATCTGTACTGCTTGATCTTGTCAGCCTAGCTGATTCTCTTAATCCACAGATATTTTATTCATTGGAGAATTACCATGGCTGCTCTCTGAGGGACTCCTGCTTTGTGTTTCTCCCTAGTAAGAATCAGTAGATGTAGCAACTGTTTCTTCTACAAAGCCATGACATTATTTTCTTCATTTAGAATTCAGCCAGACTTTGAACAGTAAGTATAGGTTAAAGATTAATCTATTTTATCGTATTTACTTACAGTAAATACGATAAAATAGATTAAATTAATCGTATTGTATGTTCTTTGGTATTTGTATGTTCTCCCACAAACCTCAGCAAGCTGTCAAATTTTGATTTTTGTCTGTAAACTATATATTTTTTCCCTATAAATATTTTTAACAATTATTATTTTGTCTATTAATTATTATTTTTGTCTATTATTTTGTCTATTAATTATTATAATTGAATTGGAGTAGCTACTTTGTATTTTCTTTCTTTTATTTGGCAATAAATGATATATATATCAGAACCAAAATTAATCCTATTTGGAAGCATTTGAAAATTATGTTGTGTTAGTAATTCAAATGTATTACATGACAGTTTTTAAACTAGGGAATATTTCAAAAGAGATTGTCTGGCCTGTGATTACTTTTAAATCTTCCCATCTGGCCCCCAGTTTATGAATAATCACCTGGCTACCCCTGTTTTAATGGTGCTTTTTGGGTTTTCATTATGCCTTCAATATTACAAAGTTACATCTCAAAAAAGTAGGCCTACATTAGTAGGTAAAATATTTTTTAACATTAACCTTGGTAATCCTGCTCCTTAGGCTCTTCTAAATTCATCACAGATGGTAGTTCATCATCTTGATGGTGTTGTACAGTAGCAGCTCTTGATGGTGACATCCTCCAGTCATACAGAGGATCATATAATAGAACTTCAAGAATTGTTAATAACACCTCTTGGGAAGTCCTCATTACTTTCATGGTCTTTTCACAGCATCTATAAATCATATGAAGAGCACAAATATTAAATTTACAGTTTGCATTTTAAGTTCACTAAGACAGGATATTTATATTATTTGTGGTTAAGTCATTAAAATATGGCTGGTAACACCACTAACAGATGGATTAAAAGTTTTATTTTATTTATCTGTTAAATATCATTGTGCAAACATTACTTACCTCTTAAAGATTCCTTCTACACCACAAATTCCCATTCCATCAACAACATCACGTGTAAGTCGAAAAGGAACAGTTTCAGGAGTAGGTAGAATCTTGCCTTTTTCAAATGCTACACCTAAAATAAGCAGAGAGAAAATGGAAATACAAAAGTTTTTTGCAACTAAAGAGCTTAGAAATTAAAAATAAAGATCATGCCAGTGTTAAACTAAAATTACAATAATAGTTAAGTTAGTTTTCAGATAATACATGTGATAAATGTTAAATTAGATTAATTGGTTAAGTCAGGATAAAATGTAAGTTAATCAAATAATGATTTGCAAAATTAAACACTATTATACCACTTTAAAGGAATTGTTGCAAACTGCAACAGGTAGTAGTAGTAGTAGTAGTAGTGGCATGTGATGCAAGAAAGCAAGTGTATGAGCCTATGCAGCATCAGCCAAAAAAAAAAAAAAAAAAATCACACCATTCCCTCCAAATGCCTGTCCAGTTCCTCCTTAAATTTATTTAACCTGTCAACTTCCACAATGACAGATGGAAGTTTGTTCCAGCAATTAATCACTTGCTGGCTAAAGGCAAATTTCCGCACGTCTTTTCTTAATTTGAATTTATGCCCCCTTAGGTTCGTAATCTGAACAAGTGGAAGGATCCCATCAGAATTCAGCGTGCTCAACCCATTTAAGGCCTTATACACCTCAATCAGATCACTGCACAGGTGCCTAGTCTCCAGCCACTGCAATTTGCAGAACTTAAGCCTCTCTTGGTAAGAGGATCCCTTCATTCCCCTCACCAATCTTGTTGCCCTTCTCTGTACACGCTCAAGTAAATCTACATCCTTCCTAAAATGAGGCCTCCAGACCTGTATGCAGTACTCAAGGCGTGACCTGACCATTGCCTTATACAGAGGGACAATCACCTCCTTCTCCCTGCTAGCAAAATTCCTATATATCATTGACAAAACCCCATGACCTGCCCTGGCAGCCTGTCTGCATTGCTCAGAAAACTTCATATCTGACTGCACAATTACTCCCAGGTCTTTTTCATTTTCTACCACCTTAAGTGTAGTACCACACAGTTGGTACGTTTCTCTGGGGTTACTTCTACCCATATGCAGTACTTTGCATTTGTCAAGGTTAAACTTCAATTGCCACTTCTTAGTTCATCTGCCCAAATTATCTAGATCCTGTTGCAGTAGCACACTGCCATTAACAACCCTGCCAACCTTTGTATCATCTGACTTCGACATTAAGCCTGATATACCTTCATCAATATCATTGATAAATATACAAAACAACAGTGGACCTAACACCGAACCCTGCGGGACTCCACTAATAACATTTGTCCATGAAGAGCAGCACCCATTGATTACCACCCTCTGTCTTCTCCCACTTAACCATCCTTTTATCCATTGTAGCAACTTACCCTTAATACCATTCTGCTCCAATTTGTACAATAGTCTTCCATGCGCAACAGTGTCAAAAGCTTTCCTGAAATCCAAATATATGATATCAAAATTATTTTTTGCATCCAGTTCCTTTGTAACCAACATCATAATATCCTATCAAATTTGTCAGACAAGACTTTCCCTTAACAAACCCATGCTGTGTCTGAATTATTGCTGCAGTCTTGTCTAGATGATCCTGCAATGCATCTTTAACCAGTGACTCCATTATTTTACCCGGAACAGAAGTTAAACTAACTGGTCTGTAATTACTCGTGTCACCCTTCGACCCCCCTTTGTGAATTGAGGATACATTTGCACATCTCCAGTCCGTGGGAACCTCCCCTGAGTTGAAGGATGCTCTCATAATTATGGCTAAGGGTTTGCTTAGTTGCTTTGCCGCCTCCTTTAATATAACTGGATAGATCCCATCCACCCCAGGTGCTTTTGTTATATTTAACTTCAACAATTTCTCCTCCACTTTGCTTTCAGTTATTACAAAATCATTAAGTATCCTGCTACAATTTGATAACCTTCTGCCATTTTCAAACCTTAATAATTCCTCATGTGTGAATGTAGATGCAAAATACCCATTCAGTTTGTTTGCTATCTGAGCAGGTCATCAACAGTCGAACCATCGATGTCAAGTGGACCAATCAGATTCATCCCCTTCCTTTTAGAGTTTATATAAGTAAAGAAATCCCTGCTGTTTTTCTTAGCATCTTTTGCCAATGATTTCTTGTAAACTGCCTTCGCCTGCCTAACCTCCTTTGTGACCTGATTACAGACTAGCTTATATTTGCCATAGGCTTCTGAGTCCCTTGATAATTTATATGCATCCCATGCATTTTTCTTCTCTGTTACGAGTCTCATTAGATCATTTAGGCCTAAACCCTGAACAATATTTCTTAATAGGTATGAAACTTTTAGTAGCATCCACGATTAATTCCTTGAATGCTTCACACTTAGAATTTACTGTTGGTGACATCATCAGTTGATCCCACTGTACAGAATTTAAAAACTGTCGGAGACCACTGTACTCACCTTTACGGAAGCAAAAACCCTTTCCTTTACCCCTGATGGTAATTAAATCTTTAAGTAAATCCCACATCAATACACTGTGATCACTGCCACCTAATGGTTCCTTTATCTGCAAATTCTTAATACACGAATGATCACTGCTGATAACCAGAGCAAGAGTATTACTTTCTCTGGTTGCCTCTCTAACATGCTGCTGCAGAAAACAATCATCCAATAAATCCACAAAAGTCTGACTAGTGTGTGAGTGACCAACCCACAAGTTCCAGTCAATATCTGGGAAGTTAAAATCTCCCATTATAAGACATTCTGATTTACTAGCCCACTCTATTTCTCTGTACAATTGTTCATTGTACTCATTCAAGTCATTAGGCCTATAACACACTCCTACTCTTATTTTTGCTTTCGCAGTGCTTATGTCACACCAAACTGACTCAACAGTGCACTGTTCATCTTTATCAACTGGGTGCACTTCTTTTGATTTTATGTTTTTCTTAATTAACAGCATAACACCTCCTCCCTTTCTATCCTGTCTATCCTTTCTGTACACATTGTACTCCCCAAATTCCAGTTCAGCATTCCTTATATCTGTGTTACACCACGTCTCTGCTATCCCAACAATATCCGCCTTTGATGTCTTGACCAACACTTCAAATTCATCAAATTTATTTACTATACTTCTAGCATTGGTATACATGCCTCCTACTCCTATTCCTAGTTACCCTAACACATCCTATATAACCACCTATTTCAGGATGACTGCCATCCGTCCCTGAAACCCCCAACACCTCACGCTCCAGGTTACTACTTATTCTAATAGAAGTTGTGCAAGAATCACCTTCACCTCTGCCTACGGTTAAACTATTAGTCCTTGTATCCCCCCAAGCTATCAGTTTTCCGACCCACCTAACACTGCTTCGATAGCATCAGCAAATATTCTTGCACCCTTTCTATTTAAGTGTATTCCATCCCTATAGAAGCAGTCTCTCCTGTTAACAAGTACAGTCCAGGCTGAAAAAAATTCTACTCCTTGAGCCTTGCATATTCTTTCCAGGCCCGAATTGATCGACAAGGCTCTCATCATATACTCCCTTCTATCGTGTCTGGGCAGAATTGCAGACACTTTCAAATTCAACCCTAATTCTCGGCTTTTGTTCAACAGTGACGTGTACTTGTTAAGTAATTCTTCCGGTCTCCTACTCCTAATATCATTAGTGCCAACGTGTACAACTATATCACCTTTTGTGCACTTAAAAGATGATATCCGCTCTACAATGTCATCAACCTTTGCCCCTGGCAGACATACCCTGGTCCTGTTCCACTTATCCTTTTTACAAAGCATGTTTCCCGTTTCTCTGACAATAGAGTCACCAACAACTGCTAGTTCCTGTGGGACCAGCACATTCTGCTTTGGGGGTTGCCGCTGTGTTGCGTGATGACCAAGTACAAGCTCTGGCATCGATGTGGGCAGCTGAGAGCTTGATGGGCCCCTCAATTTAGATCTTTCGAGGGCATCCACCCTGTCCTTCAAACTCTCATATAGGCCCAGAACAACGATGAGTTGTCGCCTGATTTCCTTACACTCCTTACATCGCGCGCACACACAAAGACATCCCCCATGGCAATATAATGTTCCGTTCCAGAGAGTTCGACAAACATTTCACAAGTCGCACATTTTTTTAGGCTCTGATGCATTGGAGAATCGCCCCCCCCCCCCCCGAGTCACAGCACTCCTGCCACTTTGTGCCCATTGCTTTGCTGCTCTAGTTTGGGGCATAATACTTTAAATTAATAAAATCAATAAATTAAATTAATTAAATGTCAATACTACGCTATCTAATAGAAACAGTGAAGCGTATTACTATAAATTATACGTTAGAGCTACCTAACTACCTCAATTAAAAATTCGAATTCCCTACCACTATATACAAAAATAATGGCTACAAGATTCGAATGAAATAACGGTTTTACGTATATTAAGTATTACGTGTATCTACAAAAACTGTTTATCTAAATTAAAATAAAAATAACCAGTGTAACTATAACTATAAGATTACATATTAAGTACAATATAAAATAACAATTATGTAAATAAAAAGGCAAACACTTATCATTTTTTCGGAGCCTGCAATGCTGAAGAGGTACAAGGAGCTTCCCCTGCTTGTTTCCAGCAAAGAGGGGGGTTCTTTTTTGTTTAAGGTATTTAAAATATTCATGGCATTCACTCCCCCACTTAAAAAGAAAAACAGGAAAGTTTAGGGGAACCACAATGACCACTTCTTCAAGGTGGCATTGGCCACGTGGAAATTTTTTCCTGTTCTTCTGTCCCCCCCCCCCACATTTTTCTTTGATATGGTTACCCCTATTCTAATATAGTTTAATTAATTTCATTTTCTGTCTTTTGAATTTGTGTTTGTTTTATAAATTTTCAAAATCTTATAATTTGGTATTTAATTTATTGTCTTTGTAATTCAGTTATTAAATGTCATGATGCATGTTTGGTTTTGGCTCACCGACTGGCTTCAGTTGACATGGAAATTTAAATTTCAACTTTTCAGTTTGTTTAAGTTGCTTTGTAGTTACCAGGTTAACCACATTTAAGATTTATTTTCCATTGTTTCTCTCTCAGTCACTAACATAGGGACATCCATGGTTCTTTTGCTGATAGCAGGCCATTACAGAAATGTGAGTGTTTTGGAAATTTCCAGAGGGCTGTTGCGCCGACCAGGCTAGCCGAGTGGGTAAAGTACCTACCCGGCAACCCAAAGGTCGCGGGTTCGATTCCCGCCTCGGGCTTGGATCAAAGTACTGCAAAAACCTTGGGAGGTGCAATATGGCCACAGAAGCCGATGCGCCAACAACTACCAAATCAAAAAAAAAAAAAAAAAAAAAGGGCTGTTGCGTCCTTGAAGCAGTGGTCACTGCAGTTCCCCCTAAACTTCCATGTGCTTTTCTTCCTAAGTTTTCTTCTGTATTCATCCATTGGGTTCCCCTAAACTTTCCTCTGTTTTTCTTTTTAAGCAGGGGAGTGAACGCCATGAATATTTTATGGGAGATTTCCCTGTTTGTTTTTGGCAGCAATTGCACCATTCTTTAAGTAGGAAACTGTTTGTCTGGGTGAGTGTAGGTTCCCACTTATCTATTCTATTCTGTATTTTTAATTAACTTATTTTATTTAGTAGTTTGGTTTTTAATTTTCACTGGGAATGAAAGTGGCAGCTAGCACCTCTTCAGCCCTTTACAGTCTGCAACAATTCTTTTAATGTGATATAATGATGCTTAATTTTTCAAATCATTAACAGGATAAAATGTTTAAAAATTTTTCACCCAATAAGTGCCAGTATTTAAGTTAAAATGGAGGCCTTCTGAATTCCTTATTAAATTTCTCACTGGGCCAGGATTTGGGTTGTGAGAATTTTTCTGCTTTTAGTAAAGGCACATTACAAAACTGGATAGAATGAACTAAAATTTGGCCCTACTAAACAAAACTTCCAGTAGGCTAACAGGCACTACAATAGAAATATGTTGGATGCCATGTTTGCATAACTCATCTGTGAGTTATGCAAACATGGATAGATTATGCCAAATAAATTTCACAAAATAAGTGTACATAATGCTTACCAAAGTCAATGTGAATCATTTCAGCAGTGTGATTGTCAATCAAAATATTATTGACATGCCTGTCTCCTATGCCAAGAATGTACCCAACTAAAAAAAGAAATAAATGTTCAACTTATTTCAGTGAAATGACTAGCTTAATATTTAAAACACACACACACACACATGGAAAAAAATCATCACAACACCTAATAAAACTATAAAATTCTGAAAATGTTCATTTAAAATTCAATAAATTAGTGACATGGTTCTCATACAATATAATAGCATTTTCCTTTGACCAGACATGTTATACATGACAAAGAGGTGGTCATAGCCAATAGCATGGGTGCCAGCAGGATATTTTTAAAGGTGGTGCGTGTGGGAATAAATTTTTTGTTCACCAAATTTTCTTCAAAATAAATTAATGAAAATATTAAAAATTGTGTATTACTTTGAAATCCAAAGGTGGTGCACTTGCGCCACCTTCACCATCCTGCTGACACCCATAGCCAATAGTTTCTGAAAACTTTAACTTACTGATATCTGTTCAGGCTATTGTTTCTCAAACTGAGGCATTGTACAGCAAGGTGAAATGTACTAAATAATCTTAGTACAGCCACTCCCCGACTTACGTAAGGGTTGCATTTCATGTACGTAAGTCAGAATTTCCCTAAATGCTTATGAAAGATTGGTCTCAATGCTGAATCCAGGCTCAGATAAACAACCTTTTTCCTTATTCTTCACCGAGAATCCAGTTATATTCACATTGCAAAAATAGCAATTACCATCGTGGTCTCTTGGCTCGATATCATGGGTATGAGATCTATTTCTCTTTTTGTTCAACTAGTCACATAATTCATTCAAACAAATGATACAAATAATGTGGTGCTCGTGCTTTGTTCCAGTCACCTAGAGAGAGAGAGCCAAAGTATAACTGGTAAATTTTTCAAATATCCATTGTGATTGTATGTTATTATGATTTAGTTAGAAAAGAGCCACACACACAGAATTTTTTGGGATGATTTTTTTACACTTAAGCCTTTAAAAAATGTTGAGCAAACTAAATGCCAAGAGAATCCTTTAAGTTAGTCATATGACACACACAAGGGAGCATAAATTTAAATTGAGGGAAGAGCTTTGGAACATATGTTTGAAATTTTTTCTTTTATCTAAATTTAAAGTTATTGGGCAAATAACTGAAAGAAAAATGTAAATGAAATGAGGGAAGGCATATTGATTACTTTGTTTTTGTTATTGATGATACAGTACCTTGGTTCCTTTCATAATTTTGCTAATACAGAAAATTTCGGAAAGCTCAGATAGTTTTTTTCCTACAGAAATAGTTTTTAAAATATAGCATAAATATTACTCATTAGACACTTTCTGATAAAAAAATAGACAATATGTCAGTAACCACTTGGAATAAAATGTGTTCTCTGGTAACTAAGATTACTGAATGAGAAATTATTCTTACCTATGGAACTTGTTGCCGTACTTTGGGTATATGCACGCTGTCGTTCAAACCATGTAGCTGGATCAAGAAAATGTTCCAGAAAGAAATATCGAAATACAGGAGGGAAGTTTTTGCATATTTCCAGAAACACTTTCTTTTTCTTTTGTAATGGTTGATTAGCGACACTCTGAAAACAATGGTAAGTATGAAAATAGGTATATAATAAAAGGAAAGAAATATAATTTTCATATGAAGAAAGGATTCTAAAATTCATATTGCTGATTTAATGGTGCCTCATAGTTTATTTTTTTAATATGAAAGATCTCTCAGAATGTGTTGAGGACTTGAGTACAAATGCATTTATTGAAGAGAATACCTAGCATAAAGGATTTTTGTTTGTTGTTTATTCTGTGAACTTGTTCTTCACCTACCATGGTTTAAAATTGTATATTTTTTATTATACTGCTTCCATTTTCTGTTACTTTTGCACATTCCTGACATTTCTACATCACAAACTATGTGCATGAGAACGACTCAGTCCTACACTTATACACGACAAAAAAAAGCATTCTCCAAAGTATTTAGAATAATTAAACCACTCTCTTCTGTTTTGATTTTGAAAAAAAAAAAATTACTTGTAGAAAGGAGTAATTTTTTCTGCAAACAAATCATCACAGAATAAGGTCAGGTTTAAACACCCATCCAAGGTTTATATTTATGAGAATTTGAAAGTTAATGTAAGGAATACATTTTTTCATTTATTTGAAAAAAAAAAAAAAAAGAGTATGTTAACAGCACTTGATATAGGTACTATTAACAAACTTCATTCAAAATAAAATAAATCAGTCTTGGATATTTTATGAAGCAACTGGAACCACACTGCTGTGCATTCAGCAGAATAAAGAAATAAAAACCAAAGCTGTGTATAATTTAATCATTTTAAGTATCATTAGCTATGGAGTAAAGATAGCATCATACTTCTAACACTCCTAGACAATGGTTTATTAGTTATTCTTTGAAGATTAATTCTGAAGATGGTTGTCTGTGAATAAAAGATTTTTACAAAAGTGTGTGTATTGTTAAAATATACTGAATCTGTTTAACACAGCAGGTGGTGAGTGAAATGGTTTATTTTCATTGAAATGAACTGCATAGAATAGGCCTAGTTGTTGTTGTTTGGTTTTTAGGAGCATTACCAACTAAGGCCATATTACTCCGGGAATATGCGGTTGTCATTCCCTGATCTTTCCGCATTCTCCATATTTGGTAGTCACGGACTCGAACCTTGGTCTAATCAAGAAGCGTGTGCTATGCACTGCTGCTCCTGCCCACCTGGCTACGGAGGCACCAATAGGCCTAGAGGTGAACTTCAAAAACACCTGGTACTAGCTGTACACACAAAATTCCTATAACTGTGTTATGGTAACAACTTCAACATTTCTTTTTAAGATATCACTACCATTTGAGGGCTGAGTATTTCCCATATTTCTATACCAAATGCACCCATATTTCTCTGCATTTTCTCCTGTATTAAGAATTATTCCTTAGTTTAATGACTCATTCTAGCAGATATGAAAAATGGCTACTTATGGAAGTGTTTTTTTACTTGATGGCTTAACAGATAAATAAAAAGAAAAGGAAACACAAGAAAAGTAAACATCAAAGACAACTCATATATGAGAGTGTGTCAGATGAGGGGAAAAGTTGACTTCTGTGATCAAGAAAGTAGTAGTAGTAGTAGTAGTAGTAGTGGCACATGATGCAAGAAAGCAAGTGTAGGAGCTTATGCAGCATCAGCCAAAAAAAAAAAAAAAAAAAAAAAAAAAGTAACTGTTGTTCAACCTTGTCAGTAATACTGAAAATATTTAGATGAGATCATTTGATGGGGCTGGTATGTCACTGCAACTTAAACTAATGAAGGAGGTGTGAACATAATAATTAACCACCTTGATGGTTCAAAGATATAGTCATAGTACAGTTGTCACTAGTGATAAAATGTAGATATGACTTTGTGACAGAAACCAAATGACAATTAATGATGTAGCATTACCCAAACTCCAAGAAATAAATTTAAGATTATTTCATCAGCAGGAAAAGTAATGGCAATTGTATTTTGGAACACAAAAAGGTGTGATTTTGATTAACACTAGAGATAAAAAGTTAAACCATAAACTCTCAGGGGCTCATCAGTTAACCTTGAATGAAATTTAGAACTGTTTACAGGAAAGCAACTGCAAAACTGTGTTGGATGTATTAGCCCAATTACTACAGTCCAGATGTCATTCTTTCAGACTTCTGTCTGGTACACTGTAAGTGCTATTCGTGGACAAGCATTTAGGAATGTGATGATGAAGCTTTTGCTAAAGTAAGCTTGTCTAGATATACAGAACTAATTTAGATTATTAAGAGAGATTAAAATTCAGAACTGTAAGAGAATTAAGTTCATTTGAGTACAATATTCATCATTTCTCCTCCAATATTTTTAAATGGGTTTCAACATAAAACTATGAATATTTTCATAGTTTTATGAATAAAACTATTCATAGTTTTATGAATAAACTATGAATATTAATATAAAGAAACAACTCCATCTTTAATATATATTTCCAATATAAATTGGAGTTTTTTCTTATTGTTACTTTTATTATTCTTACTGATATTACAAGAAAAAAAAAAAAATTTAATTTCATTCAAAATAAACAGCTATGAGAAAATAAACATTGTTCTAAGTATTGAGTAGCAGAGGTGATATCTGGAATGATTGTAAAAATATCATAATGTTCTCATATTCCATTGAGGCTTTTTGAGTGGTCTTGTGAACTCAACTGTACATGTATTCTATACAAACTAGATACCACAAGTCTTCTACTGCTTATTATAGGCTATTTATACTTACTGCAAGAGTTTTTCGACAAATCAAAACAGACAATTTCTTGGGAAAATATTTTTTATGTGCCCCTCCACCGCTATTATCGGTTAAATAATTTCCAAGTGACTGTGTTCCTTCACACCACTGAAGCACACCACTTCGACGAGACAAAGGTACAACCTGTGGAATAATAGGAATAAAGATAACAGATGTTCTATTTCAGTATTCATGTATGTATTTATATTTATGTATATAGAGATATCTATTTCAACATTCTATATTTTTAACTTGCTGGCTTAACAGGCACATAAACTTTGATTAATAAAGTTTAGAAACTTCTAAACTTTACTAATCAAAGATAACTCCGTGTTTATAAATAAAAACATTAGTTTAATTGGAACTTAACCTTTTTTTGGACTAAACACATTTAAAGTAAATTTGTGATCATTATAACATTCCAACTTATGGCACTATACTGCTTTTAGCATTATTTTCTTTTGGTCCTATGATCAATCCTCTGACATGGAGGTCCCACTTATAGTGCTTTCCTCCTATAGTACTCTTTGATGCTGATCCTTTTGAAAGCACTATAATAGGAGTTTACTGTAAATACATTTTTTGAGGTTGTTTCATATATGATTCAAATAATATGTCCATTATTGTTTTGAAATCTTTTAGTATGTGCTACCACCTCTTCTTTGTGTTTTCAACTAATAGTAGGCACAATTTAACAGATGGTAGTGCAAAAATAGCTTTTAAAATTGGAGGAGGAAGAGATCACACCTGTTAGCCACTATTGTCCAGTTTTGACTTACAAATGTCAAAATTCTCTGGAATTCAGATTGAAAAGTTGAAAAATCAAATGATAGATAAACAGATGCATAAGATAGTAATGCATCAAGAAGAGAAATAACAACAGGTCTTTTGCAAATTGTTTTTACAAATTTTTCTATGATTTTTTGTATTTTTTAAAATTTTAATTTGATTTTTGACAATAATTCCACTCTAAAATGCATGCACCACACTTTGCAAACCTCTGCTTTACATAATATAACTATTAAGTAATTATTACTTATCCATATTATTTATTAATTAATCCATCACTTAATATTTCTATTGCATTAACATCAAATGTATTTATTATATTTAAGTTAATTCCATTTCTTCCACATTCTTCAAGTCTCACATATATTTTAATTAATACCCTCTGAAAACTGCTTAAAAAGTAATGATTATTAATATTATAATAAGAATAATACAGAGAATCTTTAGAGATAAAATTTTTTCATGTATTTTAAATAAAATTTTTTATTTTTATTATTATTATTTTTAATGAAACCCCAAACATGAGAGGTATTAGAACCGACAGCACTTAGTACCATGCGTGGGTTGGAGGTTGAGAAGACGAAAGAACAAAAGAAGATATTTATTGACATTAGACTTGAACTTCTGTAGCTTTTCAGGAAATATTTTTGAAGGAAGGTTGTTCCAGAAAACGGCAATTGAATGAATAAACAAGGAAGATGAAAAGTTGGTTCTAGTGAGTTCGAAGTTGGACAGTAAATGGATGTTGGCTGGTGGTGGCACATGTTTGGACTATTTTGAAAGAGAGAGTGACATAGAAGCCAATTTAGAAGAACAGTGCTCATGGAAATATCTGTAGAAAAGGCATGCAGCAGAAACAGTATATCTATGAGACAGAGAGTGGAGAGACTGTTAGAGATGAGTCATTAATTAGCCTAACTGCTCTCTTCTGAATGGAATCTAGAAGCCTGAGATAGATTATGGGAGTGTCGCCCCAGATGTGGGAACAATATTCCATGGTAGGGCGGATTTGTGATTTGTACAGAGTGAACAGCTGTTTGGAAGAAAAGTAATGCCGAGAGCAAAAGAAAAAACCAAATTTTTTAGATGCAGAGGAAGCAATATTTGTAGTGAGCTTATGCCAAGAGAGATTAGAAGTCAGTGTAATCCCAAAAGAGATATATCATCTTGCCTAGAAATCGGAGTGTCACCATAGATAAGCATAGGAGTAGAGCAGAGCAGAAGAATCCTTTTTGCAAGATATAAGACAGGACTAAGTTTTAGAAGGATTGAAATCAACTAAGTTGTCTTTGCCTCACTGGAGAATTACCTGGAGATCAGCATTTCAGGAATTGGTAGCGGATATTCGAAAAGTTGAAGCTGATTGAGCAGGGCAAGGTTTCTCAAACTGGAAAGTGGAATGCAATGTACTATCATCAGCAAAAAATATGGATAGGATTTGCTGTCAATGGAAGAAGGTCATTAATATACAAGAGGAAAAGAGTGGGGGATAGAACTGAACCTTGGGGGACACCAGCATTAGTGGATAAGTTAGAAGACAGAGAGCCATCTACCATCACCCTCACTGAGCAGTCAGAGAGAAAACTGGATAATCTCCAGTGGGACAAAGACAACTTAATTGATTTCAATTCTTCTAAAATTCAGTCTTGTCTTATATCTCACAAAAAGGATTCTTCTGCTCCTATGCTTATCTTTGGTGACACTCCGATTTCTAAGCAAGTTGATATATCTCTTTTGGGGATTACTCTGACTTCTAATCCCTCTTGGCACAAGCACATTACAAATATTGCTTCCTCTACATTTAAAAAACTTGGTTTTCTTTTTCACTCTCAGCGTTACATTTCTTCCAAACAGTTGTTCACTCTGTACAAATAAATCCACCCTACCATGGAATATTGTTCCCACATCCAGGGCGGTGCCCCCCCAAACCTCTCTCAGACTTCTAGAATCCATTCAGAAGAGGACAGTTAGGTTAATTAATGACTCATCTCTAACAGAGTCTCTCCACTCGCTGTTTCATAGACGCACTGTTTCTGCTGCATGCCTTTTCTACAGATACTTCCATGGGCACTGTTCTTCTAAATTGGCTTCTATAATTCCCGCTCTTTCTTTCAAAACAGTCCAAACGTGTGCCGTCACCAGCCAATATCTATTTACTGTCCAACTCCAAACTCACAGAACCAACTTTTCATCTTCCTCGTTTATTCATTCAACTGCGGTTTTCTGGAAAAACCTTCTTTCATATGTCTTTCCTGAAAATTACATTCTACAGAAGTTCAAGTCTAATGTCAAAAAATATCTTCTCTTGTGTTCTCAACCTCCAACCCAAGCACGGTACCAAGTACCATAGGTTCTAATACCTCACCTCTCATATTTTGGGTTTTCATAAAAAAAACATAAAATAAAAAACAATTACAAAAAACAGTTCGCAAACCATAAGATGGAAGCTTGTTTAGAAGACCTTTATCCAAAATATGATCGAAAGCCTTTGAGATGTCAAGAGCAACTGCTTGTGTTTCACTGAACTTTTCCACTGAATTTGTCCATAAATGAGTAACGTAAGCTAGAATATCACCAGTGGATTGACACTGACAGAATCCATACTGGCGATCGTTGATCACACTGAAGGTTTCTAGACAGTTTAAGAGTTGGCGGTTAGTTGATTTCTCCATTACTTTAGAAAGAGTAGAAGTAATTGCAATGGGTTGATAACTGGATGGGAGAAATTTGTCACCCTTTTTAGGAACTGGCTGGATATGAGCAAATTTACAAGCAGAAGGAAAAACACCTTTGGAATAAAAAAGGCGCCAAAGGCGGCAAAGAACAGGAGTAAGTTCAAGAGTGAAAGTTTTGAGAATAAGTGGAGAAATACCATCAGGACCTGGAGCTTTCTTTGCATCAAGATTCTTCAAAATACTTCTGACATCCTTTTGACAGAAGACCACAGGAGGCATTGAATGGGGTGTGCTGGGAGTGGTGGGAGGTGTTTTACCACAACATCAATACATGAGTTGGAAGAAAAATGGAATGCTAGCAGGTCACCTTATCCTTGGCTGAAGTGACAATAGAACCATCTAGTTTTAATAGAGGTGGGAACAGAAATGGGCAAAAGTTGTGGCCAATAGTTTGGCAAGAGACCAGAATGCTTGGCTACCATTAGGGCAAGAAGCAAGTTTTCTACTCTTAGCCTGTTCAAAATCTAGTGTGGACTGATTAATAACTGCTTTACAATTGTTGCGAGCTCTGGTGTAGGCAGAAAATGAAACTGAAGAATTGGAAACAAGCCAATTACGATATGCAACATTCTTCTCTTGAACAGCCTTAGCACATTTATTGGAAAACCAAGGTTTAGATAAAGGACAAGATTTTAAGGTGGAATGTGGGATAAAAGATTTCCATTCCTACAAGAATAATTTGACTGACATGATCTGAGCAAATGTTGACATCAGAAGTTTTGAAACAGTATTTGAACCAAGGAAAGTAAGAAAAGAAACCTTGCAGGTCATCCCATTTTGCATTTTTGTGATGTCAAACAACACAAGGTTGGGAATAACCATTAGATAAAGGCTCCATTGGAGAAGAGACCATCACCAAGTTGTGATCTGAGGTGCATAAAGGACCACTCACTTCGACCATGTACTTAGAAGGGTTGTTTGTGAGAAAAAGATCAAGCATGTTGGCTGTATGGTTAGGATTGTCTGGTATTCTGGCAGGTAAATGAACAATCTGTGCGAGGTCATTAGTAATTGCAAAAGCTTCAGCATCTCGACCAGCTGGGTCTGTGTGACTAGAAAACGGAAGCCAGCTGGAGTTGTGAACATTAAAATCACCAAGGAAAATTACCTCACTGTTAGGAAAGTTGGACTGGAGAAAGTCAAGTTGCAAAGAGAGGAAATCAAAGAGTTCCAAGTGATTAGTGGAGTTGTGAGAATGGTAGAGACAACAGATGAATTTGACAGAATGAGGTAGAGAGATTTTAAGCCACAGAAGATTGAAAAGAGGAGATTCCAAATTACCAAGTCTCTGACAAGGAATATCGGAACAGACATATGCACAAGTACCACCTTTGAGGCAAAAAGAATCATACAGCAAATAATTTGGGCAACTGAGATGAGCAGTGGTTGAATCAACCAATAACTGAGATTCTGTCAGAAAAAGTACATAGGTTTGGCAGATTGTAAGTGGAAATGGACATCATTGAGATTAGAACTGAGACCACGAACTCTGGAAGTGTTTGGGAGGTTTAGATCTTTTCGCAGATAAGTTTGTTCTATTATTTTGACAATTCAAGGTGTATCCAATAGTAAGAAAAAAGGGGAGTGGACATGCTGTATGAAGTAATGAATATTTGGATATGGCATACACATGGTAAGAATATAATCAGATCCTTGAACATAACGTGGCCTCGACAATAACCCCCCCCCCTGCATACACCCTACTCGGACTCCCTGCAGTCACTATCTGGCAGGGTAGAGGCAGCAAGATTACACATTAGCTCAGGGGAGGGCAACTTAATTTGTGATGCAATCTACTTTTTTCTTCAAAATGTGCCACAATCTACCATCTCAAGAAATTCATTCCATATGGTTAAAAAAATTAATCAACACATATTGAAAAATGTTGTTTATAAATTTTAAAATTAAAATACAATTCAAAATTCTTATTTTAAATTCATATGTATTTAAATTTTTAATTTATGTGAAGTTTGTGTCTTTATGTCATCTGCCAAGCTTTCAAAATCAGGATATGCTATGATAACGTCAACTGTAAAGAATCTTCTGTATGCAAGTCCGTAAGAGTAGAGCGATTCTTCGTCTTTGTTTGTTTCAAATACGGAAAGGCCGATCCACAGAGACATCTGGAACCAAAACAGGAATTTAAAAGTTCACTGTATTTTTTTACATTTGGGTACTTTTCTCGGCAGTCATATTTCCAAAAGTCTTTTTCTGATGATCTGGCTTTTAGGAAGATATCATTTCATAATTTCATTTTCAAGTAATATTTTCTCCATGTGAAAAATCTCAGCGATTTTTTCTGCAATTTGTTTCACACCTAAGTCAACATTAAACGGATGAGAAATATATTGCACAATATCTTCCAATGTTTTAAAATCACTGAATCTGGTTTCATAATCATCCACAACTTATTTCTCACTCTTACGTTCAAAAACAGGTTATTTTTGCATTTGATCTTGCATATTTGCAAAATGATCAAATTGTTTTTCTTTGAGATCCTTAGCCATTGCCAAAAATTGATATTTATATGCAGAAATAGTACTAATCATGTCACCCACATTTTTATTTTTTCCTTGTAATTCCAAATTCAGATCCCTTAATTTACTGGTAAAATCTGTCAAAAAAGCCAGATCACACAACCACTCCTTATCTTGTAGCTGCTGATAATCATCTCCCCTTTGATCAACAAATTTTTTTAATTTCATTCAGCAAATTTCAAAATCTCTGTAGAAACTTACTCCGACTCAGCCACCTCACATATGTGTGTAATATCAGATCTGGTTCTCATCGGTTGCATTTTGAAAGGCCTCCTCCCTCGAAGAGATTGTCCTCTGATGGAATTCACGATCTTGAAAGCTATATCCATAGCACTTTTAGTATTTAATCTTTTGTTGGCTAACACTTTTGGCGGATGATACAATGGAAACTCAAAAAATCAGGGAATTCATCATCCTTTTAGCACAATGTGGTTTATCCGTTAAGATGCCCTGTCATTGCTTTAGCTCCACCTGTTGTCATTGATATGAGCTTAAATAGTGGTAATTTAATTTTTTCAATAAAATTTTTGAATTCGTTAAATATATCAAGACCTCTAGTTCTTTCTTTTAACAAAACCATACCTGGCAGGTCTTCTCTAATGGCAGAATCATCGAAAACCATATGAATAAAAACGAGCAATTGAGCTGTATCATTGACGACTGCAGATTCATCCAGTTGTAAAGAAAAGGACACACAATTAGCAATATGAGCATGCAATTGTTCACTCACATTTTTACTCATTTTTTCGATGGTCGCATCACAGTATTTCAAGATAATTGCAGATCTTGAAGAACACTTTTAATTTCATTTTTGTTCTTAAAATTTTCAAAAAGAGAATCTGTGATTTTTAAAAATGCATCTTTGATAAATTAACCATCAGAAAATGGTTTGCATTTTTTTGCAAGAAGATGATTCACTTTAAATGATGCTACAGTTACCGCTTTAGATTCCAAATTAGGTGTCATGAAGGAATTTTGTTGTGGAAATAATCTTAATTTTTTTCTAAGGTCATTATTAGGTAGAAAATCCAATTGGTATTTACCATGGAGTGCGCAGAAATGCCTTTCTAAATTTCCTTTTTTGGGTATAGCCACGGAAGCAGTGCAAATCAAAACATTTTTCTTTTATTATTACAAAAAAGTATCCTAGTTCCCACTCTTGATGAAAATGATATGTTTTATTCTTTTTCATAGTATTCATTTTATGTTTGTTTATTTGGTTTTTAGGAGCATTAGCAACTAAGGCCATATTGCTCGGCACCTCCATAGCCAGGTGGGAAGGAGCAGCAGTGCGTAGCACACGCTTCTTGATTAGACCGGGGTTCGAGTCCGTCACCACCAAATACGGAGGATGCGGAAAGGTCAGGGAATGACCATCGCATATTCCTGGAGCAATATGGCCTTAGTTGCTAATGCTCCTAAAAACCAAATAACAACAACAACAACAACAACCATATTGCTCTGGGGATATGCGGTGGTCATTCCCTGACCTTTCTGCATCCTCCGTATTTGGTGGTCACGGGCTCGAACCCCGGTCTAATCAAGAAGCGTGTGCTACGCACTGCTGCTCCTGCCCACTTGGCTATGGAGGCGGCCTTATTCATTTTAAATCAAAGGGTATTAAATTAATGTATAAGTACTCAGAGGCAGACTGCCCATAAGATTTACGGGGAAAACCTGGTGGGCCGGAAGCAGGAGGCCGATATGATTTTCAGTATTACACTCTGACCTCTGATATCATTATTTGTCGACTAATATATGAAAACTAAAAAAATCATAATAAGAAAAATATGGATCTTCCTTATTCACAGTAAAATAATGGTCAAGTCATTGGGAAATGTTTGGTTTGCCAGTAGAGTAGTCGCATTGTAAATGCACAATATGGCCATAAACACTAGTATGAGGCCACTACAATGTTTCCCCAGTAAGAATTTTTGACCTAGTCAGTCTGCCTCTGTAAGTACTGTCCAATTATTAATATTAAGTAAGCTAAATAAGAATTCAACACACACACACTATGCTCTCCACAACGTAACTGCATGAATTTTCACTAGACACGACTAGTGGCTGCGCACCAACAATAGTCAGGTTCAATGGATTTGTAATAAGTGTATACAGTGGGGCACATAATAATAATAACATTTAGATTTTGAATAATCTATTTTTTATATGTATTTAAAATTTGTCGTGATTGACCGAAATTAAAGCCCGATCGACTGGTAGATCGTGATCAACTTGTTGGCCACCCCTGCACTAGCTGATCCAGAGCCTCCTAGAGAGTTACCAATAGGTTCGGTCCAGTGTACTAAGTAACAGCTGGCCTTCGAACACTGTTTTAGAGCTGTGGCCTCGAAATGTAAGGAAGTTTGAATCTCGCCATGGTGTTCATCATAACCTCAAAAGACATCAATCATACTGCATGATGGAAAAGATGGGGGACGGTTGACCGGAACTTAGCTCTGGAGACTAAACTGGGGTTCCACCACTTCAAGCCTCCAATAAGCAAAGTGGGGTATTGCACTGGTTGATAAGAGTTTGTTATTTGGTTTTTAGGAGCATTAGCAACTAAGGCCATATGGCTCCGGGGATATGCGGTGGTCATTCCCTGACCTTTCTGCATTCTCCGTATTTGGTGGTCACGGGCTCGAACCCCGGTCTAATCAAGAAGCATGTGCTACACACAGCTGCTCCTGCCCACCTGGCTACGGAAGTGCCGTTGATGGAAGTCATCTTCCACCTAGTATTGCCTGGTAACACAGAGGGACGGTATTCCTATGTGTGGTTTGGGCACCACACCTCAACCCCTGCTTATGTTGATTCACATCTGGGTTGTCACTCACAGTGTGCTTGCGCATGGAGGTTATACCCAGGATTACTAACAGTCCCATCATCATGAAGGTGCAAGCAGAGGATTTGGCTGTCACAGACCATCTGGACTTCGCCGAAATTGGGTCACTTGACTTGAGTGTCAACTGAAAATCATTTCCATCAGCATTTTAGACTCCCAGGTAACAAGCACAGCATGTCTGGCATATCTGAGAGAATGTGTGCGACAGCCTCAAGGACCAAATTTTATTTATTAAATTATATATATATTTAAAATTTTTAAAAATTAATAAATAAATATATACTTCACAAATCACACTTCAAGGTTACCTTATATGTGCGTATTCCTAATTTTCTTTTTTTAGTTTCTCTGTTCTCATCAAGTACTCGATTCATTAGATTAAACACTTGCTGCATAACTGCATCCTGTCGCATGTCATCTTGTCCCTGAAATATCAGTAACAGTATTGGCAAATGATGCAAAGAAGCAAGGTTATACAGCATCAGCCAAAACACACACACACACACACACACACACACACACACACACACACGCACGCACGCACGCACGCACGCACAAAGTTTACCTAATGAAATAATTTAATGTCAATATCAAAGTAAGAGCTCTGAGTCGAGAATCTAAAAATTAGCCTTATACAAATTTTGAAGATAAGACTTATTTTAAAATAAATTTTGTTCCTCACTTGATTTTCATTTTAAGATAAATTATTTCTCTTACTATTTTTTTACAATTTATTAGAGAAACTCTCCCCATGTTAAACAGTTTTGTTGAAACTGTTTGCACAGGTTGACAAACCAAAACATAACCTTATTTCAATCAAATATGCAAACCTGAAAGTAGAGTAGTTCAGAAGGTAGTTACAAATACTCAAGTTGTAGTTAATCTTAAACAACAGACTCCAAGGACACTGGCATAAGCAAGCATAGATATACATGCTATTAAGTCTGAAGTTTTTCAGTTACAAAATATGAGTGAACAAAGATTAACAGTGTCCAGTTAAATAACTATAAAAGAAGTAAATGAAAATGTTCTAACCATACAGTAATATAACATAGACAGATAAAAAAAACTGCAGAAATAAACTCACTTTAAAGACTTTGCAAAAAAAAAAAAAAAAAAAAAAGAGGGAAAAGTAACATGACATTCGGATATTCAAAGGGGAGTTAATCCATATATAGTTATTAAACGGGGTTTTTTATTATAGCAAAAAGGATGTACCACCTCAGAATCTTTTACAGTTGATTACAAAAATTTTGCTTCTTACAGAATTACTCTGTAATCAAGCAGAGACTATAAAGCAAAATGCAGATACTATTTCCACAAGGTTAGCATTAGTAGAGGCATATGATGCAAGAAAGCAAGCTTATAACAGCATCAACCAAAAGAAAAAAAAAAAAAAAAAAATCTAATTTCACCCATCCATTCACTCCAAATGTTTGTCCAGTTCTGCCTTGAATCTATTTAAGCTGTCAACTTCTACAGTGACAGATGGAAGTCTGTTCTCGCAATTAACCACTTGCTCACTAAAGGCAAATTTCTGCACATCTATTCTACAACTGTCTTTCCTCAATTTGAATTTATGTCCCCTCAGGCGATTAATCTGGGCAAGAGGAAGAATCCATCAGCATGGAGCTTGCTCAAACCATTCAAGGCTTTATACACCTCAATCAGATCACCTCACAGGTGCCTAGTCTTCAGACATTGTAATTTGCAAAACTTAAGCCTTTCTTCGTAAGAGCAACCCTTTGTTCCATTCACTAATCTTACTGCCCTTCTCTGTACTCGTTCCAACAGCTCTACATCCTTCTTAAAATGAGCCTTCCAGACATTACTCAAGGTGTGGCCTGAACATTACCTTATAAAAGGGAATAATCACCTCCTTATCCCTGCTAGAAAAATTCCTGTATATCATTGATAAGACACCATGAGCTACTCTTGCAGCCCGTCTGCACTGCTCAGAAAACTTCATATCTGCCTGCACAATTACCCCCAGGTCCTTTTCATTCTCTACCACTGTCAGTGTAGTACCCTTGGTCTCTTTCCAGGAAGCTCAGGTGACCTGGAGGAGACTAGCCAGAGAATTATGGGCAGCCTGGCTACCTCCTAGTGGTGTGTGCGGGCAACGTGGGGTCCCATCAGGGGCCCTGCGGCCAAAAGCCAGGACACCCAACAGAACCCAGCACAATACTTCATTTACAACACAAAAAATTTTTTTCTGGCTTTCACAGTGATACTGTTTGTCTCCACAGAGTATATATGGCGCAGATGTGGGAAACCACCGGAGGCGCCTTTCCCCCAAAACTATGTCAGTGTAGTACCACATAGTTACTTTGTAGTTACTGCTTCCCATATTCAGTACTTTACCTTTGTCAATGTTAAACTTCAGTTGCCACCTCTCAGCCCATCTGCTCAACTTTTCTAGATCCTGTTGCAGCAGTGTACTGTTATTAACAACCCTGCCAATCGTCTGCAAACTTGGACATTAATCCTGATATACCACCATCAATATCATTAATAAATACAGAAAACAACAATGGACCCAACACTGAACCCTCAGGGATTCCACTAATAACATTAGTCCACGAAGAGCAGCGCCCATTGATTACCACTCTCTGTCTTCTCCCACTCAACCATCCCTTTATCCATAGCAACAATTTGCCTCCAATGCCACACTGCTCCAATTTGTGCAGCAGTCTTCCATATGCAACAGTATCAAAAGCCTTTCTAAGATCCAAATATATGATATCAAAGTTATTTCCCTGCATCCAGTTCCTTTGTGACCACATGATAGTATCCAATCAAATTGGTCAGACAAGACTTCCCTTTAACAAAACCATGCTGTGTCCGAGCTATAACTGAAGTCTTGTCTAGATGATTCTGCAGTGCTTCTTTAACCAGTGCCGCCATTAACTTCCCTGGAACAGAAGTTAAACTAACAGGTTTGTAATTACTTGTGTTGCCCTTTGATCCTCCTTTGTGAATTGGGGACACATTTGCACATCTCCAGTCCATGGGTACCTCCTCTGAGTCCAAGGAAGCTCTCATAATTATGGTTATGGGTTTCCTTACTTCCTTTGCTGCCTCCATTAATGGATCCCATCTGGATAGATCCCATCCACCCCAGGTGCCTTTCTTATGTTTATCTTCAACAATTTCTCCTCCACTTTCCTCTCAGTTATTACAAAATCATCTAGTTCACTGCCAGAGTTTAATTCACCTCTGACATATCCCTCCCCGAATAACTCCTCATGTGTGAATGTAGATACAAAATATTCATTTAGTTTATTAGCTACCTGAGCAGAATCATTAACAGTTGATATCAAGTGGACCAATGTAATTCATCCCCTTCCTTCTAGAGTTTACATAAGTAAACAACTCTTTGCTGTTTTTCTTTGCATCCTTTGCCAAAGATTTCTCATAATTTGGTTTTGCCTGCCTAACCTCCTTTGTGACTTACAGACCATCTTATATCTACCGTAAGTTAACCCTGATTCCCCTTTCTCTGAATTGAATTGCCCATTTGTTGTATTAATATCGGCTATTGGAATAATAAAAAATAGCATGGATAAACAGTGACAGTGAGTCTAAATTTAAGTGGATAGTTGTCTATCAAGCACTCGTTTTTTGAGATTTCACAAATGCATGGATTTGGTACTTACCACTTGCTTGAAAATGTCTATATTTATTAACTTGAACCCAGACTAAACTTGGCATTCATTGATGACAGAGCTTTCAACATACAACTATCATATTAGATATGATAATACGAATTTCTTCACAATAGGTTGCACCCATTCCATCATGTTGCCTCTTCCCAAAACTTGAAAATGATCCATCTCCTAATATTTCAACTTTCACTCTTTTAATAGTAGAAGGTGAAATGCCTATTAAATTGGCAGCTAAAATAAAGAATTCATTAAGTGATTTACTGGGATGACATTCTTTTAATTTAGAGAATACACTCCAGGTAGCAGAACTTAGCAGCTGTAGACTGAGCACAACTGAGAGGTCAGTTTGAAAGTACAGATTTATGTGCATAATATGTTTGAATTCAAGTGATGCCTCAAAATACTCTTAAATTGCTATAACTGCAAACTTCTGGTGAAGTAAATATTCTGTTTTAGGAAACAGAATATTTACTTAATTTATTTAAAACTCTGAAAAGCTTGCTGGTTAAAGCTGTCAACTGACAAGCAGAAGCAATGTTTATCCATAATTAATGCCACCAACTCTGACCAATTATAACTTTAAACATAGATAAAATTAAATTATAAATAAAATACATAAAATCGACTGTAAAATATAATACATAAAATCAACTGTAAAATATAATATAATTTAAAATTGAATAAATCATATGAATATATTAAAATAATAAAAAATAAAAATATTATACATTGAAAGTGTTAAACCCATACTACTCTAAAACTGAAGCTTTTGGCAGCACCTGCCTGCCTTCCTCAACATAAGTAGTGCTGCATCAACAATTCATTATAAAGTACTAAGTCTTCCCAGCAGACCCAGGGCGTATTATGGTACCTGCGCATGCTCCGTTTCCTGTATATCAGCACCGGAAGTGGCTTGGGGCTGTATGACTTTAAAACGTTCATCTCTATCCAGGATTGTTGTTATGTTGTTATTTTGGTTTTTTAGGAGCATTAGCAACTAAGGCCATATTGCTCCGGGATATGCGGTGGTCATTTCCTGACCTTTCCGCATCCTCCGTATTTGGTGGTGACGGGCTCGAACCCCGGTCTAATCAAGAAGCGTGTGCTACGCGCTGCTGCTCCTTCCCACCTGGCTACGGAGGCGCCTATCTATCCAGGATAACAGTCTCAAACATTACATTAATCACCCAAGGAACAAATCCTTATGCTCTCCAGCCACTTCTGATTCCAGAAACACTCTACCTTATCTATAATTACAGCTCCTTCGGCTGTTATCCCATGCCCGGTTTTAGTTTGGAGTTGCTGTTCCAACAGAAACCACAGATGCTCAATGGGACCGATGTCTATGGAATTAGGAGGCCAGGGCAATACTTGGAAGTCTTCCTCATGTTCCACACACCAGTCGAACAATCCGGGCGGTGTGGCATGGCTCATTATCCTGCTGAAAGACGGTACCGCCAGAGGGGAAGACTGTTGCCATGAAAGGGTGTAACTGGTCAGTAATGACGTTTAGGTAGGTGGTAGACGTCCGAGTGTCCGGCACATGGATGACTGGACCCAGGGTATCTCAGCAGAACGTTGCCCAAAGCATGACACTGCTGCCACCGGCTTGTTTTTGTCCCATGGTGCAACTAGGTGCCATCACTTCCCCAGGTAAATGACGAACATGCTGCAACAGGAAACGTAATTCATCGGACCAGATGACCTTCTTCCAATCACTTAAGGTCCAGTTTCAATGCTCGCGTGCCCATTGTAAGCACCGTCACTGGTGAACTGGGGTTAGCATGGGCACTCAGAGCAGCCTGTGGCTATGCAGTCCATTTTTAGCAGAGTTCGACGTACTGTGTGTTGTGACACATTACTCCTGTCACCAGCATTCCAATTACTGGCGAGTTGTGCCACAGTTGCCACATACCATCTGGGAGTGCCTTCGCTCACCTCGAGCATCGATGAACCATGGTCGTCCAACACCTCGCCGGCGGTTCATGGGTTTTCTCTCCTTGGACCTCTTTCGTAGGTACTAACCACGGCTGACCGTGAGCATCCCACCAGCCATGCCGTTCCCGATATGCTCTGACCCAGTTGTCTGGTCATCACAATTTGGCCTTTGTCAAACTCGCTTAAGTCTGCTGCCTTTGCCATCTGAAGAACAAGAGTAACACTGATTAATGGAGTTCAGTATCAGGTGTTTTTTATACTGAGTCCCAACCTGTGCTGTAGTTCACTGCAGTTGCTTCGATTTGCATAACGACTTGCTGGTCATAATGTTTTGGCTCATCAGTGTATATATACTAAAGTTAGCAAGTGAAAGAAAACAAAAAGACAGTTTAGGAGTACTATACTAAAAATATTTAAATTATTAGTATGACACTTAACTGGAGAGTATGTTATGCTCTTGGTTGAAATTATGCCCAACTTCAATATTACTGAATACATGGCTAGAAAGAGTTTGATGGGGTTCTGTGTTATATGTAGGTACATACCTTTAGTGAATGTAGCTTGTTTGAATACCAGCATCATATTACAGAATAAAATAACAGTTACATTTGTTTTAAAAAAAAATTAAATTGCACTAACTTAAGATTCCAAAAACAAGATTATGCACATTTTTAATTACCTTCACTAACTGAGTTCTTTGTTTTCCATCAGAACCAACACATATGATCTTTTTTGGTGCATTAACACCTCCAACTGTTTCAAATTGTTGACTAAAAACATGGATTCCTGGCACATTTTTGTAAGTACAACTACGGTCAACCTATTATAAATAAAATTGAAAAATTTTTTTATTATACAGTATGCTTATTACACATTTACACAGTGGGTGAAAACTAAAATCTACCTCCAAATATATCTTAAATAAATAAATAAAAAAAGATAATGATAGAGTCATAGTAAATCCAATATGGAAGTTTGACCACACACCTGTAGAATACCTGAAATCAAATTTCAAGTAATTTCATAGGCTATTTCCAATATGCTCAAGCAACCTGGATCCAGTAACCTTGGGTCTTGAGTGCTGACTTGGCTTGAGGAATTTTTCAGTTTATGGAAGTTTTGACACTGCATATACACCGATGAATCAAAACAGCTCGTACCCGGTGAGGCATGGACGCTACTAGATTTCTAAATGTGTCTTGTGGTATTTGGTACCAACGTAACCAGCAGATTCTTTAACTCCTGTCAGGTCTGTGGTTGAGACACTGCAGATCACAGTTGCTGTTCCAACACAAACCACAGATGCTCAATGGGATTGATGTCTGGGGAATTTGGAGGCCAGGGCAATACCTGGAAGTCTTCCTCATGTTCCGTGACCAGTCTCGAGCAACCCAGGCGGTGTGGCATGGCGCATTATCTTGCTGAAAGACGGTACCACCAGAGGGAAAGACCGTTGCCATGAAAGGGTGTACCTGGTCGGCAATGATGTTTAGGTAAAGTAAAGTGTCAAGTGTGTTGATGTCTAGCGGCACCAGGGGTTCCCTCCATCTCTGCAATGCTTATATTGTGAGTGTGCCAGTTTGCTGGGAAAACCAGAGATTTAAAAGTGTGTGGATATTGAATTTGTGTTATGTTGTGTACCGTTGTTCATCTGGTCGTTTAGCCGCTAGACCTCTGATGAGGCCCAACGTTGCCCCACTTACGCCCCTTGGAGGCAGACCATGGGGTCCTTGAGGTGTATAAGGCCTTGAATGGGTTGAGCACGCTGAATTCTGATGGGATCCTTCCACTTGTTCAGATTATGAACCTAAGGGGGCGTAAATTCAAATTAAGAAAGGACAGATGTAGAACAGATGTGCGTAAATTTGCCTTTAGCCAGCGGGTAGTTAATTGCTGGAACAAACTTCCATCTGTCGTTGTGGAAGTTGATAGGTTGAATAAATTTAAGGAGGAACTGGACAGGCATTTGGAGGGAATGGTTTGATTTTTTTTGGCTGATGCTGCATAAGCTCATACACTTGCTTTCTTGCATCACATGCCACTACTACTACTACTACTACTACCACTACTACCAGGAACCTAGTAGACTATTTTTATTCTGGCAGGTCCTGCCGCCTAATTTCCTGAGATTTCAGTGGCTAGGACCTAAAAAAAAAAAAAAATTATATATGTATATATAAAATATATACATATACACATGCACTTTTAAAATATATGTGTGTGTGCAATATGTACATATGTGCGTGTCTTCAATTGCGTGGAAAAATATCACTTAGATGTAAAAAGGCCGAAAGTGGGTGTAATTAATTTGGAGTTGTTTAAGGTTTTGGTGTGGGGGCATATGCTTGCATAAAGATAGAGGGGGAGGAGACTATAGACTGGGGGGAGTAAGGCAGAAGTATGGGGACAATAGAGTAGGCGACCCCAGTAAATCAGTGAGGCATGCACATGCCTCACCAGAAGGAAAGGAGGGGGTGGGGCCATCCCAACCCAGGATTTAAAGAGAGTCGGGCTAGATTGCCCAGCTCAGATCGCCATGTGGCGTCAAAAGTTGGGCTGCACGTCACACACAACTCCATCCGAGTTGTCGGTCTGGTATTTGTCCTGGAACGGGAGCAAGGATCCCTCTGTTCCAGCTATGTGGATGTCCTCAGGTTCTGCTTGTGGTTGTAGGCAACTAGTCATGTACCTTGTGGTTGTTCATTATTAAGTTCACTTCTTGTTCCTCCTTCTTCATTGTCACAGTCGATGTACCTATAGTCCAGTCCGGTTTGTTTTTTAGTCGGGGTCTCATCCTTGCGGGCAATCCCCGAGTGTTTATCTGTTCTTTTGCTGTGTTTATAGTAGTAGGCTGTTCGTCTGCTTTGTGAACTGACATTTGTCCTCAGTTGGGATCTCGTCTGTGATAGGATGGGGTTTCCTTTTCATTTCACCCGATTAGTTCCGGGCTTTTCTTGTTGATTACTGTTCATATTTTTAAACAGTGCCTTGGGGCTTAGATTTATCCTGATTCAGTTGCTTTAGTCAGGATTGAATTTATCCTGGGAGTGTTGTCAGTTGTGGGCGATGCCGTAGTTGGCTCTTTGTTTTGCAAACAGCTTCTGGGCAAAATCAGTGAATGCTAGGTACTCAGGGTGTTGCGTAGGTCGTCATAGAGCTGGCAGTCATACACGAGGTGCCAGCTCTCTAATCCTCTGCAAACACAGGTGGGGTCATCTTGGATCCCAAGGAGTGATAACTTTGCATTAATGGCCCCATGGCCTGTGAATAGATAGGTTGATTATAAGCCAGGAGAGAACCAGTTGGGTGGCATGGGGTACATCCGAGTCACCTTAGGTATGAATTTTCTCGTGATGTCCCCAGTACTGGAGTTTTGTGATCTCTCCTGCCAAACCTGTATTAGGTGCGCGTTAAGTCTCTTCTTCTGTTTTCTGATTAGTGTCTGGGTCTGTTGTGAAGTCCAGGCAGGTTTTTGAGATTCCCTTGGTATGGTGGTATAGAAGTCCTCGTCTGACTATTTCCAGGTCCAGTGCTCCTGCAATGACTTGGAGAGAGTGGATACTGACAGTACTGCACACACGGGTGATGGACAGTAGTATGGTTCTTTGGGTGGAGTCTATTAGTCACTTGTTGGAAGCGAGTGTGGCCTTTTGGAAACACACTCCTGCGGCATATATTATGATGGGGATGTACACAGCCTTGTAGAAAAGATGGAGTGTGTGCCGGGTGAGGCCCCAATCCTTTTGGGTGACTCTCGCGATCATCGCTGAGTAGGATCTGATTTTTTTGCAGATGTATTTTATATGCTCCATGAAGGTTAGTTTGGTGTCTAGGATCACACCCAAATATTTGATCTGTGCAGAGAATTTAATGGTTGTATTGCTTATCTTTATTTGTGGGAGCCGTCTGATTTGTAAGGTGTCTTTGAGCAACATTGAGTTGGTCGTTGCTGGGGAGATGTGCAGCTGATTGTGTCAAGCCCAATTGCTGTAGTTTGTCCAGGGAGGTGTTGGCAGCCTCTGTAAATGTTCCTAGTCAATGTCTGGAAGGGGGCTTTCACTGTGATTTTTCTGTCTGAGAGGTAGCTTTTGACGAGATTGTAGAGGTTTCCTGGAATACTAGCGGCCCTGAATCTCGCCAGGATGCTCAGCCACCAAAGGGAGTTGAAGACTCTGGCGAAGTCCACAGAGATCATGAGGAAGTATTTTTTGTTGCATGTAGCCACTTTATCTAGTAAGTGCTGAAGCACATCCACTGCCAAGGACCCCCATCTGAAACCAAACTGGTTTGTGGAGGAAAGGCCAGCCCTGTCATAATGCTTTGAGAGTTGGGAGTTTTAGTAGCTTGCTTATTACAGTGAGAAGGGCGATAGGCCTGTATGAGTCTGGAAGGTCTGGAGGTTTGGAGGTTTGGAAGTGTTCTTTAAGATTAATTTTACGTTAACCTTCTTCCAATCTGTTGGGAAGGTTTCTGTTTGAAGGCAGTTGTTATAGAGATTGAGGAGCAGGTCGGGTGCGATCTCGACCACTTGTTTAATCATTTCTGGTTCAAGCAGGTCCAGTCCTGGGCATTTGTTTGATTTTATCAGTGAGGCGGCTGTAGTGAGTTCCTCTTCAGTGAAGTATGGTTCTTCTTCCTGGGTCTGATAGGCATCGTTTTGTTGGCACTGATGCTTTTGCTCCTGGGTTGTCAGTGGGACTGCAGGGTGGAAGACTGTGTTTAGGATGTTTGTTATTGAGAACGCCCATGTAGTTGTCATGTCTCCACTCGGGAGTCGGGTTGCAGCAACTACCTCACCCCTGGGGAGTTTGTTTGTAGTAACTTTGTGCACAAGTTCCCAAGGGTTGCCGTTTCCAGTGGTCTGAACCCAGCATTCCTGTTTGGCTCTTCGTATCTGGGCAGTGTATATGTTCTTTGAGGTCCTGTAATTTTGCCTCATGGCCTCTACTGACACAGCCGGCCAGCTTCTTCTTGCTCTTTGGAAAGCCTTTCGTCTGGTTTGGGTCTCCTTCCTAAGTCGCTGCAGTTCCCTACTCCACCAGAGTATTGCACCAGAGACTGGATTTCTCTTAGGTATTGCAGCTTCGCCAGCTCATGTAATTTTCTGTAGTGGTCCTTCCTCGGACCACTTTCGGTAGGTACTAACCAAGGCTGACCGTGAGCATTCCACCAACTGTGTCGTTTCGGATATGCTCTGACCCATTCGTCTGGCCATTACAATTTGGCCTTTGTCAAACTCACTTAAGTCTGCTACCTTTCCCATCTGTTGTTGTTGTTGTTGTTATTTTGAAGAACAAGAGTAACACTGATTAACGGAGCTCAGTTTTTTTTTTTTTTTTTATACCGTGTCCTGACCCGCACACCGTGCTGTAGCTCACCTGCGGTGGTGGTTATTTGGTTTTTAGAAGCATTAACAACTAAGGTCATATTGCTCCGGGATATGCGGTGGTCATTCCCTGACCTTTCCGCATCCTCCATATTTGGTGGTGACGGGCTCGAACCCCGGTCTAATCAAGAAGCGTGTGCTACGCACTGCTGCTCCTTCCCACCTGGCTACGGAGGCGCCTTAGCTCACCTGCAGTTGCTTCGATCTGCATACTCGCTGGTCATAATGTTTTGACTCATCAGTGTATATAATATGAGCCAATAAGCAGAATAAGTTAACCAAAATGTACAGAAACAGAAATATAAATAGTATGAAGAAGTACTCAGTTCCCACTATAGGTATACTACAAGGTCATGTGCAAATAGACTGATATGAAAGTGACTTGGGTTTGGGTTTTGGTTTTATTGGCGCATTAGCTACTAATTTGGACTATAGAAAGTATATTCCAAATAAATGAGACCATCTCCAGCATTCATGGAGGTGTTGTAGATGACACAATGGACAAACAACACGACCTCAAAACCTTTAAATTTTGAATACCTGTATGTGCCAGTATTTCTGCAATGACTGAAATTGAAGGGGGGGTTAACACAGGACAGAAGTGGTTAGGATACACAAGGAATGGTAAATAGGTCAAAAACCATCCACAAAATGCATTTACTGTGGCCTGAAAACAACCAGTAGGTGATATTTTGATAGAGCAGAGGATCGTTAGGATTGTAGTCAACAGATGGTTAATCCAAACAGGCTAGTTCAATCAGGAAACAAAATGGTAAGCATTGTATGCATAGCTGCCATGATGAATTCTGCTTACAGTTGCATCACGCTGATGGCAGGGTTGGGGTATGGCAATGACCACCAGCTTGTGGTATCATTGTGGTATCATTGCCACAATAACAGGCAATGATACCAGCTTGTAGTATTATTGTCATGATGACAAGTCAAGAACTTGTAATCATGACAATAATACCACAAGCTGGTGGGAAAGTTGTAATGGTCTGATGCATGTTTTGCTGGAAGCTCAAATATATCCAATTCCTGTGAAATAATACCTGAATACTAGAGTTTATTTGAACACCACACTAACTAGGGAGTACCTCATCATGTTGACTGAGGAATATAAGAGATTTCTTCCTTTTTCATCAACTGCACTGTTACCAAATCTCAATCCTATAGAGCAGTTGTAGGATGACAATGAAAGAGTTATATGTTATCAATTTCACAGGAATTGCAAGGTGCATGGTGTTCAGCATGCATATATTATCAGAATGTTCCAGAAATTAATGTGGTCTATGACAAGGTGAATTATTACTATATGAAAGACATAAAAGGAGTACCCCAATATTAGGTAGGTGTACCTAATAAAGTGTACACAGAATTTATATGTCCTTTTCTTTAATGGCACATATAGGTCAATAACAACCATTTGGTTTTTTGTTCCACATATGTTTTGACATGACATAATGCGGTTGATAGCCAATCAACCACATTAGGGGAAATATGTTTTTGTCCATGTCCACGTCTAATTCATGAATGTCCTATGTCCCCCAAATATGGTCTTCATTTTTCTAAGGCACTATCTTAATCCTTTCCTTTTTCTGCACTGCTTTAATGCTTGGAAAACAATTTTACAAATAGTGCATGGTTTTCTATGTGGCTGCCATCAATAAAAATTTGATTTCTAGAAATCTACATGACAATGTGCAAAATGCATACTTCTGCTGTAATTGTCCTTCTAACTCTTTTCCTGTAAACTTTTTATACATCCTTTGAAACATAGATTCAAAACATGAAATCTATCCATTTTTTATGTCAACAGAGGCTTCAGAGTTAGGGGTGTGACAGAAAGTCCCACAGACTCTGCAATGTGGGCCATCCTCAACTAGTTTCATGAATGATATTGTGAATAAATGATAAAAAAAAGTGATGAATATGAATAAACATGAATAAATGATAAAAAAAAGTGATGAATGTGAATAAATGATATTGTGAATAAATGATAAAAAAAAGTGATGAATGTGAATAAATGATAAAAAAAGTGATTCTTGCACTGCTTCTATTAGAATGAGCAGCAGCCTGGAAAGCAAGGTAATGAAGATTTCCAGGACTGCTGGGAGCCATAGTGGAACAAGTAAATACATGGGCTGTGTTAGGGTAACTAAGAGTAGGAACAGGTGCATGTATACTTGCAGGTACACCAATGCTAGGAGCATAGTTAATAAATTTGATGAGTTAGTTAGTTATTTGGTTTTTAGGAGCATTAGCAACTAAGGCCATATTGCTCTGGGATATGCGGTGGTCATTCCCTGACCTTTCCGCATCCTCCGTATTTGGTGGTGACGGGCTCGAACCTCGGTCTAATAAAGAAGCGTGTGCTACACACTGCTGCTCCTTCCCACATGGCTACGGAGTCGCCAAAAATTTGATGAGCTTGAAGTGCTAGTCAAGACATCAAGGGCAGATATTGTTGGGATATCAGAGACGTGCAGAATAAACAGTGCAGAATTGGAATTTGGGGAATACAATATGTACAGGAAGGATAGACAGGACAGGAAGGGAGGATGGGTTATGCTGTTAGTTAAGAAACAAACAAAATCTAAGGAAGTGCATCCAATTGATGTTTGTGGACAATGCAGTGTTGAGTCTGTTTGGTGTGGAATAAGTAATGGCAAAGGAAAAATGAGAGTAGGTGTGTGTTATATGCCAAATGAATCTGATGAGTATAATGAGCAATTGTGCAGAGAAATAGAGTGGGCCAGTAAATCAGAATGTCTTATAATGGGGGATTTTTAACTTTCCAGATATTTAATGGAACTCCTGAGTTGGTCACTCGCACACTAGCAAGACTTTCATGGATTTATTGGATGACTGTTTTCTACAGCAACATGTTCGAAAGGCAACCAGAGGGAATAATACTATTGATCTGATTATCAGCAGTGATATTATTCATGCATTAAGAATCTGCAGATAAAGGAACCAGGTGACAGTAAAGGATGACATAAAGGTGACATAAAGGATGCAGGTGACAGTGATCACAATGTACTGATGTGTGAATTACTTAAAGATGTAACTACCATCAAGGCTAAAGGGAAGGGCTTTTGCTTTCGTAAAGGTGATTAGAGGAATCTCAGACAGTTTTTAAATTCTGTACAGTGGGATCAACTGATGATGTTACCAACGTTGAAATCTAAATGGAAAGACTTCAAGGGACTTAATTTTGAAGGCTACTAGCTTTTCATTCCAACTAAGAAATACTGTTCAAGGTTTAGGCCTAAATGGATGTCAGATGAATTAATGAGGCTCGTGGCAGAGAAAAAGAATGTATGGGATGCATATAAAGTATCAGGTGATACAGAAGCCTATGGCAGATATAAACTAGTCTGTAATCAAGTCACAAAGGAGGTTAGGCAGGCGAAGGCAGATTACGAGAAATTTTTGGCGAAGGATGAAAAGAAAAACAGCAAAGAGTTCTTTACTTATGTAAACTCTAGAAGGAAAAGGATGAATCAGATTGGGCCACTTAACATAGATGGGTTGACTATTGATGATCATGCTCAGGTAGCTGATAAACTGAATGAGTATTCTGCATATACATTCACACATGAGGAGTCATTCAATGAGGGGAGTGCCAGAAGCTTATCAAACGCTAACAGGGAGCTAAGTGATTTGTAATAACTGAGAGCAAAGTGGAGGAGAAATTGTTGAAGTTAAACATAAGGAAGGCACCTGGGGTGGACGGGATATATATACAGTTATATTAAAGGAGGCAGCAAAGGAAGTAAGCAAACCCTTAGCCATAATTATGAGAGCTTCCTTGGACTCAGGGGAGGTCCCCATGGACTGGAGGTGTGCAAATGTATCACCAATTCACAAAGGGGGTTCAAAAGGTGACACAAGTAACTACAGAGCTGTTAGTTTAACTTGTGTTCCAGGGAAAATAATGGAATCACTGGTTAAAGAAGCATTGCAGGATCATCTAGACAAGATTGCAGTAATAGTTAAGACACAGCATGGGTTTGTTAAAGGGAGGTCTTGTCTGACCAATTTCATTGGGTACTATGATGTGGTCACAAAGGAACTGAATGCCAAAATTAATTTTGACATCATATACTCGAATTTCAGGAAAGCTTTTGATACTGTTGCCCATGGAAGACTGCTGTACAAATTGGAGAGGTATGGCATTAAGAGTAAGTTGCTACAATGGATAAAGGGATGGTTGAGTGGGAGATGACAGAGAGTGGTAATCAATGGACACTGCTCTTCATGGACAATGTTGTTAGTGGAGTTCCCCAGGGTTCGGTGTTGGGCCCATTGTTGTTTTGTATATTTATCAATGATATTGATGAAGGTATATCAGGTTTAATGTCCAAGTTTGCAGATGATACAAAGGTTGGCAGGGTTGTTAACGACAGTAAAGACAGTATGCTACTCCAACTGGATCTAGAAAATTTGGGAAAATAAGCTTAGAAGTGGCAAATGAAGTTTAACATTGACAAATGCAAAGTACTGCATATGGGTAGTGATAACCAAAGAGAAATATATCAACTCTGTGGTAACTACACTCAGGGAAGTGAAAAGTGAAAAAGACCTGGGGTGTAATTTTGCAGTCAAATATGAAGTTCACTGAGCAGTGCAGACGGGCTGCCAGGGCAGGTCATGGAGTCTTGTCAATGATATATAGGAATTTTGCTAGCAGGGACAGGCAGGTGATTATCCTGTTATACAAGGCAATGGTCAGGCCGCACCTAGAGTACTGTGTACAGGTCTGGAGGCCTCATTTTAGAAAGGATGTGGAGTTGCTAGAATGAGTAGAAAGAAGAGCAACAAGATTGGTGACGGGGAACAAAGGGATGCTCTTACCAAGAAAGGGTTAAGTTCTGCAAATTGCAGCACCTGGAGAGTAGGCATCTGCGAGGTGATCTGATTGAGGTGTATAAGGCCTTGAATGGGTTGAGCAAGCTGAATGCTGATGGGATTCTTCCTCTTGCTCAGACTAAGAACATGAGGGGACCCAGTTTCAAATTGAGGAAAGATAGTTGTAGAATAGATTGTGCAGAAATTTGCCTTTAGCCAATGGGTAGTTGATTGGTGGAACAGGTTTCCATCTTTTGTTGTGGAAGCTAATAGCCTAAATAAATTTAAGGCTGAGTTGGACAGGATTTGGAACGAATGGAGGGGTGAAATGGGAGCATTTTTTTTTTTTTTTTTTTTTTGGCTGATGCTGCATAAGCATTTCTTGCATTGTATGCTAATGCTAACATAAAACATCTTAAAAAATTCATGCAACTGTGTAGAAATATAAAATATAGTAGATTCTGTTTAAAGGTAAGAATATGTATTTCTTATTTCATTCCAAATATATTAACTTTACTAATTCACTCCTTGACAGAATTTTAGACAAACTAGGCTGATAACTGTTAGTTTTCAGCCTCCTATTTTCTTATTCACCTAGATCCTACCCCTAGATCCACATATAGATCCCTATTTTCTTATAAATAGTAACTTCCTAATGTTCTTAGCCATTTTTGGTATATTAGTAATCCTAAAATTAAGAAGTTAAAAAGTGTTTATGTATTATGAATTAAGGACCTACAGTGAGTGAGTCCCATTATATAAACAGATTATTATTAAGCACAGCATCAAGGGTGAATTTTATATTATGTACTGATTGCAAATGGAATACTGTAAATAAAATGGATAATTTTTAATAAACAATATTAATTGCAAACTTTTTTTGGACTAATGGTATCAACATTTTGAAAAATGCTTAATCATTACAACATTCTGTCTAATGCTAAAAATCTCACAAACCAGAGTGAGAATTTCTTATTGAAATAGTCAAATTCATAACTTAACATAAATAAGATAATAAATATTAAATAGATGTATAATAAAATCAGTAATACTTACTTTAATATCATCAGTTACAATGCTTACTGCTTCAAAATTTTTCACTTTTAGAAGGGGCTGGTCTGGTGGAATATTAAACTTCTGACCTATATCAAGGTAAACATTAGTTAAAAAATGGAAGTATGTAGAAATGAAAATTGGAGAGTGAAATTTCCCATGATATCCAGGCTATTTGGAAATAAATTGTAAAAAAAAAAAAAAAAAAGTTCAAAATTTTATACATTTTGAAAATTCTCTCTCTGTTATGAGCCCATGCATTCCAAGAACTGACTCTATGGGTTCCAGGAATTCACATGTGAATAGGTTAATAAAAAGGAAAAAATATTTACCTGGTCTCTTCTGTTGTTCTCCAAGTCTGAGATAAGCAATACTGATATAGGCATCACACACCATTTCTAACTGCAATACCAATCCTCTTGAACTGGTGGTTTTCATAAATTTGATTATATCTTGAGCTGCTTCGATACGTTTCTGAAAATAAATCATGCCTATGAGCATGTGCATATTTAATAGCTAAAAGCATAATGCAAACATTTGTGCAAACAAAGGAACATGAAATTGATAGTTATTGGCTGATAAAATTTTTATACTAATTTTTTTTTTCAGTTCTTTAGTTTGTGTTTCACTGTGAAGAAATTACTATGAAAATGTTAAGTATAGCAGACTTTCAAAAATCCAGTGATATATAGAACACCAGAGCCAGAGAGTTGGTTTACCAAAAATTTATGTTATATAGAATGATAAAACATTCTATTTTGTAATTTCTTTTGTTAAAATTAATAAAAACTTTATTTAACTGATGAAAGAATAGATAACAAAGTGAAAATAAAACAATAATTAATGAGAAAGCATAATACAAGACAAACAAAAAAATGAATAATGCTCTCCTATTAAGCTTTATATAAATAACAAAAAGTTTAAACTTTTAAAAACAATAAAAAATAATTTTATCGATAAAAAACAACTTAAGTTACATATTTTTGATACCTAAGAGAATTCACAAAATTATTGCACAGACATAACTTCCATTTTTACAACTTCAGAATAAGTGGAACTCAAAATATTGAGACTACTGTATTACATAAAAATCATGGATATTAATCCACATGCATGCATCAGTAAAATAATGCTTTTTGCCACTTCACAACTGTTTGCTCACTTAGCTGTATCTCACACAGTACCTTTCAATAAAAATTTAATCTTTGGTTTTCTCTTTTAAGAATTCAACATATGATTAGTAAGCACCGAAAGCAGGCAAAAAAAAAATTGCTCAGAGAATTTCATATCTGACTGCACAATTACCGTCCAGGTTTTTTCAATTTTCCACTGTAAGATCGCTCATTGGTGAAGATAGAATATTAGAGCTGGGAAAGGAATTAGAAAATGGGAATTGGAAAATCATCGGTTTGGCAGAAACAAGAAGAAGAAAAGAATCACTTATAAGTTTATCAAGTGGAAATCTGCTGTACATCAATGGAAACAGTGAAAGGAGCGAAGGTGGAGTTGGCTTTTTGGTCCATAAAGATATTAAAAACAACATTTTGGAATTCAAAAGTACATCACCAAAGGTGTCAAGACTACTACTCAGGATGTCTAAGAGGTACAAGCTAAAGGTTATAATGATTTATGCACCAATGTCGAGCCATGATGAAGAAGAGGTTGAAGAAATGTACACCGAAATTGAGTCTTCTAGATGAGCAGAAAACCCACAACACTATCATTATGGGGGACTTCAATGCTAAGGTTGGAAAGAGACAAAACAGCACAGAAAGGGGAACTATAGGAAATTTTGGAATTGGTGAAAGAAATGAAAGAGGTGAAAGACTTGTAGAATTTGCAGAATTCCACAATGACAGCAATGTCAGTAATGAACACTTTTTTCAAGAAAAGGGTGAACAGAAAGTGGGCATGGAAGAGCCCAAATGGATTAACAACTAATGAAATCGACTTCAACCTCACTAACAGAAGGTATATCGTGAATGATGTTACCGTCCTGAACAAGGCAAATGTTGGAAGTGATTGCATAATGGTAAGATGCACACTTGATATAGATGTAAGAAAAGAAAGGAAAAAAACTGACTCGAGTAAATAATACGAAGGTCTTTGAGATAACAGAAGAGGAGAAAAAGCAGTATGAACTGGAACTTAAGAACAAGTTTGAGCTTCTGCAGACTGTTCAGAACTAAGATATCGACGAGAAATATTACAACTTTCTGAAAGTGATAACGTCCAAGAGACCTATAGGTAAAAGGAAATCCAAAGAAGAAAAAATTTGTCAAGAAACACTTGTCATGATGAACTGAAGACAACAAATGAAGAGCAAGATAAACACTGACAAGGACAAAATTGAGTATACTGAGTTATGCAAAACCATTAGAAAGAGACTCAGAGAGGACATAAGAAGATTTAACACAAGAAAAGTAGAACAAGCATTGAGGGAAACAAAGGACTTAAATCAGCAGCTATGAGCAGTAATACAGAAAGACAAATGATACTGAAACTGAAGAATAGATTGTGTACTTATAAGTAGCAGAGAAGGCATAATTCAAATAGCAGAAGACTATTATAGAGAATTATACAAGGAGTGAGGAAATGATGCCAGCAGTGGGGAAGATGGATCATAAATTAGTAACACATACGACATTCTCGATATCCTTCCTGATGAGGTAGAACATGCATTGAAGAAAATGAAGAATCAGAAAGCCCCGGGGGTAAGATGAAGTTACTGCAGACTTGTTAAAATTGGGAGAAAGAGACACGACACACACAGAAACTGGCAAGACTCTTCACACAAAATGCATTAGAAAAGGTGTGATGCCCAAGGAGTAGAATAATGCAATCATAGTTTTGCTGCATAAGAAAGCAGATAAATCAGAAATTGGAAATTACAGACCAATTAGCTTGCTATCCCACATCTAAAAGTTGTTCACAAGGGTCATTACTAACAGATTAGAAAGAATACTTGATGAGAACAACTGAAAGAGCAAGCTGGCTTTAGGACAGGATTCTCAACCATGGATCACCTTCACGTAATATCACAGCTAATGGAGAAAGCAAATGAATATAAAACACCATTATGCCTGGCATTTGTGGATTATGAAAAGGCATAGATACCCCATATATTATGATTTTTAATAAAATATATGAGAACGCTACCTCCTTTATTAGACTAGACAAAGACGGTAGCAAATTTAAAATTGAGAAAGGAGTTTGACAAGGGACACGATATCTCCAAAGTTGTTTACTGCTACCCTTGAGGAAGCTTTCAGAAGATTAGACTGGTCGCAGAAAGGAGTCAATGTGAATGGAGAGTATCTAAACCATTTACAATTTGCAGATGACATTGTGATCATAAGCCACAATCCCAAAGAATTAGAGGAAAACCTTAATCAGTTGTGCAGAGTTAGTAAGGATTTCGGACTAAAGATGAATATGGTTAAAACAAAAGTAATGATGAACAAGTATGCCACAGAAAGGGATATAATCATTGAAGGAGCAGTAATTGAAAAGGTGGATTCATATACTTACCTGGGACAAGTCGTTAGCTGTAATAATGATAAATGGCTGGAAGTCAAGAGAAGAATAAATTTTGTATGGATAGCAACTCAGGAAATATAGTCACATACTGAGGAGCAATAACCAAATCTATCTGAAACATAAAGTAATGAACCAATGTATACTCCCCACCATGACTTATGGAAGTGAAATTTGGACACTCACCAAAAGAATGGAAGAGAAGCTGAAAACTACACAGCGAAGAATGGAATGAATTATATTAGGAATCAGGTTGTTAGATAAGAAGAGAAACACATGAATTAGGCAGCAAACTCAAGTAAAGGACACTTATCAAAACTAAAGAACTAAAATGGTCTTGGGCAGGACACATAGCTCGAAGACATGATGACAGATGGACCAAGAAAACCTGGAAGACAATGATGGAGATGGACAGATGAAATTCACGAGTTCGTGGGTAGTAAATGGATGTCCATTGCACAAAACAGAAGGTACTGAAAAGTTGCTGGAGAGGCCTTCATCTTGCAGTGGATTGAAAATGGCCGATGATGATGATTAGCATTAGCAAGGGCACATGATGCAAGAAAGCAAGCTTATATAGCCAATGCCAAAAAAAAAACCAACAACAAAAAAAAACTTATTTCACCCATCCCCTCGCTCCAAACGTTTGTCAAGTTCTGCCTTGAATCTATTTAAGCTATCAACTTCTAGAACAACAGATGGAAGTTTGTTCCAGCAATCAACCACCCGCTGGCTAAAGGCAAACTTCAGCACATCTATCCAACAACAGTCTTTCCTCAATTTGAATTTATGCTTCTCAGGCAATTATTCTGAGTAAGAGGAAGAATCCCATCAATATTTAGCATGCTCAAACCATTCCAGGTTTTATACACCTCAATCAGATCACCTCACAGGTGCCTAGTCTCCAGACACCGTATTTTGCAAAACTTAAGCCTTTCTTCGTAAGAGCAACTCTTTGTTCTGTTCACTAATCTTGTTGCCCTTCTCTGTACTCGTTCCAACAGCTCTACATCCTTCTTAAAATGAGGCTTCCAGACATTACTCAAGGTGTGGCCTGAACATTACCTTATACAAGGGGATAATCACCTCCTTATCCCTGTTAGAAAAATTCCTGTATATCATTGACAAGACACCATGAGCTACTCTTGCAGACCGTTTGCTGCTGCTGCTGCTCAGAAAACTTCATATCTGCCTGCACAATTACCCCCAGGTCCTTTTCATTCTCTACCACTGTCAGTGTGGTACCACAGAGTTGATACATTACTCTGGGATTACTGCTTCCCATATGCAGTACTTTACATTTGTCAATGTTAAACTTCATTTGCCACCTCTCAGCCCATCTGCTCAACTTTTCTAGATCCTGTTGCAGCAGTGTACTGTCATTAGTGTCATTAACAACCCTGCCAACCATCGTATTGTCTGCAAACTTGGATATTAAGCCTGATATACCATTATCAATATCATTTATAAATACAGAAAACAACAATGGACACAACACTGAACCCTGAGGGACTCCACTAATAACATTAGTCCACGAAGAGCAGTATCCATTGATTACCACTCTCTGTCTTCTCCCACTCAACCATCTCTTTATCCATAGCAGCAATTTTTCTCCAATGCCACACTGCTCCAATTTGTGCAGCAGTCTTCCATGTGCAACAGTATCAAAGTCCTTTCTAAGATCCAAATATATGATATCAAAATTATTCTTTGCATCCAGTTCCTTTGTTACTACATCATAGTATCCAATTAAATTGGTCAGACAAGACTTTCCTTTAACGAACCCATGCTGTGTCTGAGCTATAACTGAAGTCTTGTCTAGATGATTCTGCAGTGCTTCTTTAACCAGTGCCTCCATTAATAAATCTATTAGTCCGTGTACCCCCCCCCCCAAGCTAGCAGTTTTCCGACCCACCTAACTCTGCCTCGATAGCATCAGCAAATATTCTTGCATCCTTTCTATTTAAGTGTATCCCATCCCTGTAGAAGCAGTCTTTCCTGTTAACAAGCACAGACCAGGCTGAGAAAAATTCTACCCTTTGAGCCTTGCACAATCTCTCCTGGGCCGAATTGATCGACAAGGCTCTCATCATATACTCCCTTCTATTGTGTCTGGGCAGAATTGCAGACACTTTCAAATTCAACCCTAACTCACGGCTTTTTTTCAGCATTGACTTGTACTTGTTAAGTAATTCTGCTGGTCCCCTACTCTTAATATCATTAGTGCCGTGTACAACAATATCATCCTTTGTGCCCTTAAAAGATGATATCTGCTCTACAACATCATCAACCCCTGGCAGACATACCCTGATCCTGTTCCATCTATCCTTTTTGCACAATATGTTCCCCATTTCCCTGACAATAGAGTCACCTACAACAACTAGTTCCTTTGGGACCAGTGCATTGTGCCTTGGGGTTTGCTGCTGTGTTGCTTGATGTTCAAGTGCAAGCTCTGGCATTGATGTGGGCAGCTGAGAGCTTGATGGGCCCCTCAGTTTAAATCCTTTGGGGCATCCACCCTGTCCTTCAAGCTCTCATATCAGCCCATAACAATGCTGAGTTGGTGCCTGATTTCCTCGCACTCCTTACATCATGCACACACACAAAGACATTCCCCTTGACAATATCATGTCCCGTTCCCGATTGCTCCACAAACATCAAACAAGCAGTGCATTTCAATAGACTGTGATTCAGAGGACAACTGCTCCCCCTCAGTTCTTCCCTGAGCCACAGCACTTCTATTAGTTTGAGTCTTTTGCTTTGCTGCTCTGGTCTGAGTCATGATTTCTATTCAAGTTCAATAAAATTCCAATACAAAATATAACCCTAAACTTATATCCCAATGCAGTTATAACACTATATATATATATATATATATATATATATGTATTTTGGTATCAAATGTTATCTCCGAGTTACATTATATATGACTTTCTTATCCCCTGTCAACTTATATGTATTAATTTATGATGTTACATTTGTAAAAACTAGGTCGCTATATTTATTTAGTTAAAGTACAATTCAATTGACAATGAAATTTAATAAGATTAATAAATTTTACTGAATAATTGATACTACTATTTTCACTATCTAGTTTTCCGTTAAACTCTACGCTATCTAGTTTTCCGTTAGACCTTACGCTATCTAGTTCGGTGCACACGTATCATATAACAATGGCGGCAAGTTACGAATGGTTAATCTACGGACAGTTAATCTATGTGGTATTACACCCATGATGATGATGGGTGTAATACCAAACAGTTGATAAGTTACTGTGGGATTATTGTTACCCATATGCAGTACCTTGCATTTGTCAATGTTAAACTTCAACTGCCATTTCTCAGCCCATTGGCCTAATTTTCCTAAATCTTGATGCAGTAGCTCACCATGATTACTGTCATTAACCACTCTGCCAACCTTTCTATCATCTGCAAAGTTAGACATTAAGCCTGATATACCTTCATCAGTATCGTTAATAAATACTGAACACAACAATTGGCCCAGCATTAAATCCTGTGGGACTCCAATTATAACACAAGTTCACGAAGAGCAGTGCCCATTGATAACCACTCTCTGTCTTCTTCCACTTAACCAACCCTTTATCCATAGCAGTAACTATCCCTTAATGCCACATTACTCCAGTTTATACAGCAGTCTTTTATGTGCAATAGTATCAAAAGCCTTCCTGAAATTCAAGTAAATGATATCAAAATTAGTTTTTGCATCCGGTTTCTTGTTCACTGCATCATAGTAACCTATCAGATTGGTTAGACAAGACTGCCCTTTAACAAATCCATTCTATGACTGCAGTATAATTGCATTCCTGTACAGATGGTCCTGCATTACTTCTTTAACTAGTGACTCCATTATTTTTCCTGGAACAAATGTTAAGCTAACAGGTTTGTAATTACTCATGTCACCTTTCGATTCCCCTTTAAGAATTGGGGATACATTCGCACATCTCCAGTTCATAGTGACCTTCTCTGAATCCAAGGATGCTCTCATAATTATGGCTAAAGCCTTGTTTACTTCCTTTACTACTATTCTTAATATGATTGGCTCCCCATTGGAATTTGATAAACTTCTGGCATCCCTCCCCTAAAGAATTCCTCACGTGTGAATGTAGAAGCAAAATACCAGTTCAATTTGCTGGCCACCTGAGCAGGGACATCAACAGTTAACCCACTGACATCAAGTGACCCAGTGTGATTCAATCCCTTCCTTATATTGTTAATATTAGCATAGAAGTCTTTGCTGCTTTTCTTTTCATTCTTTGCTAGAGACTTCTCGTAATCTGCCTTAGATTCCCTAACCTCCTTTGTGATTTGATTACAGTAATTTATATCTACCATAAGCTTCTGAATCACCTGATAATATGCATCCCAAGCACTTTTCTTCTCTGCCACTTGTCTCAACAGTTCATCTGACATCCATTTAAGTCTAAGCCTTGAACAGTATTTCTTGATTGGTATGAAAAGCTGGTTTTCTCTGATTACTTCCCTGAATGCTTCCCATTTAGCATTTGCTGTTGGTAACATCATGAGATGGTCCCACTGCATACAATTTAATAATTGTTTAAGACCGCTAGTCACCCTTACAAAAGAAAGCCTTTCTCTTTACTCTTGACAGTAGTTAAATGACTTTAATTAAATTCCACATTATTACACTGATTGCTGCCACCCAGTGGGTCTTTTACTTACAGATTCTTAATGAATGTGGAATCAGTGCTGATAACCAGATGAAGAATATTGCTTCCTCTTGTTGCCTCTCTAACATGCTGCTGTAAAGAACAGTCATCCAAGAAATCTATAAAAGTCTTTCTAGTGTTTGAGTGACCAACCCACAAGTTCTAGTTAAAAACTGGAAAGTTAAAATCCTCCATTATAGGAAATTCTGATTTACTGTCCCACTCTATTTCTCTATATAGCTGTTTGGTATACTCATCACTGTCATTAGGCCTATATAACACACTCCCTCTCAATTTTGTTTTCCTAGTGCTGAACTAGGAAACCGAGTCAACATTGCACTGGTCACTCATAACGACTGGATGCACTGCATTATAGTTAATATGCTTCTTAATTAAGAGCACAAACCCCACTCCTTCTGTGCTGTCTGTTCTTCCTATATACACTGTATTATCCATATTCAAATTCAGCATCACTTATGTGTGAGTGACATCATGTTCCTGCTATCCCTAGTGTCTGCATTTGATGTCTTAATCAGTACTTCAAATTCATCAAGTTTATTTTCAATGCTCTTGGGATTAGTGTACATGCAAGTATACGTGCACATGTTCGTAGTCTTAGTTACCCTTACACAGTAGTTGAAGAGCTTGGGAATTTCGAGGGGGAGTTAAACCTGGAATACAAAAAAGAATGACAAGATTTGGTTTGTTTCCGGTTTTTATGGAAGAATGATAAGGAGCTAAATCTAGTGAGTATGGTGGATGTCAAGACCACAGAGCTGGAGTGCTTTGCAAGAAATTGTTGCATGGAAAGTGTTATTTTTGGTTTTTTTTTTAGGAGCATTAGCAACTAAGGCCATATTGCTCCTGGATATGCGGTGGTCATTCCCTGACCTTTCCGCATCCTCCGTATTTGGTGGTGACGGGCTCGAACCCCGGTCTAATCAAGAAGCTGTGCTATGCACTGCTGCTCCTTCCCACCTGGCTACGGAGACGCCTCATGGAAAGTGTTAAGTGTTCTGAGGCAGTGTCATGATGCAAGTGGGAACTCTCTGAAACCCATTTTTCTGGAAATTTTCTCCAAATAGCACTGCACAATTGCCATAGAACTGCTTTGCCATATTCCTGGTTCACTCTTTGACCAACAGAACAAATTCATAATGAACAATGCCTCGTGAGTCAAAAAATGCAATAAGCATGATTGTCACGTTTGATCAGAAATGCCTTGCTTTTTTGGGCTCTGGAAAAGACAGTTTTCCATTGAGAGGGCTTCGCCTTTGCTTCTGGGTCATAGCCATTCACTCATGATTCATCATCAGTAATGATGGAAGAAACAAAATGTGGGTCAGCACCATGCTGACAAAGACCTTGAAATGTGAGAAGTCAACATGCTCTGTAATTATCAGTGAGGACAAGGCACAAATATGGCTGAAATGCATTACATTACCACATTTAAGTGTTAAAATTGATTGACATGCCCCACAAGAAATAGCAAAACAGTTATACACAATCACTCCTGATGTGGCAATTTTTTCTGAGGCATTGCATACAAGCTGCAGTTTACTTTCAAAATAACAAATCAGGGAAAAAGTAAGACTTATTTTCAGGTCAACATAGTAAATATATTATCTGAAAGATAATACCCAATCAAAACTGAAATATCCATTAATTTATAAAGCAAAATTCAAATTTTGACAGCACTTTATGAGTGTTCCAGAATTCAATAGACATTCACATTATAAATCAATTTCAGAATTATAAATATACAAGGTTATATATAAAAAAAAAAAGATTTTATTTAAATTTTACAACTTTAGAGTCATAATATAAAATATATATAGGTGACCCCCGCTTAACGCTGATAATTCGTTCTGGAAAAACAGAGCGCTAATTGAATCAGCACTAAGTGAGCACCATATTCCCGTAATGTAACATATGTATTTGTGAGTCGCAGTCTATACCACCGCGACTCAAAAATAATAAACGGCAGTGAAAATACATCAAATGTCAGTCAAAATATTTAATATTAAAAATCTGTACACATAAAATATTCTCCATTACATACGTATATAATTGTGGTAAGTAACTATGTTACATATCAAAATTAAACTTAAGATGCCAATTAAAATCATGAATTTATTAATCTGATGGCCCTGGGCTGTCGAGTTTTTGTATCTTTGGTCAATTTTGAGTTGTACTTTGTCCCTGTTCCTGGTAAACTACAAGGAGTTTTACTTTAAATTCCCCCGCAGCATTACCATTGAGCAATAAAGTCAACCGATCCTTCGCTGCTTTGAAGCCTGGCATATTTTTTTCTTCTTTCGATATGAAACTTCTTTTAAGCATTTGTTTCCAAAAAAAGTCCTGTTTCATCTATGTTAAAAACTTGTTGAGAAGTATAACACCTCTCTTCAATAATTTTAAGAAGTTCTTTTTTTAAAGTTTCGGCTCCTTCTTGATCTGCACTTATGGCTTCTCCCTGAATTTTAAATCTATCAAACCAGCCCTTACTAGCTTTAAATGGTTCCACATTTTTTTTTTTTTTTTTAAGGTTAGCTTTCTTCAGATCATCATATAGGCTAATCGCTTTTTATTTAACTTAACAGAATTGTGCGTTGGATATTACTTCAATAAAATTATTTAGAAGTCTCTCCATTTCAATTATAATAGCTGGTCTAGCCATAACTAATTTAGTTGTTTGCAGTGAAACAGCTGTCTTTCCTGCTGCTAAAATTAATTCTTTATTTTTTATATTTGTTCTTACAGTTGAATCTGCCAGTCCTAAATGATTGCACACATCAACTTGTCGTTGAACAGAATCGATTCGCTTCAAAACGTATAATTTAATTTTCAAATTCAGTCTTTTTCTTACCTTAGTAGGCTTCGTACCATCATCCAGATGTTGTCACTTTTTAATTCTTATCCACCATTATTCATTTTCGAAAATGTAACTGCATTGCATTAATTATTATACAATGTTCGGGTAAACTGTCTGTTAGCTAACGCTATACTGAGTGATGACTAGACTTCGGATAAATGCATATAACGCAAATATTACAAGCAATATGCTTGATCATTTTTTAAAATGTTGATCTCGGAACTAAGTAACAAGCCACCATACTGCAATGAAATTAGCGTGGAAGAAAATTTCACTGAGTGTGGGAAAATTTCACAAGTCGTTGTGAGAAACCTTTTAATGATGTTTTGCTATTCATTTTCAAGCTATTGACTACATCAGATGAAACGTTTTCGTTAAATATGCCAAAAATTTAATCTGTACGCTAGTAAAAGAGCGTTATAGCGAATCAGAGTAGAGCAAACTCTCTATAACAAGGGCCTGCTGTAATGCCTTGCAATCAACAGCAAAACTTTCATTGGATTAATGCTATCTGAAATATGAAAAAAATAGATAAAAGAAATATATTTTAAAAAGTTTCATAAAGAATTACTTTATATACTGACTTTTAACCTTACCTCACCTACAACTGCATTAGGATTGGATTTAGAGGGCTTACTTTCCAATTCATATTTTCGGTCTTTGTTTGCATTAGAAAGGGCTAAAATAACTGGTAAAGAATGATGTGGGTGTTCAAGGCAGATATTCTGAATAAGCTAGAAATACATTTAGAAAACATAAAATATCAGTATACATTTTGACACAAGTAGCAATTACATGAGCTTTAATATTTTAAGGATAATAGCAATATATGTAGCAGAGTATTTTTTTATTTTATTTAATTAGTATTTTAACAACTGATCAGTATGATCTCAATTTCTGGGAATATTACATTCCCTATCACTTAAAAAAAGCAAAGTTCTGTTTGCAAGGATGAATATCTTAGATGAATAAATATAGTAATTACTTAGTTATTCTCATTTATTATGGAATGAGCAAAATAAATAACAATAAAATAATATTGTCACCATTTATCTACTTTTTCCCACTTCAGTATTATTATAACAATAGTGGATAAGTTAAAACTAACTATTGAACAAACAAACACTGGATTCAGTTCCTTAATCTTATTTTCTTTTTCATATTTACGGCTGTAAATATGAAAAAGAAAGTAACCTGAATTAGCATTTTAGCATTAGCAAGGGTACATGATGCAAGAAAGCAAGCTCATATAGCATCAGCCAAAAAAAAAAAAAAAACACACACCCCGTTCTCATTTCGCTCATCCACCTGCTCCAAATGTTTGTCTAGTTTTGTCTTGAATCTGTTTAAGCTATCAACTTCTACAATGACAGATGGAAGTTTGTTCCAGCAATCAACCACCCGCTGGCTAAAGGCAAGCTTCCGCACATCTGTCTTTTCTCAATTTGAATTTATGCCCTCTCAGGCGATTATTCTGAGCAAGAGGAAGAATCCCATCAGCATTGAGCATGCTCAAACCATTCAAGGCTTTATACACCTCAATCAGTTCACCTTGCAGGTGCCTAGTCTCCAGATACTGTAATTTGCAAAACTTAAGCCTTTCTTCGTAAGAGCAACCATTAATTCATATTAATAATGCCTTGATTGCCTCAAATTAAATGAAAGTAAACTGTTATTAGTTTCTAAGGACATCGGCATCTTATGCTGAATTATACCATTATATTATGTCTGTACGTGCTTTCTCAAGCCAATTTGAATGTTCTGCACACTGAAAAATTGAAAATTATCCATATTCAAATTCAGCATCACTTATGTGTGAGTGACATCATGTTCCTGCTATCCCTAGTGTCTGCATTTGATGTCTTAATCAGTACTTCAAATTCATCAAGTTTATTTTCAATGCTCTTGGGATTAGTGTACATGCAAGTATACGTGCACATGTTCGTAGTCTTAGTTACCCTTACACAGTAGTTGAAGAGCTTGGGAATTTCGAGGGGGAGTTAAACCTGGAATACAAAAAAGAATGACAAGATTTGGTTTGTTTCCGGTTTTTATGGAAGAATGATAAGGAGCTAAATCTAGTGAGTATGGTGGATGTCAAGACCACAGAGCTGGAGTGCTTTGCAAGAAATTGTTGCATGGAAAGTGTTAAGTGTGCTGAGGCAGTGTCATGATGCAAGTGGGAACTCTCTGAAACCCATTTTTCTGGAAATTTTCTCCAAATAGCACTGCACAATTGCCATAGAACTGCTTTGCCATATTCCTGGTTCACTCTTTGACCAACAGAACAAATTCATAATGAACAATGCCTCGTGAGTCAAAAAATGCAATAAGCATGATTGTCACGTTTGATCAGAAATGCCTTGCTTTTTTGGGCTCTGGAAAAGACAGTTTTCCATTGAGAGGGCTTCGCCTTTGCTTCTGGGTCATAGCCATTCACTCATGATTCATCATCAGTAATGATGGAAGAAACAAAATGTGGGTCAGCACCATGCTGACAAAGACCTTGAAATGTGAGAACTCAACATGCTCTGTAATTATCAGTGAGGACAAGGCACAAATATGGCTGAAATGCATTACATTACCACATTTAAGTGTTAAAATTGATTGACATGCCCCACAAGAAATAGCAAAACAGTTATACACAATCACTCCTGATGTGGTAATTTTTTCTGAGGCATTGCATACAAGCTGCAGTTTACTTTCAAAATAACAAATCAGGGAAAAAGTAAGACTTATTTTCAGGTCAACATAGTAAATATATTATCTGAAAGATAATACCCAATCAAAACTGAAATATCCATTAATTTATAAAGCAAAATTCAAATTTTGACAGCACTTTATGAGTGTTCCAGAACTCAATAGACATTCACATTATAAATCAATTTCAGAATTATAAATATACAAGGTTATATATAAAAAAAAAAAGATTTTATTTAAATTTTACAACTTTAGAGTCATAATATAAAATATATATAGGTGACCCCCGCTTAACGCTGATAATTCGTTCTGGAAAAACAGAGCGCTAATTGAATCAGCACTAAGTGAGCACCATATTCCCGTAATGTAACATATGTATTTGTGAGTCGCAGTCTATACCACCGCGACAGTACATCAAACCCTTGAAGGTGAAAAAACCTTACTCCCTCTACCTGTGATCAACTAACTATAGCCTTGGCTGAAAAGGCTTCTTAAAATTTCTCCAGTCTCTGATGAGATTCAAATCCAGACCTCTTAAACAAAAGGCAGAATAACTATGCTATCATGGAGTAGGCAAATGTAAATTTAGAAGTCAAAAAAACCTTTAAGATTAGTACAATGATACATCTTGTATATTACATAGGCATACAAAGGTTCTGGGGTGGGTGGCTAGTAAATTATGTGTTCTTAAGTAATCTGTGTATGTTGAGTCCAAAAACAATATCCATTTTTATCTGTTACTCAGTTTTTCTCCTAAAAAATTAAATTCTTTGTTTATGTTTTTGAATAAAATACACAAAAATGATACCTATATAATAATACATTCATTTATTCAAAAATCTGTAATTACTGGTCATGATCACCAGTGATTACAGATTTTTGTAGTATGATAGCGAACAGAGACCTTCCTGAAGTCTGAGGTGCTTGATGTCTGGAGTTGGAATATCAAGTGTAAATGTCACCAAATGATGCAATTAATCTCTGCTTTAATGGCAAGTGCCTCTGCTATGTAAAGAATTCTGTAAAGAATGCCTTAGGAGTAGGAGACTTTCACAGAAGTCATTGTATTAGACATTAACTTGAAAATAGGGCTGTGTTAATGCCAGGAACATAAACAATGGATGTAGGAGGACTGGAAGCAATTCATGTAGTCTGAGAAGTTCTGATTTATTCTTTCCAGCACTAATGGAAGAGTAAACATATAGAAGAAACCACATGAAACACTGGAACCATTCTGTAGCATAGTGGCAATATAGGATTCTGTAGCATAGTGGCAATATAGGATTCTGGAGGAGACAAGGGGCCATAATGGCAAGGTGCATGTTTTCATGGCATACATTCCAATTGGATCAGGGAAATGGATTTAGTTCCTTAATCTTACTGGAAGCACAGTGAATGCCTGAGCATATCTGAATATTGTTAGCAATTAGATACACACAGAAATAATGCAAATTTACCTCTATAGACAGCAGTATTTTCAGTATGACAATACAACCACCTACTGACTGTGACCAATGTATGTAGGAGTGGTTTGAGGAACACAAGGAAGACGACTAACATCAGCCCAATACTATTCGGCACATATGTGGGATGAACTGGAAAGATATGCTTATCAACAATCTTCTGCCCACATCACCCCAGAAAGTGAGGACAATTTGCTACATAAATGGTTCAACATTCTTCTTGTCAGTTTTCAACACCCTGCTGGCTCCATGCCACAATGCGTTGGAGTAGTGATTTGGGTTCACAGTGGCTCCACATGCTATTAGGTCATGGTTCTAATAAAGTGGCCAGGCAGTGTAAAATAAGAGCTAGTGAAGCAATTTGTAAAGGCTTAGACAAAGATGGTAAATGATAAATTATTTTTGCAATCAATTTCAAAGGGTAACAGGCCTAAAAAACTCAAGGAAGGCCACAGATAAGAAAGAGTAATCTGAAGATACAATAAGCTTAAGTTGAAAAAGAAGCATAGATTGGTTTAAAAAATGTTCACAACTTCTTAGGAAACAAGAGAGATGCCATTATGAAAGAAAGTATAACAGAAAATATGCTCAATAAATTTCAAAAATAGAATGTGAGATGAGTTTGAGGTTAATTTCTTGCACTCATTCCCCACATGGACCTCTTAGGGAGCAAGAAAGATGCCAATTATGAAAGAATAGTATCACTCAAAATTCAAAAATCAGAATGTCAGATCAGCTTGAAGGTTCATTTCTTGCACTTATTTCCACATAAACTTTTTTGCAGAAAATCATGGCTCTTTTAGCAAGGAATAGGGTGAGTGAATTTACAAAGATATCCTTATAGAAATATAAAGAAGATGGAAATACCAGTGAGGTTGATTACTGTTAGTCTTTGAAAAGTGAAATGACTGGTATAATGCATAAAAGAAAAATCGCAAAATGTTCATTTAGTATTAGTAGTGGCATATGATACAAGGAAGCAAGCTTATATAGCATCAGCAAAAAAAAAAAAAAAAACCTACCTCGCCTGTCCATCTCCTCTAGTAATTTGTCTAATCCTTCCTTAAATTTATTCCAACTACTCACTTTCACAACACCACATGGAAGTTTGTTCCAAGAATAATCACTCTCTGTCAGAAAGCAAATTTTTGCACATCTTTTTAGCAATCATCCCCTTTAAATTTATGTCACCTTATGTGCTTGTCTGAGAGAGAGTAAGAATTTAGTTACTCAAGTCATTTAAAGCCTGAACAATTCAATCAAGTCTCCTCGCCTAGTTTCCAGATGCTGCAATTTACAAAGCTGTACAAACTGCATTTGGGACCAAAAGACCTAGAATTTATTAATTTATTAAGAAAGCAAGTTTATTTGTATAAATATACATATTAATATTTTTCTTCAGTTGAGTTTTGTCCATTTTATTATAAAAAAGGACAAACTGTTATTTGGATAAATGAAATAAAATTAACTTAAAAATTATTTTTTTTTTGTTCTGCCATCAGAACATTTATATATTTAGTAATACACTTTTTCCATAATTGATATGCAATTATTAATATATATATATATATATATATATATATATATATATATATATATATATACACACTGATGAGCCAAAACATTATGATCAGCGAGTCGTTATGCAAATCGAAGCAACTGCAGGTGAACTACGGCACGTGTGCGGGTCGGGACACTGTATAAAAAAACACCTGATACCGAGCTCCATTAATCAGTGTTACTCTTGTTCTTCAGATGGGAAAGGCAGCGGACTTAAGTGAGTTTGACAAAGGCCAAACTGCAATGGCCAGACAACTGGGTCAGAGCATATCCGAAATGGCATGGCTGGTGGGGTGTTCACAGTCAGCAGTGGTTACTACCTACTGAAAGTGGTCCGAGGAGGGAAAACCCACGAACCACCAGAGAGGTGTTGGATGACCATGGCTCATCGATGCTCGAGGTGAGCGAAAGCTCTTCCGGATAGTACGTGGCAACAGAAGGGCGACTGTGGTGCAACTTGCTGGTAATTGGAATGCTGGTGATGGGAGTAATGTGTCACAACATACAGTACATCAAACCCTGCTGAAAATGGGGCTGTGTAGCTGCAGGCAGCTCTGAGTGCCCATGCTAACCACGGTTCACCAGCGACAGACAGTGCCTACAATGGGCATGCAAGCATCGAAACTGGACCTTGAGTGATTGGAAGAAGGTCGTCTAGTCCAATGAATCACATTTCCTGTTGCACCATGTGGATGGCTGGGTATGTGTGCGTCATTTACCTGGGGAAGCGATGGCGCCTGGCTGCACTGTGGGATGAAAACAAGCTGGTGGCAGCGGTTTCATGCTTTGGGCGATGTTCTGCTGGGATACCCTGGGTCCAGTCATCCATGTGCTGGGCAGTTTGATGTCTACTACCTACCTAAACATCATTGCTGACCAGGTACACCCTTTCATGGCAACGGTATTTGCCTCTGGCAGTGTTGTCTTTCAGCAGGATAATGCGCCATGCCACACCACCCAGATTGTTTGAGACTGGTTTGTGGAACATGAGGAAGACTTCTGGGTATTGCCCTGGCCTCCAAATTCCCCAGACATCAATCCCATCGAGCATCTGTGGTTTGTGTTGGAACAGCAACTCCGATTTGTGGCGTCTCAACCATGGACCTTACAGGAGTTAAAGGATCTGCTGGTTACATGTTGGTACCAGATACCACAAGACACATTTAGAAATCTTGTAGCGTCCATGCCTCGCTGGGTATGAGCTGTTTTGGCGGCATGTGGAGGACCAACATCATATTAAGTAGGTGGTCATAACGTTTTGGCTCATCGGTGTATATATATTTTAACAGATTTTTCATTTTAATCAAAATGAAAAAAATAACATTAACAGTTGATATTACAATGAATGACACTGTTAGGAATCCACCCAGTCATATTTAACAGGCACTTCAAAACTTGATACATCTATTTCATTTGCACAAAGAGAAAGCAAGCTTAATGTAGGATATAGAGGATAAGGCTATATACAGGATAAAACATCTTATATGTTGTATAGTTAATCTCTTTCAAGTCTAGAATTTTACAAGAATACTAATGACTGATTGGTCAAAATATTCTAATGAATTATTGCATAAGTGGACTTAAATTTACGAACTATAACTTGAGAACAATATATGAAATTATTTATTGCTAATGTAACAAAATAAATAAATGGAAACCAACCTTCATCAGCACAGTAGAGAAATGACTATTATAAGCTTGAGTACCCATTCTTGCTGCCAACTGATGTATGAGGGGTAAGAATTTATATGTTTCGATATTTCTAATTCCTTCCTAGAAACTCAAGATAAGAAATCAATTAATATAAAATTAATGAAAGATGCCATATCAGTAATTATAAATCTATCAACAACTTCACTGATGGTGCTGACATCACATCTCACCTTGCTATTATGCCATGGGTGATTTGTAAGTAGCACAGAAAAGAGGTTTATTACTGCAGTTTCTAAACTTTTTCTTATTAAAATGTATTGTTTAAAAGAAAATGGATAATGCAAGCTATCAATGCCAAAAATCAAGAAACATAGGAAAAAAATTGAAACTCAGCAATGAAGAACTGGAAGGCTTTATATGAAGATGCAGCTGTAGCGCTTATGAACTCTCAAATCAGAAACTTGCTGCCAATAATTCTAGTTCCTTCACTGCCAAGGCAACCAAACAGCAGATCCAAGTTTATTGCTGCCAATCTGTTATGCTGCCATATGGTGGGCTTAAGTTTAAACTAATTCTGAAATCGCCACTGAAGCCACCAGGATTGGTGGATTCATACTGTCTAGGCATCTTTATTAATTTTGGGGAGCATTTAATACAATAAATTGGCAAAGGGTCTTAATGATGTTATGCAAGGCTAAATGTTCTCCTCAGATTTATTCAGTAATTAAGGATTACTTCAACAACAGGAAAGTCACTGTTAAGTCTGCTTCTGGGTCAGTTACTAGAATTCACAGGGGATGTCCACAAGGATTCATATTTGGACCAATAGTGTGCAATCTAGTCTTAAATGATTGGCTGAAACACAACTAAATTAATGTAACTACAGTAGTATATGCTGATGACCTGGTTATGTTAGTGAAGAGTGACCCTCGATCACAAATGGCAGTGCATTCTAATTTTGTTTTATCAGAGCTATAGAATTGGTGTGATATGCACAGACCAAGTTTCAAAAACAAAGAGTAAAACCTTATTACTCAAGGGCCATTCATTAGTGACAAGGAATCTAAAGGGGGCGCCTCCATAGCCAGGTGGGCAGGAGCAGCAGTGCGTAGCACACGCTTCTTGATTAGACCGGGGTTCGAGCCCGTGGCCACCAAATACGGAGGATGCGGAAAGGTCAGGGAATGATCACCGCATATCCCCGGAGCAATATGGCCTTAGTTGCTAATGCTTCTAAAAACCAAATAACAAACAAACAACAACAAATGAATCTAAAGGTTGTGGCAGAGGGAACCAGTCTTCAATCAGTTAAAACTCTAAAATATCTGGGAGTGATGACTGACAAGCAGATGTGCTTCATAACCCACATCAAATACATTGTGGACAAAATGTGAAAGTTTGTGGATATGACTGCTCAAAATTACAAGGAAAGAACGAGGCATCAGGGGTAAAGCATTGGCTTTATTTTATGACTGCATTAAAATGCAGTCATAAAATAAAATGTGATGCATACCTCATGCCATTTATGAGGTATGCATCACATATCTGGTTGGGCTCTGCTTGTTTTAATAATTAAACATATTAAATTGAAGAAATTTAATCCCCGAAATCCCCGGAGCAATATGGCCTTAGTTGCTAATGCTTCTAAAAACCAAATAACAAACAAACAACAACAAATGAATCTAAAGGTTGTGGCAGAGGGAACCAGTCTTCAATCAGTTAAAACTCTAAAATATCTGGGAGTGATGACTGACAAGCAGATGTGCTTCATAACACATCATTGCAGAAATTGCAGAAATTTAATATGTGCAAGATCTTTTCAATTCAGCAATCTATCCTACTGAAGATGCATATAGCATGTTGAACTGTGTCTACTGATGCACTACAAGTTTTAATAGGTTGTCTACCACTGGATTTACACTTGGCATTTCTATCAATGAGTTATCATCTAAGAAAGAGGCTGCCATAATAACTGTTTGTCACTTGAAATGTGAATTACAAAGAGGAAAAGAAGCATCTATGAGCAGAATTGGTAAAACAGTGGCAAGAACAAAGAAGCAATTGTGTGAAAGGAATTGCACAGGCAGTTCATTTTAATCTAATTTTTTTAATTAAATTTTTTTTGGCTGGTGCAGCAAAAAGCATGGGAGCTTCCTTGCACCATATGACTAATACTAAATACACCAAAATGAAACTGGCGCAGTATAACCGTAGTCGTTTTTGTGCCAATAAAATCAAAACCAACCAACCAACCAACCAAAATGAAAGTTCAACATTATCATAATTGTTGTAGAACAACTGCCATGCCATTTTCTATTTCCTATATTCTCTGATGAAATTTAATACAAGTGTCCCATAGGTCTGCCATTATAGAGGAAATGTAAAATTTGTATTTTTTATTTAATTTTCATTGCAGTTTGCTGTGTGTACTTGTGACGGCACTGAGTAAGAATGAACATATTCAGGTTACTTTGCTTGTTGGTAGCTGAAGTGAGACAGAGATAGTGAGGAATTCAAGAGATTGCATCCCAAACATTTGCCCTGTAAGGGATAATGAATGCAGTAGATCTTCAAGATGTTGCATCAGCAATGAAACTTATCAAAGTCAGCCCAAGAAGGTATCTTCATCAGGTATTTGCTAAGACTTGAGATTAAAAGCAGTATCCACCACATTCTGAACTCCCACAAGCAGAGACTGTATAGGCTACATTTGCTGCAAAACTCAGTGAAGCTGACTTGGACCAATGACTTCAATTCTGTGATTGGACTAAGAAGAAGTATCACTCCCACTTCATTTTCATCTGTAGGATCACCCAAAGGCAATGGTGTATTCTCAGAAGATTCAAAATGTTATACATCTCCAGCAATGGAGATGTATAACAATGCATCACTGACAAATGCTGTGATATCAGCTGTATAGTTATTGGCTATGGAGTAGGATCAATACTTGTATCCATGTAAAGAAGGAATGGTGGACACTAAAAGTTTGTAGATCATCATTTGGTTTCCTATGATGACAGCCTTTTGGAATATCCTGTAGCTAATTTCAAACATGGATTAAAATTAAACATGTTATTTCTGATACTTGATAACTGTTTTTTTTTTTATTAGTAGAGTAACAATGCATTTTGATCACTGTTGAAACTTAATAACATATATCTACTTATGTATAGTTTCACAATAGCAAAAATACCTCAATTAATTTATTGACTTCATCACTGTTTGGATTCTGAAACCAAAGGGCTATCAAACGAAAGATGCGAATGTTGTGAATATCAGTACCTTGAAGACATTTGATATAATTAGTGACTGCCTTTGTTAGAAAGTTACTTTGATCCTGTTTCAGAGACTTTACTTCTTGCTTGCCAATATCACACTGTCTTGTAAAAGTAGCATACTGCTTCCTTTGCCTAAATAATAATAACAAAAGACAAAATTGAAAAGGATATTATGCCTGTATGTATTAAGTTAACAGAGGAAGTGACAATAATAAAGAACATTAATGAATATAAAATTGCATCTCATCTTAAATATGCATATAATCTCAAAAGAATTTGGCAATTCATCCTTTGACAACAGTAAAGTATGTCTGAAAGGCTATAAGTAAAGTAGGCAGGCATGCTACCTATTAGGGAAGGCCAGTATGGGTCATAGTACAGCATCACAAAGTTTCAAAGAGGTGGTACTGAATGCCACATCCATCAGCTGTCTATGTTTATTACTGAAATTTATTTAAACCTTCTAATTTGTAGAAGAATAACTATGATAAAAGAGCAAAAAACAACCTAGTTGGCCAAGAATATATATAAAAGTAGGTTGAATATTATAGTGCTGGGAAGAACATCCTTCTTCTACCTACTTGGTAAATTTGGTGGCTACCTACATGGTAAATTTGGTGTAACCTGAGCCAGAGAATTGAGCAACCAGTGATTTTTTTTCTTTTACATGTTTATTTCCAGTTATATCTGAAAGAATGCATTCCACGTGCTGCAATTTTTGGAATGTTGATGATGAGCAACTCCTTTAATATCCACATAAAAATGAATAATAGTTGAAAAGTAAAAGTCCAGAATTCATAGCTAAAAGTACCAAAAGTTTATTTCATGTATGTAAACACAAGCAAAGAAAAAATAAAACCACGTACCCCAGTCTTTACAGCACATGGTTGATTACAAATAAAAACCAAGTGTTACTGCAAATAGAGCAAACTTCAATCAGTGTGCTGATATTGTGCAGTTTTTAATTTCACATGCCTTTACTTTTACAGCACTTATTTACTGATAGCTTGGGAATGATTACATATACACATCGCGGCACATCATTAGGTGCTGTTTCATGTGTTAAATAGATTGATTTGGAGGTTGAGGGAGGAATGGTGACTCTACTTAAAGTGAAACTGGTAATTCTTCTACCAATAGGGTAGTAACTTTACCCTAACAGTTTTTCCTGTGGAGAATGAAGATGGAGAGTGAGGCACTAACTCTCCATCTTCATTCTCTATAGTTAAAAATACACCAACTAACTAATGAAAACTGAAATTATACAACTTTAGTTTTAATGGCAGATAACAAGTCAAATATAATGCCAGACTAGAATGTCATGTGAAATAGTGTGATGTGATGCCCATTGTTATTTGTTCATTGTTCTATAAGTACCACTTACTAGATTGTATCATCCCAACAATGAAGTCAGGAAGAGAAAGTGTTATGATATATAGGGGCTGCTTCTCAAAGTTGGGCTGAGCTGAGGTCACTGGTCATAATGCTTAGACCCACTCCTAATAGTCACAGTGACATTCTGGAAATTTTAGAAATGCTATAAGTCACAAAAGCAGGCTTGCTGGACACTCAATTTGAGGAGAATGCGATGTAAAATTGATCTGGCTATTCTGAGTCTCAACTCGAATTTTGTGGAGCCACTTTACACATCCAACATGCCCCTCTTCAATTGTGCAGAACATTTCTCATTGAATTTTTTTCTTAAATTTTGATCAAATATGAGCAAAATGGAAGAAATAAAATGTAATGATTTTGTTTTTCAAAAATTTGTATAAATTACGTTCATATATATTTGAAATAAATTACGACAACCGTAAAGTAAGCAAATTTTATTTACAATCAAATGAATAAATCATATAAATTAGATAGATGTCAGACTGAAAATCATCTCTAAAAAAACTAAATTATAAAAGACTACCTAATATCTTACAGGAAATAGCTAAAGTTTCCAAGGCATTAAATAAATTCAAACACGAGAAAAAATCAACTCTGTTAGAAAAATTATCTGTTTTGGAATGTGGAACTTAGTTATATCTCAAACATATCCTTCATTTGTTGCTTGGAAAACCTGCTGTTACAGGTAAAATTTATAATTACAAACCAACAAAGAAACATGCTTTAAAATTTTCTGCATCGCTAGTCAATCAAATGCCAAGTGTTTGATCACTGATTATGAACCATACTATAAATCACACTGAAAGTATCATGGCATACTGCATCGAATTATAAAAATTTACATGAATAGCGATTGTGACCTTGACCTTGGTTGTGTTGGAAGTTGTTGCTCAAAGAGATTCTTGAGAGACAATGGACAATTCTTTTAGCACATCTGAGTTGGGAGTTAGACCACTCTGACCTTTCTAGCTTACTGGGAGGAGAGTAAAAAGGAGGAATATCTCTTTCGGTGGGGTCTGCGGTTGGGGGGATGGTGACCCTTTCTATATTTGTATTGGAATAGTTGAAATGATTGGCCTTCATAAATCCTCTATTGCTTAAATTCTGGTCTACTGTTAAGTGTGTTGGGGTTATTGGTGTTGATGGAATGTTTTTTTTCACTCTTTATATGAAATGCAATATACATGTTAAATTCCTTTTTCCTGGTGGCTTTAACATGTTTATCAAGTCTTCTTTCTGATTGGCACTCAGTTTCCTCTTCAATTGCCTAATTCATGTTGGCACTCACAGATGACATGGTACACAGTACTCTGGGTGAGAATGGGGGGCATTTCTGAGGATATTCTTGGGAGTTCCCCTGGTAAAACATTTTGATGTTGAATTTTCAGTAAATCTTTTAAAATTTTTCCCCTAAGCATAGGTGACTGGACATTATTTTTTATTTTTTACTGACAGTGTTACTGGTTCCTTAAAGCAGAAACTTTTTCTGCTCTAAGGAACCAGTTAGTTCTACTAATGATAACACTGTGGATATAAGAAAGGTGTAGCCATTGTTTCACAGAATGGTGGTGGTGATGTTTGAGATCCCAGGGTCCACCATCCCCTGATACCTTTCTTAAAGGTCCTTGTGGGTAGCACAGTTGGTAGGATTGCCATCCTTCCCACACCAGGTGGAAAAGACCCAAATTAGAGTCCCATCAATGACAAGGAATTTTTATGGGCCTTTTTCACAATGTGACTGAGTTAGTCGGTTAATTTCAAAATTTTAAATTGTTATATGTAAGCTCCCAAGAATAATTACAATAAATTATTTTTGATTTTCATACAGAGAATTGTTTGATAAAAAGACTCCTGTGTATAAGATGGAGTTGGATTTAGAAAATTTACATTTAATTTCAAATCATATATTTTAGCCTCTATTTCAATCCCTTCTATAGTGGAAATAGATACGTATTAAGCTTACACAGCACAGAGATATTAAACTTGCACAGCACAGAGATATTAAACTTACACAGCACAGAGATGTTGAACTTTCCACTAGCATCCTACTTCACTATAAAATAACTACTGAAACTTCAAATATTTCAAATTATTTTCTTAAAAAATAATTTTAGAATTTCTGACAGTTAAACAGAGATGGTATGAAACTAAATCTAGTATGCAGTGAAGTGTTATTTCAAGTATTTTATACCTGATTATGCCCTATAACTATATTAGAAAACTTCAGTATGTATGGTAGATATCACTTTTGTTTATGAGTTAAAACTTACCCTGTAGTGAATGTCTTATTTTCTCCTTTTAAACTTTCTACTTCTCTTTGGCACTGATCAATTAAATTTCTTAAAGCCTGGTAATCTTCAGACTTCATATAGTTGAAACAGTTCTGATACTGAGTATCAGCATATCGTGCTATTGCCAAATGTGCATCCCAAAGAGCTGATCTCTTAGTTTTGTCACTGGTTTCTTCTAATATATTAACAGCCTATGGAAATAATGTAAAATAAGATAGTTTTTCTTTTCAAAATTTTAAATACAGCTCCTAATGAATAGTAAAATGATAATAATTTAAAATATGCAATCAAAATTGAAATAAAATTGCATCATCTAATGTTGTGCTCTCTGTCTCTGTCTCTGTCTGTCCCTGCTGGCAAATGGTTGTGTTTTAACATCTGGCTACTATAGCAAAGCATTATGAGATCACACTTTGCTTCCACAAAAATCAGCAAAGAGAGAAAAATTTTAAGACACTTTTTTAATAGCTGTGATACAATGCTGACATAATTTTAATTGTATCAACAGGTAAATATTTCAACTTACTGAAAAATACTGGACCAAGCCAAATGGATACCAGCTTCTTAACAATCACCACTTGGAAAATAATTGTCCGGACATAATTAAAATCATTATCCTATATACAGTAAACCCCCGCTATTTACGGGGGTTACATTCCTGAGAAATGCCGTGAATACTGAGGTATGGCTCCGATAGTAATAAAGGGGTTGCATTCCAAAGTATGAAATATATAAGAAAAACTAGTCTAAAATTTTGTCTATGTATGTATTACATGTACCTTCATAATATGACTATGTACATAGACAGTACATAGTGAAATGCAAGCATAAGGCATCGAAATGAAAATAAGAAACAATTTAATATTAAATGTAATATTTATTATAAATTTCAAACAAATCTCTCAAACCAGCACCTTTGCTAGCTAAAAAACGTATCCCGCCAGGCTATCACCAGTTTCGCTAAAGTGTTGATAAAGGAGTTTTGCCCTTTCATGAATGATGAGTGAACTTAACGGAATTTTATTTTGAGTTCGGTCTTCTATCCACAGATTTAAAGCTTTTTACATTTTTTCTAATTTAACATCACGAGTTACAGAGCAAATTTTTGAAGCAATTAGCACGTTTTCACGGACACTACGGCAGATTTTTCTTCCAATTTCTTAATTGATCATACTGTTGACTCATTGATTTCATAATGTTTTGCCACTGAGCAGACACTTTCACCATTAGAAATTTTATCTAATAACTCAATTTTATTCGCTAATGTCGCCACCTTCTTTGATCTTTTCACATTTCCCTTGTTATTCGTATCCATATTTCTGTACGGGTTAGAAAGAACTTGTACACAATAAAGTCACTTTCTTCCATTAACACACTCGAAAAAGTCTGTTTTACACTGCAAAACGGTAGATTTATCACTTTTGTAAGCATATCAATTTATAAATTGATAAATTTCTTCAATTTATAAGCATATAAATTAAAAGCAAACGACGAAAACCTTCCATGACAAGTGCATAACACATACTGACAAGGATTAGCGAGAAACATCCACGCTCGCGATTTTGTCATCCCTCTCCCCCCACCCACTGAGCGCTGTTTTGACCGGGAAAGATAATTTTAGCCACGCCCATGTTTTTTTATGGCGGAAAATGTTCACGGCGCTTTAAAATTCTCATTTTTTTATATTCACATTTTTTCATTTTATATTAAATCAGCGACCGCGAATACAGATACCGCGAATAGGGGGGGTTTACTGTAATTGTATACACAGGGTAGTGATTTTAAATGAGAATCCATGAAATTTACAAATAATCATTTTATTTATTTTTTTTTATGAAAACCCCAAACACGAAAGGTATCGAAACCTATAGTACTTAGTACCGTGCATGGGTTGAAGAAGTATGGGGGGGGGGGATGCCGGAAACTTTGCTCTAGAGCAGTGTTTCTCAAAGGGTGTGCCGCAAAATTTTCCAAGTGTGCCGCGAAATTTAGAAATTTCTTCTTCTATGACTACGTAGGTGTGCCGCGAAATTTTTCTTCTTTGGAAAATGTGCCACGAGAGTAAAAAGATTGAGAAACACTGCTCTAGAGACTAAACATGGGTTTCACCACTTCAAGCCTCCAATAAGCAAAGTGGTGGTATTTCACCGGTTGATGAAAGTCATCTACCACCTATTATATTTTTCTGATATTACCTAATTTGTTACAAAAAATGTCGAAAATGATCACAACCATGATCACAACATAATTGAGCTTGATAAAGCATGTTTGAAAACACTATCTGCAGTATGCTGGGAGTGACGATGGGAATGATGTTGGACATATTGCTTTTCAATTCTTCCAGAATGTGTGGATTACTGCTGTGCAAATTGTCTTTGACATAGCCTACCAAAGAAGTCTGGCAACAAACCTAGTGGGTGTGGTGGATTGTTGGGTCCATCTTTTGTTGCAGGATTGTTGGGTCCATCTTTTCCACAGAAACCACAACTTCTTAGTGATAAAAAAGTAAAGTGCAGCCATTATCAACCCACTGCAGGGTGGAAGCCTCCTCAACAATTCATGCTGAGGGAAAAATGGACCATAATCTGCCACGCTGGTCCAGTGCGGGTTGGCAGATCGACCGTATTCAGCAGTCAGGGGTTTGAACCCCGGTCTACTCAAAGAGCGTGTGCTACTGCACTCCCGCTCCTGCCCACTCGGCTATGGAGGCCTCTTCTTAGTGATACAGCAACACAAATTATTGGGACATTCCCGAGGAAGAGATTGTTAATGCATGGTTTCAGCAAGATAGCATTGCAAGTTATTAGGTCATTCATGCATCTCTGGCTAAGCTATCCATCTGTCTTGTTCAGAGATTGCATAATTCCAGAGGAAGTATAGCCATCATAATCACTATCCAGCCAGTTCCTAAAAAGAGTGACAAATCCCTTACATCCAATTATCGTCCCATTGCAATTACTTCTACTCTTTCTAAAGTAATGGAGAAATCAATTAACCGCCAACTCTTAAACTACCTAGAAACCTTCCATCTGATCAACGATCACCAGTATGGATTCTGTCAGTGTCAATCCACTGGTGATATTCTGGCTTATGTTACCCATTTATGGACTAATTCAATGGAAAAGTTCGGTGAAACACAAGTAGTTGCTCTTGACATCTCAAAGGCTTTCGATCATGTTTGGCATAAAGGTCTTCTAAACAAGCTTCCATCTTATGGTTTTCCAACCGTTTTTAGTAATTGGTTATCCAGTTTTCTCTCTGATCGCTCACTGAGGGAGATGGTAGATGGCTCTCTGTCTTCTAACTTCTCCACTAATGCCAGTGTCCCCCAAGGTTCAGTTCTTTTCCCCACTCTATTCCTCTTGTATATTAATGATCTTCTTCCACTGACTGGAAATCCTATCCATAGTTTTGCCGATGATAGCACATTGAATTCCACTTTCCATTTTGAGAAACCTTGTCCTGCTCAATCAGCTTCAACTTCTCGAAATTCTACTACCAATTCCTTAAATGCCGATCTTCAGGTAATTTTCCAGTTGAGCAAAGACAACTTAGTTGATTTCAACCCTTCTAAAACTCAGTCTTGTCTTATATCTCGCAAAAAGGATTCTTCTTCTCCTATGCTTATCTTTAGTGACACTCCGATTTCTAGGCAAAGTGATATATCTCTTTTGGGAATTACCCAGACTTCTAATCTCTCTTGGCACAAGCACATTACAAATACTGCTTCTTCTGCATCTAAAAAACTTGGTTTTCTCTTTCGCTCTTGCCGTTACTTTTCTTCCAAACAGCTGCTCACTCTGTATAAATCGCAAATCCAACCTACCATGGAATATTGTTCCCACATCTGGGGTGGTGCCCCCAAAACCTCTCTCAGGCTTCTTGATTCCATTCAGAAGAGGGCAGTTAGGCTAATGAATGATTCATCTCTAACAGAGTCTCTCCACTCGCTGTCTCATAGATGTACTGTTTCTGCTGCATGCCTCTTCTACAGATACTTCCATGGGCACTGTTCTTCTGAATTGGCTTCTATAATTCCCGCTCTCTCTTTCAAAACAGTCCTAACATGTGCCCACCAGCCAACGTCCATTTACTGTCCAACTTCAAACTCACAGAACCAACTTTTCATATTCTTTGTTTATTCATTCAACTGCCGTTTTCTGGAACAACCTTCCTTCATACGTATTTCCTGAAAATTACAGTCTACAGAAGTTCAAGTCCAATGTCAACAAATATCTTCTTTCGTCGTTTTCTCAACCTCCAACCCAAGCACGGTACTAAGTACTATAGGTTCTAATACCTCTCGTGTTTGGAGTTTACATAAAAAAACCATGCTCAGTTATGTTGTTATCATGGTCGTGATAATTTTCATGTGCTATACGGGATTTTCTGTACACCACAGACAAGTATACAGTGAGTGTGCCTATCACTTAGATGAAACCATGCCTCACTGAAGAAGCAAGTTCTGCTGGAGAAGAAAAGTAACAACTGAGGGTCTTAATCCACTTTTTCCAGTAACCATTAACAGAAATGGCTTTGTTTTCCATAGTCTAAAGGCAAAAGTTGCTGTGTGGCATGAACTTTGTACAGAAAATTTTACCTTGTACAAAAAGTTTTAATTTCTTCACTGCTGCATGTGAACTGCAGTATGACATTCCCTTTTGTTGTGCATGCTTCAATAATGACTTACATGGCCTTGCTTGTCCTGAACATTTTCACAAGTTTTCATAACACAAATTTTGATGATGTCTTATAAAATTGAAGCTGCATACAAAAATCATGTTGGGTAGTTTTAAATTACTCTGATTTGAGATATTTTATAATGAACAGACTCCTGTATGCTGAACACCATGTTCATTTACTCCTTGCATTGCACATGTTGTCAACAATAGTAATACACTGGTGTGCAAAACTTAAGGACCAACATTATTTCTAAAGGTTACAACCACAAAATCAAATGAAACAGCCTGTGGAGATTTGCATAACTGTGGCTGTTCAGTAGAAAGCTGGTGCACATGCAAAAATTTGAATTGTGATGAGAGGGCTCACATAAACAGATAAAAGCAACAGTTATGTGCAAATTACTGAATGGTGAGCACGATTGTTACAGACGTTCGATTGGTTTCATACAGTGATACAGACAACGAAATGGCCAGTAGACAACATCTGGATGACTTTACCGGGGTCGAATAATTGGGAAGCTCAAGTAAGGTTGAATTGTGAGGAGTGTGGCTGCAGAGTTTGGTATAGCCCATAACATCGTCTCACGTGCATGGTCGGCCTTCAGAATGACAGGTACAGCTGTTGGAAGAATCAGTGGTGGTCGTCCACGAAAAACAATGCCCAATGATGACTGTTATATACTCTTACAGGCCAAGAGGGACCAACACAAGACAGCGGGATCCATTGCAAACCAGCTGCACAGGATGCAGGATATCGTGGTTTAACGTGGCCAGGCAACTTCACAAAGGTGGACTGTTTGCCTGACAGCCAATATTCTGTGTCCCTTTAACACCTGCCCATCGGAGACACCATTTACAGTGGTGCATCAAACACAAGGACTGGACGGCAGCACAACGGGGTAAGGTACTCTTTACTGATGAGAGTAGATTCAGTCTCAACAGCAATTCTAGACATCAGCTAATCTGGCGAGAGGTTGGCACATGGTATCACCCCGCAAACATCACTGAAAGGGATTGATATGGCAGTCGAGGTGTTCTCGTCTGGGGAGGTGTTATTTTGGATGGATGTACACAACTCCAGATACTGGAAGGAGGTACTGTACTGTGGTAATCCTTCCCCATGTGTGCCTGTTCCGAGATGCCAATAGCCCCGAGTTCGTGTTTATGGATGATAACACCACACCCCATCGCACTGTAGTTGTTGATATGCTTTTGGAAAGTGAGGACATTGTTCATATGGATTGGCCTGCCCATTTCCTCCGATCTAAATCCCATCGAACACACATGGGATGCTCTGGGGAGATGCCTAGGGGCACATCCACGACCACCAGAAAAGGTTCACCAGCTGAAGATGGCGCTGATAGAGGAATGGATGATGTTACTGCAAGAACTTATCAACAACGTTGTTCTAAGTATGGATAGGCAGTGCAAAGCCTGCATTAACATTAGGGGGTGGCCATTTCTCCTACTGAGGACCACCTCTTCCCTTTGTTCCATCTTTGGCAGTGATGCATCTGTATCATGCCAGCAGCCAGTGTTATGTTGCCATTTTTGAATAAAGTCCCTCTGTACTGTTTTATTTCTGTTGTTGTGCTGGTGTTGTTTCCTTCATCATTTCTGTACCTCACAAGGTTCCTTTGGTATGCTTTTCCCATATTCAGGCCACTCCTATGAGAAGCTACAGGTGAAAACCTGCCTGGTCCTTATGTTTTGCACACCAGTGTACTATGCACAAAATAAAGAATGTTACTTTTAAATTTAATATTTCTAGCACTCAGTCTAAGTTATTTGCATTTTCATAAGTTCATTTAAAATGATCATCCTATATATCAGCAGTCCCCCATTTCAATGCCATTGCAAAGAATACATTCTTTGCCTGCTTGTGAATGTGAAGCTTGTGGAATTATCAACAAAATTACATCTTAATCGGTACTGATGAAATGTATGCTTTGCTGTGGGGGATAAATATGATGTAAAGAAAGTAGTTATGCACACTATCTTAGAAAGAAAAAATAGTGTCAAAATAAATATGAATTTATTAGCTATTAAAATTAATAAAAGCATAAAAAAACCAAAAATTAAAATAGCCATTAGAATTATATCAGTGTTAATTTTAGTATTCCTCCGAATAGTTATATTTGCATAATTATGTTATAGTTGGGGATGTATAAGGATAAAAAATCAGGTCTTTACAAAAAGAACATGTGCTCACTTATTTAATTGATTTTTGCTATGGTATTCTTGTGTATTTGCTCAAAGTATTATTTCTGATTTTGATTTGAACCTTATTTCCAACTTGTGTTGGAAGTGAGGAAAATAAATAATACTTATTTGGATAAGATGGCTTGTTACTAAATATAGGTTTTTTTGTCCTCATAAAGAAAGAATGCCATTAAAAATTGCCTAATTTTAAAATAATTTCCTGATTTTATTTCAAAATGCATTGAGTACACTATTCAAATATACTGAATGGTGCTAGTAGGGCTAGTATGCTTACTCTTGTGGTTTTTTTTGCCACACATTTACTACAGTTAATTTGAAGAAATAAAATTTAATATTAAAAAATGAAACTAGTATCAATAATTTACTTCAATGGACTAAGTTGACAGCTGTGTTAACAAGAATGATCATGTGAAAGAGATTTTTTGTGGCTAAGTGAATAAATCTATTGGGTAGTGGTTCTCTCTTTTTACTTTCTTCTGCATTCTGTTTGTCATTAAAATTTATGTATGAGTTTCATATTAATATTTTATATGAGGGTAGTTGAAAAATATTTTCACAGTAGTTTTCAACAAACTGCTTATTCTGGAAAATGGGCAAGAGGATATAAAACATAATTTGTATACATGCAGGTCTCAGAATGTAAATGATGAACATACATGGGAGTTATCAGTTACTGTTTTTGATAATTCTCTGAGCAGTTCTCTGAGAAGTTCTCTGAGCAGTGCAGACGGGCTGCAAGAGTAGCTCATGGAGTATTGTCAATGATATACAGGAATTTTTCCAGCAGGGATAAGGAGGTGATTATTCCATTGTATAAGGCAATGGTTAGGCCACACCTAGAGTACTGTATACAGGTCTGGAGGCCTCATTTCAAGAAGGATGTAGAGCTGCTGGAACGAGTACAGAGAAGGGCAACAAGATTAGTGAATGGAACGAAGGGGTGCTCTTACGAAGAAAGGCTTAAGTTTTGCAAATTACAGTGTCTGGAGACTAGGCACCAGCGAGGTGATCTGATAGAGGTGTATAAAGCCTTGAATGGTTTAAGCATGCTCAATGCTGATGGGATTCTTCCTCTAGCTCAGAAAAATCACCTGAGAGGGCATAAATTCAAATTGAGGAAAGACAGATGTAGGATAGATGTGCGGAAATTTGCCTTTAGCCAGCGGGTGGTTGGTTGGTGGAACAGACTGCCATCCCTTGTGGTGGAGGTTGATAGCCTAAATAAGTTTAAGGCTCAGCTGGACAGGTATTTTGAACGAACAGAGGGGTGAAGTGGAAGTGGGTTTTTTTTTTTTTTTTTGGCTGATGCTGCATAAGCTTGCTTTCTTGCATCAAATGCCTCTACTAATGCTAATGCTAATAATAAAACAAAACAGTTAAAACATATCAAGAACCTTGCAGAATTTTACATGTTATCTACTTTAAAGATAAACTCTTAGGAGTTTATAAAGTTCCATATGTTAAATGCAGTTAATTTATTACAATTCATTACAATTTTTAATTCATTCGAATTAAGACATTCATTACAATTTTTAGCAAAGTCACAAATTTCCTTACCTTTTCTAAATAATCTTTTATAATGCAAGCAGTATTTTCAGAATGTGTCTCAGCAAGCCAAGAACCTTTCACTGTTAATGCTTCAGCATACAGGCCCAATAAATCTGAATTACTTTTTGCCAGCTATAATACCAAATATAGAAATAAATAATTTAAAACTATGAAATATTTGGTTACTGAAATCAGCATTACTTTTACACAAGAATTGTTTGAAATATGTAGTGACCTTATTCATTAGTTACTGGTTATAAAGGAACAATCTAAAGGCTTAATATGACTGAAATATATTGCGTGGAAAAGTATAGAAATTATTGCTGGAATTCAGTTTGTGAATTTTTTTTTTCCTTTTAAATTTCTGAATGCTTCCTAAGGTACACTATCCTCTAACATCTACTGGAATACATTACAGAGAATAGTAACTCAGGAAAAGATATTTAAAAGAAGATATGACAAGAAAAAAAGATGTATGTAGATCCTCTTCTAATGATGTTACGCTATAACCTATCACAACCAAAAGGCTTACATAAGAAGAGTACCAACATGACTTATGACTAGAAATTATTATATAAATATATATTAGTGTTAGTAAATTTTAATATATATTTATTTTATGGATTAGCACACATTAATTTTAATTATAGAATGAATAATTAATGATTTAGCAGGGATCCACGTCAATTCATTGTATACCAGTACAGTGTACAAGACAATTTGGTGAACGACAAGTAGTAGCTATGACAATTTGGTGAATACAACAATTTGGTGTATGCATGACAATTCAGTGTTTCTTCTGCATCCTTCTCAAACTACAACTAACCAATCCTAGTTAGCTGAAAAACATGGACTTCAAAAGATCCCCCCAAAAAAAGAGAAGTATTTCTTTATATCTCATCTCCATACTAATGGCCTTTCTGGTAGCATTATGGTTAGAATCCATGCCAAGGGAAAAATGAAGTGGTTCAAATCCCATCACAGAGGAGGAACTTTTATCGGTGGGTGCTTGTTCCCCCCACATAGTAAATTGGGTTTTTTTTATGAAGCAAACAAAGCAAACAGACTATACAATATATGAAAATCACAGGCAGTATATACAGATGCATCATGACCTTGGTTGTTTGGTGCAAAATAAACTCCCTTTTTACTATCATCCTCCATGTTAACTAAGTGTCTTTTGGAGTATTATCCATCCCTTAGTCAGGAGCATCAAGAACTGCCGCTGGCCTTGGTGATAGTGCCTCACTAGGCCAGAGCACTTTACCATGCAGGGTACATGGACTCCAATTCTTACCTCCACACAATCTCCAGGGAAGCATACCCATAATCCATCCAGAGTACTAGCCCATGATTAACTTCTTTCAACAAAAATTATAGCACAGGTTGCAAACTGAATGTCAAAAGATGTGCATTATGTCAAAAGATGTGAATGTCAAAAGATGTGCAATGAATAATGAATGCTGATGTGAAATGTGGCATCCCAAACAAGCATGCTATGCTGGCAATGTGAAAATTCTATGATGATGGGTTCTGCCTGTACCAAAGCAACTGCATGTATCACAGCTTTAATAAATAATAAATCAGCTGCTGCCAGCATAGAGATATCAATAGTGGGTACCATGCAAGCCTGATGAAGTTATTAAAGTTCAGATAGTTTCACCAGGTATTAAATCTTGCTTTTCTTAAACCACAGCCTCTGTTTATTTCTTCCCCAAATATATGGTGGAGGTCAGTGTATGCATGTATAAATAATTATTTTTTTCAAATTTATTATTCAGTAGAAATATTGAACTGTTTTTAAATTCAGACAATAAAAAGAAATAAAAATAAATCTTTACTACTATTTCTGTTTTGTATAAATAAATTTTATTCACTCCTACACTGCATTAAAACATGAACAGTAATATTCTAATGCAAAGATCCTTAATTTGATATTCAAAAATTATAACCAAGAAAAGTCAATAGAGTAGCGAAACATAAGGCTATGAAAGCAAATGAGGAATTTAATTTATTTAAAACATGTTTTTATGAATATGAGTCAAATGAAAACAAGATTTCTGCTCAAGTGGCTTTAAAGTTATTTCATAACTCATCTATATTCTCACCCCATGCTGTATTCTCAATTAGTAATGGTCCCTGAATTCATGGATGATGATTCTAGATTATTTTAACTTCTAGTACGTTCCCAAACATGCTAATATAGATAACAATCATTTAATTGATTTAAAAATATTGTCCCCATGGTAGTTTCACCATGGAGAACAAAATTTGATCTCAAATGCTCCAATTAATAAGAGGTAGACAAAACTCTCCCATAACAAGGCACTCACACTTATGACCCTATTCCATCCATATGCTCTTGCTATATCGTTAAAGTCTCCGGTCGGTAAATTATACCCACTATTGTTTTTGCTTTTCTTCCTACTTTATGTCTCACACCATACACTTCCCTACCATTAATATCTGGACACTGCTCCACTGATAGCTGGTCACATCCTACCTAAGCACCATATGTCAGACATCTATAAATATGCTCATAAGCTTTCGAGAAAATAGAACTACAATTGTGAACGCAATATGCTGTGAATGATGGTTAACAGACTTCCAACATGGAATGACAATATGCTACACATGCAATTAGTCTGTACAGGACATACCAACAGCACTATGGATCCCTAGGTTAACAACAGGTGATATTTTCTGCAAATGGAAGTGGACTGGTGCTGAAACTATCACAAAATTACCCAGAAAACTTCCAAAGCTGATGGAAAGTAACAGGAGAGCCCTGCAAAGAATTCTCTTCTCGGAACATAGGTTGACATTCTCACAGCACACACAGGCACTCAGTGAGCTGACTGGGACACATGTCAACACCCATACAATGTGCAGGATGCTACATGACATGGGTTACCATGGTCATGCTGAGCTATCTGCAAGCCACTAATCACTTTGATTAATGCCAGATGCCATCTAGCTCATTATAAGGTCTTCCATTCTTAGACCATACACCAGTGGAAAGCTATGCTATTGAGTGACAAGCCACATTATATGGTCTACTAGTCTGATGGTCATGCCTGGGTGTGGAAAATGCCCAGAGAAATAGCTGCCAGACTGTATCATCTTGACAATGAGGTTTGGCAGTGGAAGCATGATGGTCTGGGGCTGTATTTCATGGTTTGATATGGGGCTAATGGTTGTTTTAGACAAAACCATAAATGCTGAGGTCTATCTAGATGTCCTGGACAATAATACATTATCTACATTGTGGCAGTACATTGGGGAAGGTCCATACTTCCACCAGCAGGACAACATTGCGTTTTACTGCTCACATTGTGATGGACTTGTTTGAGGACAAGTATCAAAAAGTTGTACTGGCCAGCTCAGAGCTCTGACCTCAATCCTATAGAGAGCCTGTGAGATGAACTGGATCATCAGGTGCATGTGAGGGGAGACTGCTAAAAAACAAAGTTGAATTGGTCAACACTTTGAAGGCTGAATGGCAGAAAATATCAGAGGATATTTAAAAAAAAATTGGTGGTGTGGTCTATGGAGACTAGAGGCTGTCATAAAGGCTAAACATTTCAGCACACATTAATAGTTTTCCTGTAAGTAAAGGTGTATCTGGACACCTCCATATCATTTACAGATATGGAGGTGTCCAGATATTAATGGTAAGGCAGTGTATGAACTCAATGTTAGCATGCATTAGTTCTGAATCTGGGAATGCTCTTGTTGAGCAGAAGATACTTCTGATACATAATAGGGGGTTCCCAGCTCCTGTGCTCCTATCTCTCCTTCCTAAATACATTTCACATGTTATGGCAAAACTCATCATTCTAGGTGACACTAAGTTTTTATTAGCTCTATTATGTTGGTGTCAGTTGTCCTATGCAGGAGTTCAAACCCACTCATTTCATTGACAACACTCCTGACACTGAAGGGGACAGTTTAGAATAAGTCTTCTTGTATTGTTTACTGCTGTGACATAGCCCTTAAATTAATTAAGCTTGTTACCTTAGCATTAGCTTCCTGTTCATCTAAAACACTGCTGTACTTGGTACATCTTTCCAATATCAATATAATATATGGCTTCATACAAGAACCTGTGAGATGTGTTACACTGTGGCCATATCATTACAAAAACAGTATTACCCTTGTCTCTCTCACTGGCAGTTTCCCTGAATCTATAAACTCTGTTTAATGACACTGGCAAAGGCTTGCACCACCCTTGTTCAAATGCAGCCCATCTTTCTATTTTCATGTAACCGCCATGATACCATCTCTCCTCCAGCTCTCAGCCTTTCTTGTCTAATTTCATCTATATTCACTGCCTTTATATAGTTAACATTTTAAGAGGTCCTTTCTATGGAAATTTTCACCGTTATAATTTCAGAACTAGAATGGTGAATGGTTGAAGAATTTTGAGCTTGTGGGAATGGATAAGTTTTTTGGAAATTTTAAATGTATTTTTTAATTAATTAACATATTAAATTGTGTTTGTAAAATAGTTTAAGAGTTGTTAGCTTATTTTCAGTTTCACATTTGTTAGCTAGTGATTTTTTAAATTATGACTTATTACTCGTACTACTATTGTATTGGCATTTTGGTATGAATATCGTAAAATGTAACTAGTAATGCAGTGGAATAGTAGGATTTTAATTGTGATAAATAAGTAGCTTGAAAGTTCTAATCACTTGTTAGGCATTTTTTTTTGTTTTTAGCTAATAAACTTTACTTTTTAGTAAGGATATAACTAATTTAAAACTGAAATCGTAATGGTATAGCATAATATATATCTTGAACCTGATAGCTTAAGGTGTAATGTAAAACTTGATAGCATAATAAATATCACTGCAGATCTAAATTAAGTAATATTCTTAAATATCACTGGATTTAGGTATCTATTGGCTTAGTGTAGTATTATGAATTAAAATGATTAATTTTGTTAATTTTCATTGGTGATCAATTAAATTGTATTTAAATCATGACCCAAAATAGAGAAGCAAAACAAAGGGCCCAAGGTGGAGTTCGGTGGCTTGGGGAGAATCAAAGGGGATGATTCTACTACGAATCATGGCCTAATAAAATGTGTAACTTGTGCAATGTTTGCCGATGTTTCTGGAAGAGAACAAGATACAGCCAAGGGGGATTTCTTTGTGTGTGTGTGTGTGTGTATTAGTATTAGTATTAGTAACGGCCGCATGGTGCAAGAAAGCCTATGGCTTATGCTGCACCAGCCAAAAAAAAAATAAATAAAAAAAAATAAAAAAAATAAAAAAAAAATAAATAAATAACTAAATAATAATAATTAATAAAAAAAAAAAAAAAAAAAAGGAAATTAAACCTATCATCCTATGCGCTTCCCTTACCCGAAAGTACTATCCAGATGACCTTTGAATTTCCCCAAACTGTCGGCCTCTACCACCCATGAAGGCAACTTCTTCCAGTAATTTATAACTCGCTGGCTAAAATAAAACTTCCTGCAGTCCAATCTAAACATTTCTCCCCATAACTTGAATTTATGTCCCCTAGTTCTAGCATCATTTATAATCTTGAAAATTTTGTCCTCATTCATTTTACTGATGCCTCTCAGAGCCTTAAACACCTCAATCAAATCTCCTCTAAGGTGTCTAGTTTCCAAACTCTGCAACCCACATATTCGAAGTCTTTCTTCATAAGGACACCCTTTTGCCGATCTCACCAGGCGAGTTACCCTTCTTTGCACCCTTTCAAGAAGCTCGATGTCTTTCTTTAGTGCAGTCTCCATACTTGAACACAGTATTCCAAGTGTGGTCTAACATAAGCCTTATATAATGGGATTATCACGTCCCTATCTCTACTTGCAAAAGTTCGATAGATCATCGATAGGACACCATGGGCCTTCCTTGCAGCCTGTTTACAATGCTCAGAGAATTTCATGTCTGACCGTATCGTAACACCAAAGTCCCTTTCCTCCAGTACTGGGTTTAGTTGAACTCCACCAAGTGAATAAGTTTTTTTGGGATTACTGTTTCCCAGGTGTAATACTTTACACTTTGTTGGATTAAAGCACAGCTGCCATTTTTCTGACCATTCCTGAAGTCTATCTAGGTCTCTCTGAAGAAGCTCAGCTTGACAGTGATCATTAACTACTCTACCAATTTTAACATCATCTGCAAATTTAGACATGACGCCCTCTATCCCTTCATCAATGTCGTTTATGAAAATTAAAAACAACAGTGGTCCTAATACTGATCTTTGGGGAACTCCACTTCTTACATCAACCCAATCTGAGGAATAGCCAAATATCACAACCCTCTGCCTCCTGCCCTGAAGCCATCCTTCTAGCCATCTAAGGATTTTCCCAGTGATTCCAACCTGTTCCAACTTATAAAGCAACCGCTCATGTGGGACTGAGTCAAAAGCTTTGCTAAAATCTAAATAAACAATGTCAAAATTATTCCCTAAATCCAGCTCGTGAGTGACCCTTTCGAAATAGTGAACCAGATTTGTTAAACATGATTTTCCCTTTACAAAACCATGCTGAGTATCCTTGAGAATTTCAATTCTATCCAAATGATCCTGAATTCCACCCTTGATCATTGCCTCCATGATTTTCCCTACTACTGAAGTCAGACTGACAGGTCGATAATTTCCAACTTCACTTTTAGAGCCACCCTTATGTATGGGAGATACATTTGCACTTTTCCAATCCAAGGGAATCTCCCCAGAGTCTAGTGATGCTCGCATAATTAGCCTCAATGGTTCAATGCACTCGCTTGCCGCCTCTCTTAAGATTATAGGGCATATTCCATCAACTCCAGGAGCCTTACTGGTCTGTAGGCTCGAAAGTTTTTTCATTAAACAATCTTGCAAAATTTCAATATCATTAATTACATATTTTTCAACTTCGCTCCCACAATTTCCCATTGCCACAAAAGGCTTTTCATTTGTAAATATCGATGCAAAATAACTGTTGAGTTCATCTGCAACGGCAGCTGGTGTATTTATTACTATCCCCTTTCCCTTACGTAAAGGTCCGATCTGGTTTGTCCTGCTCTTCTTGGCATTTATATATGTGAAGAATTCTTTATCTCCCCTCTTTGCTCTGTTTGCTAGTGATTTCTCATAAACTGCCTTTGCCTGTCGAACCTTTTCTGTGGCTCTGTTACACATCACCTTGTAGCTGTTATAGGCTTCAGTACTTTTTATTGCTCTGTAACCTTTCCATACCACCTTTTTCTGCTCAAGTAATGTGGCAACTTCACTATTCATCCAACTTGGAACCCTTCTTGTGGAGTATTTTTTTAATGGTATATATGCATTCAAGGCATCTGTGATTAATGTTTTAAAAGCGTACCACAGTTCAATTGTATTCATTCTCTGTGCGATATCTACCCAGTTAATAGAGGCCATGTAGTACCTTAAGGCATCGTAATTTCCTTTTCTGAAATTAAAACCCATTCCTTTGCCTTTTACTTCTGCTACCTCTCTTGTCATCATCCACCGTAGAACTCCGTGATCACTTCCTGCTACTGGTTCCTCTACTGTCAGCCCTGTTATGTCATCTGATTCATGTGTGATGATGAGGTCTAGGATATTCTTTTCTCTAGTACTTTCCCTGACATGTTGATACAAATAACAGTCATCTAGTTGATATAAAAATTTTGTTCCCCATGTCGAGTTTCCTTCCCATTTACTCCAATCAATTAGAGACAAATTGAAATCACCCATAATAAGGCATTGATGCTTACTTGCCCATTCCATTTGCATGTAGAGGCTTTTGTCATAATCTTCACAATCACCTGGTCTGTAGATTACTCCTACTCGCATTATACCTTTGTTTCCAACTATCTCACACCATACAGACTCTATATTAGCATGTGAAATGTCTGAATCCGGGAAAGTTATCGTCACACTCAGGCTGCTTCTGATAAGAAGCATTACCCCACCACCCCTTCTATCTAACCTATCCTTCCTAAATACATTATACAAGCCGTACTGAAACTCATCATCCCCAAGAAATTAGGTGCAAGAAATTAGGTGCCAACTGAGTTTTCTCATAAATGCCAATCAGAACACTCAGTTAGGTGCCAACTGAGTGTTCTGAGTGGCATTTATGAGTCTGAAGAGTAGGGTAGATAGCCTTGAAGGAATTAAAATGTGGGCACATCAAGCTCTCAGCTGCTCAACTCAACACCAGAGTTTACACTTGTCCATCAGCCAACACAGCAGGAATCTCCAAGGCAGAATGTGCTGGTTCCAGAGGAGCATATTAATGACCTTCTTCCACTGACTGGAAATCCTATCCATAGTTTTGCTGATGATAGCACATAACAGTCTACTTTCCAGTTTGAGAAACCTTGCGCAGCACAAATGGCTTCAACTTCTTGAACATCCATTACCAATTCCTTAAATGCTGATCTCCAGGTAATTTTCCAGTGGGACAAAGATAACTTGATTTTAATCCTTCTAAAACTTAGTCCAGTCTTATATCTTGCAAAAAGGATTCTTCTGCTCCTATGCTTATCTTCGACGACATTCCGATTTCTAGGCAAGATCATATATCTCTATTGGGGATTACCCTGACTTCCAATCTCTCTTGGCATAAGCACATTACAAATATTGCTTCCTCTGCATCAAAAAAACTTGGCTTCCTTTTTTACTCTCGGAATTACTTTTCTTCCAAACAGCTGTTCACTCTGTACAGCAAGTCTGCCCCTACCATGGAATATTGTTCCCACATCTGGGGCACTCAGGATTCTAGATTCCATTCAGAAGAGAGCAGTTAGGTTAATTAATGACTCATGTCTAACAGTCTCTCCACTCTCTGTCTCATAGATGTACTGTTTCTGCTGCATGCTTTTTCTACAGATACTTCCATGGGCACTGTTCTTCTGAACTGGCTTTTATAATTCCCGCTCTCTCTCTTTCAAAACAGTTTGAACACATGCTGCCACCAGCCAACACCCATTTACTGTCCAACTTCAAACTCACAGAACCAACTTTTCATCTTCCTCATTTATTTTATTCATACAACTGCCATTGTCTGGAACAACCTTTCTTCATACGTATTTCCTGAAAATTACAGTCTACAGAAGTTGAAGTCTAATGTCAACAAATATCTTATTTTGTCTTCTCACCCTCAACCCATGCACGGTACTAAGGGTTCTAATACCGCTTGTGTTTGGGGTTTTCATAAAAAAAATCAGGGACTCTATTGTCAGAAAAACAGGAAGTATGTTGTGCAAAAAGAATATGTGGTATAGGACCAGGGTATGTCTGTCAGGGGCAAAAGTAGATGACATTGTATAGCAGATATCTTTTAAGGGCACAAAAGGTAATATTGTTGTACACATTGGCACTAATGATATTAAGAGTAGGCGATCAGAGGACTTACTTAACAAGTATAGAGCAATGTTGGGAAAAAGTTAGGAGTTAGGATTAAATTTGAAAGTGTCTGCAATTCTGCCTAGACATGAGAGGAGCGAATATATGTTGAGAGCCTTGTCAATCAATTCTGCCATGGAAAGAATGTGCAAGGCTCATGGGGTAGAATTTTTCTCAGCATGGTCTGTGCTTGTTAACAGGAGAGACTGCTTCTACAGGAATGGGATACACTTTAATAGAAAGAGTGCAAGCATATTTGTTAATGCTGTCAAGGTACTACTGCTAGCTTGGGGGGGATACACAGAATAATTGATGAGGCAGAGGCAGAGGTGATCCCTGCACTGCTTCTATTGAAATATGCCGCAGCCTGGAAAGCAAGGTGTTGGGGATTTCAGGCCCTGCTGTAGGTCATCATGGAACAGCTGAACACATGGGCTGTGTTAGGGTAACTAAGAGTAAGAAACATGTGCATGTATATTTGCATGTACACTAATGCCAAGAGCACTGCAAATAAACTTGAATTTGAAGTACTGATTAAGTCATCAAATGCAGACATTGTAGGGATAGCCGAGACATGGTGTCACTCACACGTAAGTGATGCTGAATTTGAATATGGGGAGTACAATGTGGACAGACAGGACAGGAGGGGGATTATGCTTTAGTTAAGAAGCATATTGATGTGAAAACTTTAAACCTACCCTCTTCTTCTTCTTCTTTTTTATTTTTAACTTACTTGATCCAATTTTTTCAAATACGAATTAAGCATTTGCTTGGCAGGAAGATATTCTGATCTGCTCCAACAAATTCTGGCTTCTTCTAGTTCAGCTCGAAATGCCCACTCAGTTCCAACAGATAGGTTATTTAGCTGATGGATGGCTCTCTGAGCTGCCTAAAAGTGAAAGAGAACTTCAGTGAACATCAAATAAAAACTTTACAAAAGTATACGTATCAATCTCAAAAAAAAAATGCAAATTTCAATCCCAGAAAAAGAAAAATCCAAGTTAATAAATCAAGAGCTATATTTCTGAATTTGTACTTGGAATATTTAGTCCATAGTATTTGCCATGGGTGACTGCCTTTGAATGTTTTAATATAACATTTTGTCTGAGGGAAGATTTAAACAAGAATTCTGAAATTTAGCTAATTGCTCTAGTAAATTGGATTATTCTGAGATTTGAGATTAAAGTGGCATAATATCACATAGTATAATGTTTCTTTATAATTCATCATTATTATTATAAATAGATAATTCACCACATAACGTCCTCATATCATATCATACTGTTCTCTGTAAATGTTCACAGTTATAGAATGCTTTCTGTGATCTTTTGAATAACCTTGCAGTGTTTAATTTGGTAAGCAAATTGTCTTCTTCTATTTATTTATCCCTGCATTTGAACTAAAAAAACACAAAGGATATGAAAAATAAAGCAAAATATCCTAGAAATTCAGAGCAAAAGATTCAGAGGGGTGTCACACGTTTGTAAAGACTATTAAAAATTCATACAAACATCAACTCACAGAAACTTCCATTTCTGAAATTGACGAGGAACTCGCAAATCATGATAGCTGATTGCTGCTTCCTTTTTAAGTACATTATTCAAATGAAATTCTGCTGTTAATAGTAAAACTGATAATATTTATTTATTAGGGAAATTGAGTAATAGTTTCATATTTACCATTGTTTCTAATGCAGAAACCAAACAATCTCAAAGGAAGTAAAATTTACAGAAAAGGGAAAGAGGGAAAAAAAATTCCAATTTGAAATTTTGATAAGAAACTAGCAATAATTTCATTTGCAAGAGAATCTGCTATGGGAAAGGAAGAAATACTATTAAAAAAATTCCATTGGTGCACTTTCCCCTCTTTTACTTATACAACTCAAAAAAAAAAAAAAAAAAGAAAAGAAAAAGAAGTTCAAATATTACCTAAACAAGGGTCAATTTCTAGGGACAATGTCACTGATTCTCTACCAAGAAAAAAAAAGTGATCTTTCGATTCACTTACGTGAGTGTGTGTGTGTGGCAATAAAAAGAAAAGATATTTACTCTAAAATAAGCATAGTATACACTAATTTATTTATATGAAAATGAATTTATTTATTCAAAATCAACTAATCCACTTGATTAGCTACACTGCAAAGCCCTTGGTACTACACTTGGAACTTACCAGCAATAAATGTATAATTATTACAGACAGACATTGTAATTAGTCAACTGTACAAATGGAGTGCATCAACAGTTTAGTAGTAAACTATAATCACTATGTCTGCAACAGGGACATTCATGGCCATATACACATACAAGTGAACCAACCAGAGGATTATGAATGAAGGTTATGCAGCCATAAACAGTCCTATCAAAAGAGTAATTATTAATTATTGCAAATTTCCATCCAGAAGGTGTTTCTGGAGTGACAAATCACAATATATGCTATTTTTATTAGATGGAAGAATTGGGATGTTGCACCAGTCCTGAGAATATTTTGAAAGGGAGTGAAACATAGTAGTGGAAATGTGACTATGCCTGCTTTTAATGGTATGTATAAAAACATTTTTGTTGGATGATATCTTACAAAGCAGTGATAGTGTGATATTCTTAATAACACTTTTCTTCCAACTACATTCCATTCCAATTTTATTGAACAAGACTATATTTTTAAACTAAACAATTCCCAACACAAACATTGGGTGGGAAAATAATATATTTTCAGAACTAATATATTATTTGTCAAATTAAAAACTTTTTTTTTGGAGAAATATTTCTGTAGACACAGTATTACAAATAAAAGGAGACCCTACATCATATTAAAATCTAATCCATACTCTTAGTACCCTACTACTAAAGGATAAAATATAATGAAGGTAAATGAAGCAAACCTAAGGTGGTACAGATAAAGAAAGGATAGGAAGGATTAGCTAAAAAGATATTCTAAGGCAGGAGCGGGCAACCTCCAGCCCACGGGCCAACTTTGACTCATGAACATGCATGAGCCAGCCTGCAGCCATTTTCAAAAAATATATAATAAACTGTTCATTATATATATTTTTGAATTAATGGCATTTCTGAAGTAAATTTAGAAAATACTCTGCACACTGCTATGACAAATATCGATTCACTGATAAAAATAAACAGTATTAAATCTCTCATTAAATATTATAAAAATAAAATGTTGCAATTTTTGTTACTGGAATTGTTTTTGTGTTTTGTTATTATAATTGTGTTTTGTTATTATAATTGTATTTTTGTAATTTTATCTTGCATTTGCATTTCATTTTTCTTATTAATAAATTTAATTATATGTATGTGTACATTTAAATATTACAATAAATAACATAAAACTGTTTTATGATATTCCATTTTAATAATCCTAAAAATAATGGAAAGCTAAAAAAAACTTGGCCTGCGTGTACCTCACAGACATTTTATTTGGCCTGCCATTTATAAAGGTTGCCCACCAGTGTTCTGAAAAAAAAAAAAAAACAAAAATGGTAATAAGTCTAAGATAGACTAAGAGGAAAGTGAATCGATGGTGTCAAGAAAGCATTAGAGGAAAGAGAGGCTTATACTGGCTACGACTAAAGATCTAACAGGAAGTAGGACAGCACGGAAGAAAATAGAGCATGAAAGGCTGATAGTCCAAAAGTACTGATTTATAATACTAATCTGTAATGGGTATAACAGATTAGCATAATTATGATAATAAGCATGGTTTATAGATCATAATTTAATATGGCATAAGACGTAATTCATTTAAATATCATGAGTGCAATAATATTTGTCCATTGCTCTAAATGAAAGATTTAGAATCCATGAAGGAACACACACACACACACACACACACACACACACACACACACACACACACACACACACACACACACACACACACACACACACACACACACACACAGCATACCTCCAAATAGCCATTTTCTCTTGCTTTTTTAGCATGTCTCTCCAGTAATTTTGAGAGTCCCTGAATGATGTCAGATTTCTGGAATTTTGCAGCTAATTTTTGTAAAATTACACACTGTAGCCAGGAAGAAGGCTCTGAAAATTCAAAATCACTTTCAGGAATACGATTTTGGGATTCCCATTTTCTGAGTAGATCAGCAACAGTAAATTTTCTACAAAATAAGAAGAAAGTACATGTATTTTAGGAAAAGATAAAAAAATAATACACAAAATTACAAGTTCAGTCAAATAACTAAGCCATTCCAATTTACAGAGGTGGGGGAGAGCCAAAAGTGATTGAGTGTCTGGGTGCATGAATGTATGAACTAATGTGTAGTGGGGGAACTCAAACTTTTTACTTAAATGAATACTATTTACATAAAAATGCACTTGTATTTCATTTTAGAAAGTAATGCTATGAAATGTAGAACGGTATATTAATAACATTCTAACACTTAAAAATCAATTAACTGTTACTGTTTAAATAATTCAAAATTTTATACAAATAATATACAAACAAATTTATTTTGACATTAATACTTTTTCAAGAAAATGGATATTTATTCAGCAAATTAATAATACATGGTAGCTCAACTTTGATTACTATACTTCTGAGGTTACTTTCAACAAATTTATAGACATTTTACTCCGTTTCCTCCTTAAGCAGTCATGATCCACATAAAAGACATAATATTCATGTTACAAAACTGAGCTACACAGGCATGATTACATGTGCATGAAATTATGTAGATATAATTCTGACAAAGGTCAGTTGTTGCTACCGTTGTTATCACAGAACGTTTTGCAAATGTTGAAATTACCCTTTGAACACACAGTTGTTTTAATAATGGTACTTATTCTAACTTTTTTTTCTTTTTGTCACAAGACCAACTAAAAATAAAACAAAAGGAAGGGGGAATCCTAGTTCATCCATGAGAGTGAAAAACTACAGCTTTGGTTGAAAAGGCCCTTTAAAAATTCCTTTAGTCTGATGTAACCAGACCTTCCAAAACAATTGGCAAACTTGTCACTTGTTTCACTCATGTGGAAAGGCCTGCACATCTTGATGAAAATAGTGTTCAAGTATTAAAATGTCTAATATTCGGGAGGAGGCTATATCAAGGAGGCTCATAGAGGTAGAAACCAATATAGGCAATGAGAGTAAATAGACAAAGTTCAGTTCACAAGTAACAATTTTGATATCAAATTCATGCCTTTTCATCGGTTGCTACAAGTACCGGTGGTATTAAATAGTCACTACTATGTGTATCATATCATGTGCTAGTGGTGTTTATAGCTACAAAGACCACTACATGTAATTGTCATCTTTCTACCACCCCAAGCATCAATAAATTTCTTTCCCACTCAGCATAAATATTTATTAAATTTTTTCTAAAAATACACTTCTTCAGTTATACAATTTAGCTCACTTCTTGAGGAATCTTCCTTTATATATATATATTTCTTGAAAATAGAAAGTCAAGTCTAATGTTAAGAACAGATTTTAATGATTTTTATGTTTTACACTTTGGGACAGGAAGAAACAGCAACCAATAAAAGTAATACACCATTTTAATAAAGCTCAATTGCAATGATTTAGCATTAGCAAGGGTGCATGACACAAGAAAGCAAGCTTATATAGCATCAGACAAAAAAAAAAAAAAAAAACACACACACACACACTCCCTTCTCAATTCACTCATCTACCCACTCCAAATGTTTGTCTAGTTCTGCCTTGAATCTGTTTAAGCTATCAACTTCTACAACGACAGATGGAAGTTTGTTCCAGCAATCAACCACCCGCTGGCTAAAGGCAAACTTCCACACAACTATCCTACAACTGTCTTTACTCAATTTGAATTTATGCCCTCTCAGGCAATTATTCTGAGCAAGAGGAAGAATCACATCAGCATTGAATCCCATCAGTTGTTTGATGAATCCCTTGAATGGTTTGAGCATGCTCAAACCATTCAAGGCTTTACACACCTCAATCGGATCACCTCGCAAATTACAGTGTCTCAAGATCACCTAGTCTTGAGACGCTGTAATTTGCAAAACTTAAACCTTTCTTTGTAAGAGCAACCCTTTGTTCCATTCACTAATCTTGTTGCCCTTCTCTGTACTCATTCCAACAGTTCTACATCCTTCTTAAAATGAGGCCTCCAGACCTCAAGGTGCGGCCTGACCATTGCCTTATACAAGGGGTATACAAGGGGATAATCACCTAATTATCCCTGCTAGAAAAATTCCTGTATATCATTGACAAGACACCATGGGCTACTCTTGCAGACCGTCTGCACTGCTCAGAAAACTTCATATCTGCCTGCACAATTACCCCCAGGTCCTTTTCACTCTCTACCTCTGTCAGTGTAGTACCACACAGTTGATACGTTACTCTGGGGTTACTGCTTCCCATACGCTGTACTTTATACATTTGTCAATGTTAAACTTCAGTTGCCACCTCTCAGCCTATCTACTCAACTTTTCTAGATCCTGTTGCAGCAGCATACTGTCATTAGTGTCATTAACAACCCTGCCGAACTTTGTATCGTCTACAAACTCGGACATTAAGCCTGATATATCATTATCAATATCATTAATGAATACAGAAAACAACAATGGACCCAACACTGAACCCTGGGGGACTCCACTAATAACATCAGTCAATGAAGAGAAATGTCTTCTCCCACTCAACCATCCCTTTATCCATAGCAGCAATTTGCTTCCAATGCCACACTGCTCTAACTTGTGCAGCAGTCTTCTTACCCAGGGGCTCACATCTGGTGAGTATGGGCCTGGCACACCCAGGGTCCTGAGCTGGATATCTTCATTTTTCTCTTTCTTGGTGATTCCCTTCTACTTTTAACTCTCTCTCTCTCAGGGTAACTCGGGGAATTTTTTTTTTTTTTTTGGCTAATACAGCATAAGTCTCAGGCTTCTTTGCACCACGTAGCTAATAATAATAATAATAATAATAATAATAAAATAAAGTCTTCTGCTGAAGTCTTCTTTCCCGCCAGTTTGGGAAATAAGACTTCAGCAAAAGATAGAAGAATTAAGAGTCAAGATAGGTCAGTTGACCCAGTACCAACAGGGTAAGAGAAGTAAGAAATTGATTGGAAAGGTGAAGAGCATCCTCAAGAAAGAGACAGCGTCCACAGCAAACAACATGAGACCAGAAATCAGAGAATAGGAGAATACTTGGACAAACTGAAGCAGAACCTCCTCGCACTCAGCAAGAGACTACGCAGATATAAAAAAGAGAGCTCCCAGAGGAAAATAAACAACTGAATCTTCGATGAGGACCAAAGAGTCTTCTACAGGAAACTGGGTGAAGATGAGAAAGCAGGAAACGGACCACCTGAGAAGAAGACGATCGAGGAGTTCTGGGGAAATATCTGGAGCAGTGAAGTAAGACATAACAGCAGAGCACCCTGGATAGAAGTAGAATGGAAGAAAACCAAGGACATACAAGAGATGAGAGAGTGGGAGATTCGAGAAGAAGAAGTAAAACAGTCAATCAGGAACACCCAGAACTGGCGAACACCAGGAACTGACAACATCCACAACTACTGGTACAAGAAGCTTATCTGCACACGCAAGCACCTAGCAGAGCAGTTCAGAATGATAAGGCACCCGGAGACAATCCCGAAGTTTCTCACAGAAGGAGTCACATATCTGAAGCCTAAAGACGAAAATACAAGAAACCCAGCGAAATACAGGCCAATCACCTGCCTCCCAACGATGTACAAGATCCTGACCAGCAGCATAACCAAGAAGATATCAGACCACTTAGAGAGTCAGAACATAATGGCCGAAGAGCAGAAAGGATGCAAGTGGAGGAACAAAGGATGCAAGGAGCAATTAACCATAGATGTCGCAGTTATGGAGCAAGCCTATAAGAAGCACTGCAACCTATATACGGCCTACATCGATTACTGCAAGGCCTTCAACTCTGTACCTCATTGCTGGCTAATAGAGATCCTGATGATCTACAAGGTCAATCCGATAGTGACAAACTTCTTAGGAGCAACAATGGCGAAATGGAACATCACAACCAGGTTAAGGTTGAGAACATCACAACCAGGCCAATCCCCATTAGAAGAGGAATCTTTCAGGGAGATGCTCGGAGCCCACTTTGGTTCTATCTAGCACTCAACCCGCTATCCATCATGCTTAATGGCAGCAAGTATGGATATAATCTCAAAGAAGGAAGAAAGAACCTGTACACCCTCACCCACCTGATGTGCATGGATGACTTCAAGCTCTATGCGGCAACCAAAAAGCAACTCCAGCAACCACTCCGGATCACCGAAGAATTCAGCAAGGACCTAAGGATGGAATTTGGTCTAGACAAATGCAAGACCCAAACACTGCACCAGGGAAAATTAGTTGACCGAAACTACCAGCTGCTGACTGGTCTAAAGAGATTGAAGCTATGACAGAAGGCAAGACCTACCTACAAATACCTAGGAATGATGCAGGCTCAGCAGTTAGAGCACAAGGAAATCAAGAAGTGCCTAACCAAAACATATCATCAGAGACTCAGAAACCTGTTGAAAGCAAAACTGAACGGAGTGAACACAGTTAAAGCCATACACATCTATGCAGCTCCAGTACTAACATACACCTTCGAGGGTCATAGATTGGACTAACACTGAGCTAGAAGATATCATGCAAAAGACAAGGACAATGATGACCAAGAGCTGCCAACACCACCTGAAGTCAGAAGTGGAGAGACTAACAATAGCTCGGAAAGAGGGAGGAAGGGGCCTGATAGAGCAACAGTTAACCTGAAGGATTACTTCGAGAACAACACAGCACAACTCCACCAGGCCATAAGGAAGATAGATAAGTGGTATACCCCACTAAACCTAAGTGAGGAATCCCCACCCATCCATACAGCACAAGAAACGAAGTTAGAAAGATAGGCAAAGAAGACACTCCATGGCAGACACTACAATTATCATATCGATATCCATCAAGATCATATTGATAACATTGCTTCTAATGCAAGGCTCACAAGCAGGACACTCTTCCCCAAGACTGAAGGATTCATGCTGGCTATCCAAAACCAGGTAATCAACACCAGAAACTATAAAAAATACATCGCAAAGGAGCTTGTTTGTTTGTTATTTGGATTTTAGGAGCATTAGCAACTAAGGCCATATTGCTCCGGGATATGCGATGGTCATTCCCTTGACCTTTCCGCATCCTCCGTATTTGGTGGTGACGGGCTCGAACCCCGGTCTAATCAAGAAGTATGTGCTACGCACTGCTGCTCCTTCCCACTCGCAAAGGAGCCCGGAATGTCGGATGACACATGTTGACGATGCCACCTGGCCTCAAAAATGATCCAACACATCACTGCGGGTTTCAAGGTGATCACCCAGACTGAGTACACTCATAGACAAAACCAGGTAGCAAGGATAATACATCAGAAGCTAGCAAGGAAATACCAGTTAACCAAAGAAAGTGTACCAAACTACAAGTACGAACCGCAGGCAGTACTAGAGACCCAAACCCACAAGCTGTACTGGGACCGTGCCATAATAACGGATAAGACCATTCTGCACAACAGACTGGACATAACCCTTGTGGAAAAGGTAGCCTTTTCCATCATAACCCAAGATGGAAAAGGCTACCTACCTGATTGACATAGCAGTGCCCAACACTAGCAATGTCCAGAAAACCCATGAGGAAAAAATTATGAAGTACACGAACCTGAGACATGAAGTCAAGGAGATGTGGCATATGCAAGAAGTAACAACCATCCCGATCATCGTGTCATCCACCGGTATGGTGCCAAAGACTCTACATATCAGCCTAGCAGCAATACGTCTCCCAGAGAACACCTACAAGGAACTCCAGAAAGTTGCAATCCTGAACACCTGTGGGATAGTCAGAGATTTCCTCGACCAACAGTAACACCAGACATTACAACCACCCTGTATACTTGGTAGCAGTACCCATCACGGAGTGGAATCCCCCAATCAAGGAGAAATAATATAAGAGCAACAATAATAATAATAATAATGTGCCACAGTATCTTTGCATCCAGTTCCTTTGTGACTACATCAGAGTATCCAATCAAATTGGTCAGACAAGACTTTTCCTCAACAAACCCATGCTGTGTCCAAGCTATAACTGAAGTCTTGTCTAGATGATCCTGCAATGCTTCTTTAACCAGTGTCTCCATTAATTTCCCTGGAACAGAAGTTAAACTAACAGGTCTGTAATTACCTGTGTCTCCCTTTGATCCTCTGTAGATTGGAATCACATTTGCACATTTCAGTCCATGGGTCCCCTGAGTCCAAGGAAGCTCTCATAATTATGGCTAAGGGTTTGCTTACTTCCTTTGCTGCTTCCTTTAATATAACTGGATAGATTCCATCTACCCCAGGTGCGTTTCTTATGTTTATCTTGAACAATTTCTCCTCCACTTTACTCTCAGTTATTACAAGATTATCTAGCTTACTGCCACAGTTGGATACACCTCTTGCATTCCCCTCCCTGAATAAATCCTCATGTGTGAATGTAGATGCAAAATATTCATTTAGTTTGTTAGCTACATGAGCAGGATCATCAACAGTTGAACCATCGATATCAAGTGTACCAATCTGATTCATTTCCTTATGCTGCTCGAGTTTACATAAATAAAGAACTCTTTGTTGTTTTTCTTTGCATCCTTTTGCAAAGCTTTCTCATAATTTGCCTTTACCTGCTTAACCTCCATTGTGACTTGGTTACAGACCAGCTTATATTTATTATAGGCTTCTGTGTCACCTGTTAACTTATATGTATCCCATGCATTTTTCTTCTCTGCACACGTCTAATTAGTTCATCTGACATCCATTTAGGCCTAAACCTTGAACAATATTTTTTAGTTGGTATGAAAAGTCTAGTAGCTTCCAAGATTATTTCTTTGAATGCTTCCCATTTTGAATTTGCTGTTGGTAACATCATCAGTTGGTCCCACCATATAGAATTTAAATACTGTCTCAGACCACTGTAGTCACCTTTACGAAAGCAAAAACCCTTCCCTTTACCCCTGATGGTAGTTACCTCTGAGTAAATCCCACTTCAGCACACTGTGATTACTGCCACCTAGTGGTTCCTTTATCTGCAGATTCTGAATGCATGAAGAATCACTACTAATAATCAGATCAAGAGTATTACTCCCTCCAGTTGCCTTCCGAACATGCTGCTGTAGAAAACAATCATCCAATAAATCCAGAAAAGCCTTTCTAGTGTGTGAGTGAACAACCCACAAATTCCAGTCAATCTCTGGAAAATTAAAATCCCCTATTATAAGACATTCTGATTTACTGGTCCACTATCTCTCTGCACAATTTCTCATTATACTCATCAGATTCATTAGGCCTACAGCACACACCTCCTCTCATTTCGCTTTCGCAGTGCTTAAGTCACACCAAACAGACTTAACATTACATTGTCCACCAACAACAATTGGATGCACTTCCTTAGATTTTATGTGTTTCTTAACTAATAGCATAACCCCCTCCTCCTTTCCTGTCCTGTCTATCCGTTCTGTACACATTGTACTCCCCAAATTCCAATTCTGCACTGCTTATTTCCTTTTGCTTACTCCCTTTGCTGCCTCCTTTAATATAACTGGATAGATTCCATCCACCCCAGGTGCGTTTCTTATGTTTATCTTGAATAATTTCTCCTCCACTTTACTCTCAGTTATTACCAGATTATCTAGCTTACAAGATTATCTACCATGTCTCTGATATCCCAACAATATCTGCCTTTGATGTCTTGACTAGCACTTCAAGCTCATCAAATTTATTAACTATACTCCTAGCATTGGTGTACACACAAGTATACATACACCTGTTTCTACTCTTAGTTACCCTAACACGGCCCATGTATTTACTTGTTCCACTGTGACTCCCAGCAATCCTGGAAATCCCCATTGCCTTGCTTTCCAGGCTGCTGCTCAATTATATTTCAATAGAAGCAGTGCAAGAATCACTTTCACCTCTGCCAGCGGCTGCTGTTAATCTATTGTTTCCCCCAAGCTAGTAGTTTTCTGACCCACTTAACTCTGCCTCGATAGCATCAGCAAATATTCTTGCATCCTTTCTATTTAAATGTATCCCATTCCTGTAGAAGCAGTCTCTCCTGTTAACAAGCACGGACCAGGCTGAGAAAAATTGTACCTCTTGAGCCTTGCACAATCTCTCCAGAGCGAAATTGATTGACAAGGCTCTCATCATATACTCCCTCCTATCTTGTCTGGGCAGAATTGCAGACACTTTCAAATTCAACCCTAACTCACGGCTTTTTTTCCAACACTGACCTTCTTGTTAAGTAATTCTGCCGGTCTCCTACTCTTAATATCATTAGTGCTAAATTGGTCTCTCTTCACTTGATCACACTTGTTCTCTGCATTTGGAAACCAAGTGTGATGATTTTCATATTAAATATTTTGCAGTAGTTGCTGCTTTCATTTCTATTAAAACATACAAGCCAAGATAATGCCTAGATTTCTATAACGCAATACCCTTTTGTGAGGTCAGCATGTTAATCCATTTTTCAAACTCCAACTGTTTCAAGGAAGGATCAAGAAAATTTTTGCCTCTATGATATAGTACTCTATGACTGGTTTGCTTGTTCTAGGGATGAAAAAATAATACAAACTTCTGCTAGAGAACAATAAACTCAGCCTCACTTGAAAGGCTTCTTTAAGTCAGTCTTTTGATAGGAATTAAATCTAGACTTTTCTAAATGAATGCAACAGACAATCTTAGGGAAAAAATAAATAAATAAATCAGTCATTAATATGTGATAACTTTGACAAGGAAACATGCTTCCGAATGCACGTCTAAAAACATTAATAAAATATAAAACAACATAAGTTTAAACTATACTTTTCTTTTATTATGAGTTAAATAAATAATAATTAGAAAAACAGTTACCAACCCAAAAATTAAAGATGCAGTATCTTCCATTATGCCCAGCATTTTCAATCTACTTAGTGCAGGATACACACTACGAGCTGATTCTAGACTTGTATGATGAAGAGAGTCCATAATGGTTGATCTAGGAGAAAAATATTTTACTTGAGGAGTTAAAGTAATGATATCCAGAAAAGCTGTTCATGGAAAAAATATAAATTATATATATATTAACAATTTAAAATTGCATTTTTCATTTTAAATATAGATAGAAGAGTACAGACAGAAATTTTTCCAAAGGTATAATTAAATATACTTTTTAAAGAAATAAAAATTCCAGCATTTTAGAGACTGAATATAGAAAACAATATAGAAAATAATTCTCAGAAAATAGCAAGATGGGTAAGATGTCTCTACTACTTTATTACTTGATCTGAGAGAGAGAAGTAAATACAGTGGATTCCGGTTATTCGGGCCACCGGGGGCAGCCGTTTATTTGGGGCAAATCTTAAAAAACAAAAACCAATCGAGAAAATAGCCAGGGTTTACTTCGCTTAATTGGGACAAAATGCCGTTTAATCGGGGCAGGAGACCTCAGCACTGGAGATTACCTACGATTGTCTCCGACCGTACCACGTAGTTCGGTCCGATTTCTGGAGGTCACAACCATAAAACAATAAAAACAATTAGCAGTCACCTGTTTATTGGGCTTTTGTGTTAGTGCAATCTATCATAAACGGACAGTAAACTCGATCTTATTGAATTTGCGGTAATACCGACAGCTGGAATTCTGTGGGTTATTATGGCAAAATGTGTTTACACTTCCATGGAATCTTCAATCATATAAAAAAAATAATTTTCAGAATCTTCTCTTCATTCCTATTTTGAAAGCTTCGTAATTTGTTACTCCGTTCTCACTTGCGCGTGTTGTGTTACTTGCAATTTGTGTGTGCCGTGTTCTTTGTTATTGATTGTTTAACTTGTTACTGTTTTAAATTTTAACCCCCATCCACAAATGTCAGTGAACAGAAATGTCAACTAGTTAGTATGTACATATTACAGTACGTATTAATTATTCCGATTATCACGTATATTCTTCCGATTTTCACATATCATTAATTTTTTAATTGGTAAGGTAATAAAGAGTAAATCTGTGCTTAATATATCTTTACTTTTATAGCCTGTGGATAGTATTCCTCATATTTTCGCTAATTAGAATCGCTGTTTAATAGAATTAAAATTCAATTCACAAACGTGATCACAATGACCGGCGCTTACTACACATCGTATAGTGAACGGTACTTTACTATTTTGAGTTCGTCGTAACGTGATTTGATTGTACAGTGAACTAACTGTAAAGGGGGGGGGGTAAATTGTATTTTTAACTATTTACGTGAAACTTCGGATAATTGGGGCAGCCGCTTAATCGGGCCAAAATGCACTAGCCCGATGTGTCCCAAATAACCGGAATCGACTGTACTTTTATCATTGCCAGAATTAGATCAACAGTAGCAGGTATTTCACTAAAATATAGATAACATGTTAACTGCATCATGGAGTTTTTAATCCACTTGGAGTGAAAACTGCCTGAATTTAGAAGCATTGTCTTCTGGTTTGATGGAAGAAAAACCAGATTTTTTGTTTAGCAACCTTCATCATAGGCTGACTAATTCAGCCATAATGGAAGCAAAAAAACATCTCTGCCCACCCCAGTTCAGATTGATTCACTCCTGCAGTTTTCAATTCTAGGTCAGAAAGGTTGCTGAAAAGGACAGCAGTAAAAGATGTTAATCTGTATGTTCTCAAAATTTACTCATTCATGGCATGCAGATGGCTATCAATCTACCTACTTTACTTGTAAAAAGAGTGATCTACCTGCTGCTGATGTGCATTTCTTTTTTATCAGCTAGACATGTATATTTTTGATCCCCCACTATAATATTTTGTGTGACTGATCACACCTTAGATTTTGATTACAGTCATAGAAGTCTGAAAGTAATTTTCATTTCACAAAAAAGACTTTATATACACTTGGAGGTATAATCAGCATTTGCATAATTAATCTGGAGAAACATCTCAACATAAATATTTTGGCCAAGTGAGCCTTCAAAAACTTCCAGTTAAAATACATACAATGTATCAATGCAGACCATGTATAAATTGTTAATTGACCATGTATCAATTGTAATTAAACTGTTAACCTTATTTACTGGAAAGGAGCAGGAGGATTATGACCTGTCTATCTATGTTTGACTTTATACAGGAGATCATCACCTCATTTTTCCCATTTTCCCAAGTGGACGTTGCGGATCCACTCATATACGATAGACTTTCAGAATAACTGCACCTACGGGGATTCAAGGTGCCGTTATTCTGATTTTTCCATTATCTAGAAAGTTTTGTTTTTAATATATTTAATGCAGAAATAATAAGGCTAAATAAGAAATAGAGAAATTAAGAATGCAATTTTATTAACTGCACATAAAAAAAAACAAACATGTTGACAATCAAATGTTATATTCTGCCATGAATACACTCCTACTTACTCTCTATTCTATTTTCTTTATTATATCAAGTTTAGCACTGCACATGTAGCACAGTGGTATCATCATCGTCCTCCTCACACTGGGTGGAAAAGGCCCGGGTTCGAATCCTGTAGATGATGCAATGAACTTTTATGGGCTTTTTTCACTTCGTGGCTCAGTTATAAAATTTGAGTTTCTGCCCCTCACCCCGGAAATTCAAATTTTTAATCAAGCAAAAGTCAAATCTACAAGAGAACATATGCAATTTACAGACACAATACACAAGGGTATATAAATTAGCTTTCCAGGTGACTCTAATGTAATAGTTTGGATTATATCGTTTGTCACAAAGCTTTAATGTTGTTGTTCTTTTCTTCTCTGTATAAGGCTTATTAACTTTAGGAGCTATAGTGAGGGGTTTTTAATTTAAAATAAATGTAAAACAGCATTATAATCTGTGATATCAGTACAGAATTCACTTTTAAAATGGTGAACATAAACAAACATCGTAATCATGTGACTTGACGTTTTATTTTTTTGGTATTGTCTGAACGGGTAGCACAGTGGTATCATCGCTGTCCTCTCCACACCATGTGAAAAAGGCCCGGGTTCAAATCCTGTGATAATGCAAGGAACTTTAATGGGCTTTTTTTCACTCTGTAGCTGAGTTACTGGGTGTCAGGCAGAGATAGCAAAGTTCTTTCCCCAGAAACTGGGGTTTTTTCATCCAGCAAAAACTGGCAAATTGACCAGAAAAAACACATAATTTATATACACAATACATATATGTGTATATAGTAGAAATTCTGGGTGATTCTAATAAAATAATTTGAATTTGAATTTTTTTTTTGGCACTGCAAGACTGTATGTAAACAAAGTACTGCATATGGGTAGAAGTAACCCCAGAGGAACATATGAACTGTGTTGTACTACACTTACAGTGGTAGAAAATGAAAAAGAACTGGGAGTAATTGTGTAGTCAGATATGAAGTTTTCTGAGCAATGCAGATAGGCTGCCAAAGTAGGTCATGGGGATTTGTCAATGATATACAGGAATTTTTCTAGCAGGGAAAAGGAGGTGATTGTCCCTCTGTATAAGGCAATGGTCAGGCCATGCCTTGAGTACTGCATACAGGTCTGGAGGCTTCATTTTAGGAAGGATGTAGATTTGCTTGAGGGTGTACAGAGAAGGGCAACAAGATTGGTGTGGGGAATAAAGGGATCCTCTTACCAAGAGAGGCCTAAGTTCTGAAAATTGCAGCAGCTAGAGACTAGGCACCTGCAAGGTGATCTGATTGAGGTGTATAAGGCCTTGAATGGGTTGAGCACGCTGAATTCTGATGGGATTCTTCTGCTTGGGCATAAATTCAAATTGAGGAAAGACAGCTGTAGAATAGATGTGCAGAAATCTGCCTTTAGCCAGCTGGTGGTTAATTGCTGGAACAAACTTCCATCTGTCATTGTGGAAGTTGATAGGTTAAATAAATTTAAGGAGGAACTGGACAAACATTTAGAGGGAATGGTTGTGTGAATTTTTTTTTTGGCTGATGCTACACAAGCTCATACGCTTGCTTTCTTGCATCAGATGTCACGATTACTATATGTGCTGTATATAAACAACCAATTTCAATGTGCTGTTAGCTCGAATGTTCCATTATTTGCGGTGCCGTTATTTCAACAGTCTACTGTATAATTTTAGAACATCTCTCTTCATTCATGTGCAGCAGATGTCCAAACCATCTCAACCTCTTATTTTCCATTCGTTCTATAATATCTTCATCTGTGTGCATAACCCTTCCCTATCTCTTCCATCATGCAGTATGATTGATGACTTTTGAGGTTATGATGAACATCGTGGCGAGATCCATATTTCTTACATATTGAGGGAACAGCTCTAAAACGGTGTTTGCAAGCCGGCTGCTAGTTAGTACACTGGACCAAACCTATTGGTAAATCTCTAGGAGGCTTCCGGATCAACTAGTGTATAATCTTGCTACCTCTACTCTGCCAGAGACTGACTGGAGGGAGTCTGAGTAGTGTGTATGCGGGGAGCATTGTCGAGGCCACGTTATGTCAAGGATCTGGGTACATTCTTACCATCTGTATGCCATATCCAAAATTCCATTACTTCATACAGCATGTCCCACCCACTTTTTCTTACTGTTGAAAACACCATGAATTGTCAAACTAATAGAGCAAGCTTATCTGCGAAAAGATCTAAACCTCCCAAGCACTTCCTAATTCATTTCACAAATACATGTGGTCTCAATTCTAATCTCAACGATGTCCATTTCCACTTGCAGTCTGCCAAACCTCATGTACGTTTTCTGACAGAATCTCAGTTATTGTTTGATTCAACTACTGCTCATCTCAGATGCCCAAATTATTTGCTGTATGATTCCTTTCGCCTCAAAGGTGGTACTTGTGCATATGTCTGTTCTGATATTCCCTGTCAGAGACTTTGCAATTTGGAATCCCTCTCTTTGATCTTCTCTGGCTTAAAATCTCTCTACCTCATTGTGTCAAATTCATCTGTTGTGTCTACTGTTCTCCCAACTCCACTAATCACTTGGAGCTCTTTGACTTCCTCTCTTTGCAAATTGACTTTCTCCAGTCCAACTTTCCTAACAGTGAGATAATTTTCCTTGGTGATTTTAATGTTCACAACTCCAGCTGGCTTCCGTTTTCTAGTCACACCGATCCAGCTGTTCGAGATGCTGAGGCTTTTGCAATTACTAATGATCTTGCACAGATTGTTCATTTACCTACAAGAATACCAGACAATCCTAATCATACAGCCAATATGCTTGATCTTTTTGTCACAAACAACCCTTCTAAGTATATGGTCGAAGTGAGAGGTCCTTTAGGCACTTCAGATCACAACTTAGTGATTGTCTCTTCTCCAATGGAACCTTTATCTCATGGCTATACCCAACCTCGTGTTGTTTGGCATTACAAGAATGCAAAATGGGATGACCTGAGAGACTTCTTTTCTTCTTTTCCTTGGTTGGATTACTGTTTCAAAACTTCTGATGTCAACGTTTGCTCAGATCGTGTGAGTGAAATTATTCTTGCAGGAATGGAATCCTTTATCCCACACTCCATTTTAAAATCTCGTCCTCTATCTAAACCTTGGTTTTCCAATAAATGTGCTAAGGCTGTTCAAGAGAAGAATGTTGCATATCGTAATTGGCTTGTTTCTAATTCTTCAGTTTCATTTTCTGCCTACACCCAAGCTCGCAACAATTGTAAAGCAGTTATTAATCAGTCCAAACTAGAGTTTGAACAGGCTAAGAGTAGAAAACTTGCTTCTTTCCCTAATGGTAGCCGAGCATTCTTGTGTTTTGCCAAAGCTATTGGCCGCAACTTTTGCCCATCTCTACTCGCACCTCTGTCCAAACCAGATGGTTCTGTTGTCACTTCAGCCAAGGATAAAGCGGACCTGCTAGCATCCCATTTTTCTTCCAACTCATGTATTAATGATCTTGGTAAAACACTTCCCACCATTCCCAACATGCTCCATTCAATGCCTCCTGTGGTCTTCCATCAAAAGGATGTCAGAAGGATTTTGACGAATCTTGATGCTAAGAAAGCTCCAGGTCCTGATGGTATTTCTCCACTTGTTCTTAAAACATGTGCTCCAGAACTTACTCCTATTCTTTGCTGCTTTTTTTCACTTTCTTATTCCAAAGGTGTTTTTCCTTCTGCTTGGAAATTTACTCATATCCAGCCAGTTCCTAAAAAGCATGACAAATCTCTCCCATCCAATTATCGTCCCATTGCAATTACTTCTACTCTTTCTAAAGTAATGGAGAAATCAATTAACCGCCAACTCTTAAACTACCTAGAAACCTTCCATCTGATCAACGATCACCAGTATGGATTCCGTCAGTGTCGATCCACTGGTGATATTCTGGCTTATGTTACCCATTTATGGACTAATTCAATGGAAAGGTTCGGTGAAACACAAGTAGTTGCTCTTGACATCTCAAAGGCTTTTGATCGTGTTTGGTATAAAAATCTTCTAAACAAGCTTCCATCTTATGGTTTGCCAACCGTTTTTAGTAATTGGTTATCCAGTTTTCTCTCTGATCGCTCACTGAGGGTGATGGTAGATGACTCTCTGTCTTCTAACTTCTCCACTAATGCCAGTGTCCCCCAAGGTTCGGTTCTTTTCCCCACTCCATTCCTCTTGTATATTAATGATCTTCTTCCATTGACTGGAAATCCTATCCATAGTTTTGCCGATGACAGCACATTGCATTCCACTTTCCATTTTGGAAAGTGGAATGCAATTTGCTGTCATCGGCAAAACTATGGATAGGATTTCCTTGTCCTGCTCAATCAGCTTAAACTTCTCGAAATTCTGCTACCAATTCCTTAAATACCAATCTTCAGGTAATTTTCCAGTGGAGCAAAGACAACTTAGTTGATTTCAACCCTTCTAAAACTCAGTCTTGTCTTATATCTCACAAAAAGGATTCTTCTGCTCCTATGCTTATCTTTAGTGACACTCCGATTTCTAGGCAAAATGATATATCTCTTTTGGGAATTACCCCGACTTCTAATCTCTCTTGGCACAATCACATTACAAATATTGCTTCTTCTGCATCTAAAAAACTTCGTTTTCTCTTTCGCTCTCTGCGTTACTTTTCTTCCAAACAGCTGCTCACTCTGTATAAATTGCAAATCCATCCTACAATGGAATATTGTTCCCACATCTGGGGTGGTGCCCCCAAAACCTCTCTCAGGCTGCTTGATTCCATTCAGAAGAGGGCAGTTAGGTTAATTAATGATTCAATCTCTAACAGAGTCTCTCCACTTGCTGTCTCATAGACGTACTGTTTCTGCTGCATGCCTCTTCTACAGATACTTCCATGGGCACTGTTCTTCTGAATTGGCTTCTATAATCCCGCTCTCTCTTTCAAAACAGTCCGAACACGTGCCGCCACCAGCCAACATCCATTTACTGTCCAACTTCAAACTCACAGAACCAACTTTTCATATTCTTTGTTTATTCATTCAACTGCCGTTTTCTGGAACAACCTTCCTTCATACGTATTTCCTGAAAATTACAGTCTACAGAAGTTCAAGTCCAATGTCAACAAATATCTTCTTTCGTCTTCTCAACCTCCAACCCAAGCATGGTACTAAGTACTGTAGGTTCTAATACCTCTCGTGTTTGGGGTCTACATAAAAAAATAAATAAATCTTATATTCTCATTCGTTATCGTCTCTAGTCTAGAAACCCTAGCACTCTGACATAGGTAGTCCATCTCTAGGGCCTTAATCCATCCATCCCTAATGACTATTCCACTATATTTTTTTAGTTCTATGGGAGGTATTGTCATCCCACCATATAGAGCTGAGGACACTAAGAGCCTTCTTACTTTGATGGATTTGTGTGTAAACTTCCTCTTTCCCCAATCCTTCTTTAGTCCAAATACTTGAAAAAGTAAACAGGTTTTAGATGTATAGACTGTGTAACGTCTAATTCATCCTTGTGTTTCACTGTGCTTAGGTATTCCGTGTTTGTAAAATTGATATTGAGGCCCCACTGGTCATGTGTAAGATGCAATTTTCTCAACATGTATTCTAAATCATAAGCTTCTTGTGCAACAATGTGATCATCAGCAAAATTTAGACTCCAAAGATATGTTGTTAATTTGTACTTCCATTCCATAACAGCTTCTTTTCCATCCTTGTAAAGCCCATTCCAAGAAAATATTAAACAGGATTATGATGGATTGACCTCAAGGAAAAAAATCAAAAATATATTTTGTTAGATTTTTAATAAATTCTTACATTTAACATGTACATAATGTCACTATCATGTTATTTGCATTTTAACTTCTAATTGTTATATTAAGAATCTATAGCGTTTTATTTCTTTTCAGATAGGCACTAAAGCAAGAAGTGGTTTATTGGAAAAATAATATGTATCAATTATTTTTTCTGACAATGTTAATATTAATATTGTGCAAAATCAGTATTTGTTGAAATATTTCTTACCGTGCTATTTTCATGTTTTCTGCAAAACTTTCACTATCTTTAGACATCACATAACAGAGACTCTTATACAGAGACTGCTGAAATCCATTGCTACAGCTGTAGGGAGAAATACACAAAATTGTTTTTGAATATGTACTTAAAAAAGTGTTATGTTAATTCTTATCTTATTTTTCATACTGTATAATTCTATTTAATAATACTCTATGTTACCAAAAATATTGGGACACAAAACATTTTTTTTGCATTTCAGTGACATGAATTCTTTGCATTTTATACAAATATTGTGAAGTATTGTTTTTTTTCTTGTTAGTTGTTGGCACATCAGCTTCTGTGGTCATAATGCACCACCCAAAGTTTTTGCATTTTACTGTGATCCAAGCCTGAGGTGGGATTCGAACCCATAACCTTTGGGTTGCCAGGCAGGCACTTTACCCACCTGGCTAGCCCAGTCAGTAAAGTATTGTATAGGGCAGTGCAGTTACATAGCTTGTCAATGACAAGCCATGTAAAAATGAGCTGAGTGAATATGAAAGTGAACAGGTGGTACATCACCAGATAGCGATACCTGGAACAACATGCGCAAAGGGAATGCAGCTAGCTAGCCATGTTCAAGTTGAATGTTGATTACTTTTATTTTTTGACAAGAGATCTACAACCAGTTGGTTATGCTCCCTGTAAAAAATCAAAATCCCAAAAATGTTCTGGGAACATATAGAAAAAATTCTCTGTGTATATATTTCAAGCAAAGCACTTCATCAACAGGAGTTTCAGCAGAACCCACAAACCTTTTATCAAAAAAAGTTAATGCAACAGAGCCACACTATTGTTATACTTGTAGAACTGACCTCTTCAGAAGTGGAAAGGACTTCTACAGAAACAAATCTCAGTATATCACAAATAATTAAATGATCAGCAAAAGGATTTAGATATGACACTAACTCACAGAATGTTTCGAAAATGACTGCCATATCTCAATTGTGTACCAAGGTGGTTGCTGTTTGTTGTTTGGTTTTTAGGAGCATTAGCAACTAAGGCCATATTGCTCTGGGGATATGTGGTGCTCATTCCTTGACCTTTCCACATCCTCTGTATTTGGTGGTCATGGGCTCAAACCCCAGTCTAATCAAGAAGCGTATGCTATGCACTGCTGCTCCTGCCCACCTGGCTATGGAGGCGCCCCAAGATGGTTGCAAAAGGATGGTTTTAGTCTGCTTTTAAAGGTATAAAACCATTGTACTAATGGTTTTTGTTGATAGCACTTTACAGAATGAGTGATATTGTAAGAGCTTTAATAATGCCATTCTTGTAACATCAAGATAATTTTATGGTGTGGGAACCAGCATTTACAACAGGATGATGTTGGTTGATAAATGGCAGTCCAAACATTGCACACTGAGTGTGCAATGTTTGGCAAGAATAATGTGATAGTGACAGAGTTATCTACTTAGAGCCCTAGTCTAAGTCAAACAGACTATTGGAAAGATATTTTTATATAAGGTTCAAAAGATATGAGGGTTTATAAATGGAGGTCAACATCACTTGCTCAATTAAAACTGTTTTGATGGAGGAATAAGAAGTATTTCTTTTGATATGAATTCATCATAATAATAATAATAATCAGAATCATAAACTGGAGCATATTCTACATGAAGTTTACGTGCTGTGTTGTGTACCTAAGGTCTCATACATATTAAAATCAAAGCTGGTCTGTAAACTACTGTCTTTTTCTCTTAGTACCATAATACTTTTGGTAACAATGTATAGACATGAATGTGAATGCATGTCAAGCAAACCGAACCCATCCGAAAAGTTATTTAAAGCAATTTTTTTTAAATTTTACATTCTCTAATTAAAAAGCATAGTATATAAAAAAAGTAGAAGCATTTCCACACACACTATATTGTTGCTAATCGGTTTGGAAATACTCCTTACATTTTTATGAAAATAAGCAAACAAAAAAGTAAGGAAGGTAATACTAATACTAGATCTCTCTCTTTATTACGAATATTTATTTTTATATTTGCATATTTCAATCTTAAATGTGAATAAAAATTCTATTTATTTTGTTTACATCTTGAACAGTATTTTTATAACTATAGAGAATTAGCAACACTTTGCATTCTAAATTCAAGTGGTTTTGAGCATATTAGCTTCATGTATTAAAGTCACTAAGGATACAAAGGGGTATTCTTATCAAGAGATAGTTCAGTTCTGTAAGTAAAGTGTGTGGAAATTAGCGGTCTGTGGCATGACCTTACTGACATGTTTAAGGTTTTAAAAAAGCCAAGTAAATTAAATGCCAAGGTCATCTTTACACTTGGTCACATAACAAAATTAGCAGTACTCCCCCCCCCCCCAAAAAAAAAGAAATATTTAGTCATTACTGAACTGCCAAGTGTTACACTGATAATGGCCACCTGCCACTGATGAGAAGAAAATAAACACAAAAATAGCCACCTGGGTAGTAGAATGTATTGCAAATAAATAGCATTATGCTTTTCTTTTTGGGAAAGTGCTATTTATTTTAGTACAATGCTGGAACAATTCATGGTGGTAACCTAATAATATGGGAGATCAATGCCATTACATGAGAAGAGAACACCCTTGTCTTTTCTAGTAGTGAAAACAAACAAAATGCATCATGCTTCTCATTTTGGAAAGTAATGTTTATTTGTAGCAGAAAAATGGGAACTGGAGGGAGGGAGGGAGGGAGAGAGAGAGAGGGATGGAGAGGAAAGAGATCAATGTAAAACTTCTATGTTCTGAACTAACTGGGTTTAAACTCAAATATATCTTTTAGATTATCTCATATTGTAAGTTTAATCTTTGCTGGATTGCCAGGTTCTGCACTGATGACACCCACCAATGTGGGGACAATAATCTCTAAAATGGTCATGTGGCACACAACAAGGAGCATTCTACTTCTCTTTTTAGGAAGTACTGTTTATTTGAGGTTCAATGGCGGAATAATCTATGGCAACAGTCACATATTATGAGAGATCAATGTAAGCTTACATATTAATGAAGAATGCAAAATGTTCTGATATACCTAGACTTCAATTAACAGCACCACTGTTTTGAAATTATATAATTTCTGCCCAATATCAGGTAACATTATGCAATATTATTGCATTACTCCAATGTAGTGAATGCTGTTTGTGATGTTAATTGTATCCTTGAAAGCATTCTGGTTGCCCAAATTCTTACTGTTTATTGGTTATGTTTTGCAACATGTTTTGAAATCTGTTTCTTATGCTGACAAAAAAAAAGAAAAAGAAGAAAAAAAAAGAAGTCACTTCCAGCAACAACAATTAATTGAAGAATTTTCAAAAGGTGTATTCATCTTCTACTCAATTAATTAGAAATAGGAATGAGTGAATTAATAATTAATATGGAAAGTACACTGATTATTTGGCTGCAAGACATCTCATTAACTCCATCACCACTCATAGTTAAAAAAAATTCACTTAAGTAATTAATGAAGAGATTTCTGCTAAGTTAAGTAGGTTGTACTCAATTTCATATACAATTTTACTGTTTAACGTCTTTTTAAATTAATTATATAGAAGGAAGGCTTCATGCAATGGAAGTATTTTGCATCAGTTGTCAGAGAATGCAATCTCAATGTACAGTATTGCATCTAGAAGAAATCCATCATGATTAATGATTTCTCCCTAATGCACCACAACATTAATTAGGACCTTACTGTATTATAATTATAAAGCTTAAAACCAAATGGCAATATTAACAATAATAATTTTTTATACAAGGGGTGATTAAAATGGTTCCCCCGACTTTCTTCAGTGTATTCTGTGAACAGATTTTATTGACTGTACTACTTATTTATCTAGTAAATATACCAGAAGTTTCATTGCTCTAACTCATTTTTCTGTTGTTACAGAGCTGAATGTGCCATTATGGATATATGTAGATGACTTTCAGTAGGTGGTAGATGACTTTCATCAATCGGTCAACCGGTGAAATACCACCACTTTGCTTATTGGAGGCTTGAAGTGGTGAAACCCATGTTTAGTCTCTAGAGCAAAGTTTCCGGTATCCCCCTCCCCCCATACTTCTCCTTCAACCCATGCACAGTACTAAGTACTATAGGTTTTGATACCTTTTGTGTTTGGGGTTTTCATAAAAAAAAAAAAAAAAAAAAAAAAAAAAATGTTTCTGTTGTTACAGAGCAGTGTCATTATGGATAAAGTTGAATATCGATCCATAACCAAATACCTTATTTTGCAAAGCAAACTGCCAAAGAATATCCATGAGAAGATGTCTTATGGAAATATCTGTCCATCATATGACAGAAAAACACTGGTGGAGACAGTTCAAGTGCAGCCAGGTGAGCATCATGATGATGAAAGAAGTAGGTGGCCATCCACATCTCACACTGCTGAATTCATAAAAAAATTTTACAGCCAATACTTAATGACTGTTGGATAACAATTAAACAGATAACTGCCAAGACTGGGATAAGCTATGGATCAGTGGAGATCATAATTCACAATGATTTGAATATGAATAAGGTCTCAACAAGATGGATTCCTCACTTGCTCACATGTCTTCAGAAAGAAAACAGCATACCTGCTCTGCTGAATCAATCGGCATGTGTGACAGTGATCCTGATCTTTTATTCCTGATTGGTAACTATCTATGAATTGTAGATATATCACTCTGACCCAGAAATAAAACAGGTTTCAAAAAAACGGAAACATCCATCTTCACTAATTTCCAAAGAGGCTAGTGTAACCATTTGCAGGGAAGGTGTTGCTATCAGTTTTCTGGGATGAGATGAACATTATTCTCACAGATTACCTGGAGAAGGATACAACCATCAATGCACATTGCTACACCAACTTACTGAAGCAATTAAAGAAAAGTGAAGTGGAATGCTCAGCAAAGGTGTGCTGTCATGACAACACACCAGTTCAGACTGCTGTTGCAACCACTGATTTTGCCTGAAAGTTAGGACTTATCTTGACACATTTGTCTTATTCCCCTGACTTGGCACCTTCTGAATTCTTCCTCTTTCTGCAGCTGAAATCATTTTTGTATGGAAAGCATTTTTTAGCAATGCAGAGGTAATTTCTGTGGCAGAAGCATGGTTTCAAGAGCAAAGTGAGCCCTTCTATAAAAATGGCTTAAGGAAGTACCACAAAAGACGGGAGAAATGTGTCACTTGGGTGGTGACTACATAGAGAAGGAGTAATATATGTTCTAAATCTCAACCTCCTGTGACATATAGAATGTGATCGGGGGGAAAACATTTTGATACCCTCTCGTATATTACAAGGTCTGGCTTAAATGAATTAGATGATTATATAAAATTATTTTTATAGATATGCTACAGGGTCTAATTTTACAGAGAAGAAAATTTTTTTTTTGCAAGAGTTAAATATCGGGATTATTTAGATTTCCTTTTATAGCTTAGTGTAATATTAAGATCAAGCATACTTATCAGGTAATGGAATATCCCACTGAGATGTTCGCCATGCACATTCATACTGAAATTCTAAAATTTCTGAAGATGGTTCAGATCCCTCACATAAGCTACTTGTAATATATCCTTGTTGAACATGATAGAGTCCACATTTTTGTAAAGCCTGAAAATGAATTTAAAAATAAATGCACCACACATGCATAAACAAAATAAAAAAATAAAAAACCCAATAACATTTAAGAATTCTGTGGTTGTAATCTCTTAAACCTGAAAAAAAAATTGTAGGTGATGGTATTTGACATTCTTCAAGTTGAAACCTTTCTAGTCAGACAGGGCTGTTATACAGAAAAAAACTTACATGTATAGAAAAAATTACTTCTTGATGGAATGCATTCATGAAGATGCCATTGTACCTACCCGATGTGACTTTTATTCTGGGTAGCCTTTTCTTGCAAGTTCAGTCAGTCAGTACCAGAAACTGTTTCAATTTCTACTAGTGAGCTGTAATTGTTATAATTTTTGCACATGTGCATACATATACAGGGTGTCTCAAAAATATTGGTACAAACATTTAGGGGAGGTAGGTAACATCTAAAGGAATGTGAATCGCTTAGGAACCCATAACCAGAAACATCACTGTAAGTCGGTGGACGGCACTGTTCATCAATTTGCGAGAGGGAAAATTTCAATGTTTTGTTCACGGATGAGGCTTATTTCACTCGGGAAGACTTATTCAATCAGCACAACGCTCATGTGTGGGCTCACGACAACCCACACAGAGTGCGCCCCATGTGGCACAACATTGCTTTGCAATAAATGTGTGGGCAGGTATAGTCGGTGACTGCTTAGTCGGCCCATACTTGTTACCATCCCATGACGGGGCATCTGCCCATTATGGAAGGTGTGTTCGTGACCATTTGAACAGGCGTTTTGGGCATCGATGGATTGGCCGTGGTGGACCCATTGCCTGGCTCCCACGCTCACCTGATTTATTGAGCCTTGATTTCTTTCTGTGGGGGAGGCCCTCAAATCTATCATGTATGAATCGCCTGTGGAGACAGAAATGGATCTCGTGGCGAGACTCATCTGCGCTGCTGCTACTGTCAAAGAAACTCCAGGTGTGTTCGACCGTGTCCACCAATCCATGCTGCGTTGGTGTCACGCATGCATCGTGTCTCATGGTAGAACCTTCGAGCATCTGTTGTAACATCATGAAATGCATCCATCTCGTACTCCATTGTTAATATTATGTCAAATAAATGTTTGCCACTAATTACTGTCTTGTGTCATTTCTGCTTCTTGTGCCTCTGCTGCTACTTTCCCATGACATTTCCGGTTATAGGTTCCTATGCGATTCAAATTCCTTTAGATGTTACCTACCTCCCCTAAACGTTTGTACCAATATTTTTGAGACACCCTGTATACATGTAATTAAAACAAATTTAGTATGAATAAATAATTAGGCATAATGGCCAATATATAGATTGCCCTATAAAAATAAAGGACAGTAAAAAGAAATAAAATAAGAAGAGTGGTGAAAGTTTAAAGTGGGTGAAAACCTAAATATGTTATATACATTTAAATTGAAAATAATAAGTCAGTAAGAAAACAGGTTAGTAATTCTATTTTCTTATAATATATTGTGGACATATATACAAGAAGACCATGGAAGTGCATTATACATAATCAGAGTGTATTTGAAAGAGTAGCATGACAATCCCATCAGCCATCTTGGAAATCACTAAACAGGAGTTTAAGACATCAAACAGGGATAGAAATCTGTTCAAACACATTACAGTGGACTCCTGCTTTACGATATTAATCTGTTCTGGAGACACCATCATACCGTGAAAATATTGTAATGCGAAGATTAGTTGTTTTTTGGTAATTCTTTCCAAGACCTCGGAAGTTGAAATTTTCGCTACACAACTAAACTATTTATCTCTCTAAAAGGTAATTTTATAATGTAAATTGTACATATTGATTAAAAAATTGATTAAACAAATACATTGATTAAAGCAAACACAAAAAATCACTTCAACTAAAGGATGCAAAAACAAAACATGCGGTCGACACATTTACAAATGCTGCTATTGGCTGAGAGGAAGGACTACATGGTCCAGTCGGAGACAATCATAAGCCCATCATTTGAGAGAAGGTTTCATCCCTGGCTCTATCGCATGTATTGTGTTGGAAATTAAAATCTTGAAAAAAAAAATATTTTTTCTTTCTTTATGGCTATCTGGACAATTACAGCAAACTACTGTCAGGTGTATTTAATGTAAATTCATTAATGAAAATAAGAGATTCACAAAATTTTTTAAAAAATTTCTAGTTTAAATGTAGTTTTACAATTTTTTTTTTTGGAAAAAATAAAGATAGTGGAAAAAACTGTTATTGCAAAAAGATGGGAATCCTATGTTACAAACTATGTTATGATGGTGAGATGCAGAAGGGATAGTATTGAATCAAAAAGATAGAGTCAATCTCTGTTGAAAACATGGAGTTGGCAGCTTGTAATATTAATACTAACACACTTATCCTTTTTAGGCAGTTCATTATGTTTGATTGAATTTCTTGAATCAGTTAACATTGTTTTTATGTCATGTTTTCATTTTAGGAATAGCCAAAACTCACATAGATGCCAAATTAGACAGATAAGTCTCAAACACTCAGCAATGTCTTAAACGTTGAGTGAGAATGTGTGAAACAAACTTAGGCCCATTCATACATAAAATCCTCAGTGAAAATGGCCTGAACCAATTGAGATGTCAGCCCAACAATTTCTTGACTGTTTGGTTGTTGATCTGATTGAATGATGGTGCAGATTTCACTGAAACCTATGAAACTACTTTAAATTCTTTTTTTCATTGTAGCATCATCTCTGTAATGAGCATTTAATGTGTGTTTGTGGCTGTTTTCCAAGCTCATCTTTTCCAAGCGTTGCTCACCCTTATCAACTTATGTTTTTTTAAAGTATTAATAAAAATCTCTAATTTGTAAATGGATTCATCTTTTATAATCCATATTTTCCTTTGTATTACTATACATTATATTAGATTACTTCACATTCCCATATTTTCCTTCATAGACACTACACATTACTATAAATTGCTTCACACACCCCACATTTTCCTTCATATTACTACACATTACTATAAATTACTTCACATCCCCTATCATTCAACAATTATAAAATCAGTCATCAAACTTTTTCATCAAATCTTATATAAAGAGAGTAAAAAAACTATTTCAATCAATAATAAAGTAAGCCAAAATGTGGAAAATTGGCATCCATTGGCATCCAAAAATAAAATGAAATAAACTCCATTCACTTGAAATAGAATAGAATAAAGAAAAATGCAAAAAAAAAAAAAAAAAACTACACTAGATATATTGCCAATGTTTTTGTACAGTTTGTGGCAAACAAGTTCCACATGTCATTAATAATCAGATAGTTAAATGTTTTTACTGTAATTTCATAAAGTGTTATTAAAGTAGAAGTGATAAGTATAACAATTTAAGAAAATGTAATTGGTAATAATATGGAAAACAAAACATGATATATAATTTAACAAAAATATAACAAAACAAATTATTGTTATATTTTTGTTTATCTTGGTTTAATAAATTATTATTAAACCAAGTTTTATGCATAGTTTTATGCATCCCATGCAATTAGCGGTCTGCAGCATTTCAAATGCTAGAAGGAAAAGATAATCTTCAATTTATTTCATAGGCGATACAGCATATCTTACTTTAAATAACAATTTAGTTATTTTTAAAATAAATTTGAGAATTATGAAATTTTTTTCTGAAGAAATTTGAAAAAAATTTCATCATTTTCAGTATGAGACAAATGAGAAAAGAAAAAAAAAATGTTCACTCAAGTTAAAATTTGGTGTTAAAACTATAAATAGTTACATTAATTAAAAGTTGTTAATAACAAAGTTGCTGATCAACAGGTAGCATAAATTTCGCTTGATTATAAATATGTGAGCAGCCCGAAATAATTTTAGCACATTGATCTCATCTACCTCATGAACAAATTGTAAATATCAATTTCTCTCTCTCTCTTTTTTTTTTTTTTTTAAGTATTAATAAGATTCATTCTCTTGTGTTTTTTAAGTGTAATAAAATGAAAATGGTGTGTGTGTGTGTGTGTGTTAAGAACCTCTTCTGAACTTACTTTCATAATGTCAGACTGAGGTTTAACAAAATAGGAAGCCTTCAGATCATGAATGCTTAAGACTCTGTCCCACATGTTTTGATGCAAATAGTAGTTGATTTGTGTCATCCGATGATCTGGAGATATTTCTGCACATCCAGACACACCATCAGGATCTCCAATACAATTATATGCATCTAGTAATAATTTATGCACCATTCTGCCTTTTAGTGGATCTTCAGATGTTAGAACTGACATTGTGGAAGATTCTTGGCTACTTAGTTCTGAATTCTCTGCTTCTGAGTGGTCACTGCATTCATCTTCTACTACAGAGATCCTCCTTCTGCATTTAAAAAAAAAAAAGAAAAAAAAAAGTAAGATAAAAACAATTATGAGGCTAAACATTAATAATTCATCAGTAACATAAAAAGAATGATTATGTATGCCAATTCTGTTACCCTGGATTGAAAGTACTACCAAAGGATTGAAAGTATGTTCTGATATGCTAATGCATGCCTTTAGCCAGCTGTAGTTGGGACAAATCATTCCTCTCTTCCATTACAAAAATAAATAGGCTCACGATATGAGGAAGGAAGGAAGGGAGGAAAGGGAGATTCTCATCATTCACAGCTCTGTGGCACATCTTGTGCATGATATTATTATGGATTCACATATAAGCAAGGCACCAAATGTATTTGTAACACCAACGTAACTTTTTCTGTACTATTTACTTTATTACTATAATATTGTAATTTCAACAGGCCAAAATGTTTGAGGGCAAATGGTTTCTATCTGGAAATAAACTATTCACACTTTGTACACTTTGACAAATAATTTTAATACATGAGTATTACATTACAAACCCTTTATTGAGTGCTTGTTCACATGCATAATGAGTCAGAACATGGAATACAAAGTGGCCTTTCTCTAACTGCTGACTCCATACTGTATGAGATATTTCTAATCCAGCATCTAGTGTTTTCACAGCCTCATGTTTCCGCATCCCCTCCTGCCATGCTCCATTAGTAGTTCCTGCTTACTTTTACTGTTGAAAAGCCCCATTCCACAGTTCCCCTATTCCCCCCCCCTTGTTTCTGTTTAAAGCTACCTGGTTAAATTTCTTAACGTAAAAGGTTCTTTTATTTATTTATTTTTTTCAAAATCTCTTTCTTCCCTATTACTGCAAAGTTCCTATCACTATACACCTGAATGCATTCCAATGCATGTTCTGCCAATTCTGATTCTTTAGTGTTTCCTTTTGCTATGTGTTTGTTTGTGTTCATCTGTGTATTTGAAAAATTCACACACACATTGATGAACACAACATTGGCAGAACATGCATTGGAATGCATTCAGGTATAATAACAGGAACTTTGTGGTAATGGGGAGGGAAGAGACTTTGAAAACAAAAATAAAAGAATCCCTTTACATTAAGAAATTTAGCCAAGGTGGCTTTAAACAGAAAGGGGAAAAATATAGGGTAACTGCAATGTACTTTTCAACAGTAAAATTAAGTAGGGACTACTAATGGTGGGGGACAGGGCCATGCAAAGGTATTGGGGGCCCCAGATACAAAAGGGGTTAAGGGACCTTGTTTATTTATGTTGAGACAAAAAATGCTCCCTCAATTGGGGGCCCTGGTGTGCCACATCCACTGCATCTCTCATTTGCATGGCCCTGGTGGGGGTGTTGGGAAATGTGAGGCTGTGAGAACACTGGTTACTGGATTGAAGACACCCCATATAATATGGTCAGAAGTAGAGAAAGGCCAATTTGCAATTCTTGTTCTGATTCATTATGCATGTGAACAAGAATCCAGTAAAGGGTTTGTAATGTAATTTTCATTTATTAAAATTATTTATCATGTTGAATAAAGTGTGTGAATAGTTTGTTTCTGGATAGAAACCATTTGTCCTCAAAGTTTGGTGTGTTGAAGTTACAATCTTATAGTAATAAAGTAAATAGTAAAGAAAAAGTTACATTGGTGTTGCAAATATGTTTGGTGCCTTGATCATATGTGAATCTATAATAAAATCATGAATGAGATGAGCCGCAGAGCTACAGTACCACAGAACCTGTTAAAGAGTTTGTAACATAATGCTCATTTATTGAAATTATTTATTGTAGTGTATAAAGTGGAGATTTGATTGAGGTGTTTAAGGCTCTGAGAGGCATCAGTAAAATGAATGAGGACAAAAATTTCAAGGTTATAAATGATGCTAGAACTAGGGGACATAAATTCAAGTTACGGGGGGGGGGATGTTTAGATTGGACTGCAGGAAGTTTTATTTTAGCCAGCAAGTTATAAATTACTGGAATAACTTGCCTTCATGGGTGGTAGAGGCTGACAGTTTGGGGAAATTCAAAGGTCATCTGGATAGTACTTTCAGGTAAGGGAAGCGCATAGGATGATAGGTTTAATTTCCTTTTTTTTTATTAATTATTATTATTATTTTTTTTTTTTTTTTTGTTTTTATCATTGTTTTGTTTGGATTTTTTTTTTTTTGGCTGGTGCAGCATAAGCCATAGGCTTTCTTGCACCATGCGGATATTACTAATACTAATACTAAGTGTGTAAATAGTTTATTTCTGGATGGATAAAACCTGCAAATAAAATGTATAATTTAAAGACATGATTAAAGACAAGTGGTTTCTCAGGTACATTATGCCATGGAGGAATGTAAGGTTATACAGAGATCAGCTGAAGATGTAAAAGTTAAGCAGAGCTGAGAATAGCATTAACATTGGTAGAGGCAAGACAGCAAGCTTATGGAGCATCAGCCATAAAAAAAAAAAAAAAAAACCCTCCTATTTCACTCCTCCATTCGTACCAAATGCCTATCCAGCTCAAACTAAAATTTAATTAGGCTATGCTTGTTTTTTTGGTTTTTAGGAGCATTAGCAACTAAGGCCATATTGCTCCGGGGATATGCGGTGGTCATTCCCTGACCTTTCCGCATCCTCTGTATTTCGTGGACATGGGCTCGAACCCCTGTCTAATCAAGAAGTGTGTGCTACACACTGCTGCTCCTGCCCACCTAGCTATGGAGGCACCATTATTTAGGCTATCAACTTCCACAACAAAAGATGGAAGTCTGTTCCACCAATCAACTACACGCTGGTGAAAGGAAAATTTCCGCACATCTATTCTACAACTGTCTTTTCTCAATTTGAATCTCTGCCCCCTCAGGTTCTTAATCTGAGCAAGAGGAAGAATCCCATCAGCATTCAGATCGCTCAAGACATTCAAGGCCTTATACACCTCAATCATATCACCTCACAGGTGTCTACTCTCCAGGCACTGCAATTTGCAGAACTTAAGCCTTTCTTGGTAAGAGCACCCCTTTGTTCCCCTCACTAATCTTGTTGCTGTTCTTTGTACTCATTCTAGCAACTCTACATCCTTCCTAAAATAAGGCCTCCAGACCTATACACAGTACTCTAGGTGTGGCCTGACCATTGCCTTGTATAACGGGATAATCATCTCCTTGTCCCTGCTAGCAAAATTCCTATATATCATTGACTAGACTCCATGACCTGCCCTGGCAGCCCATCTGCACTGCTCAGCGAACTTCATATTCAACTGCACAATTACCCCAACGTCTTTTTCACTTTCCACTTCCCTGAGTATAGTACTATACAGTTGGTACGTTTCTCTTCGGTTATTGCTACTCATATGCAGTACTTTGCATTTGTCAATATTAAACTTCAGTTGCCACTTCTCAGTCCATTGTCACAACTTCTCTAGATCCAGTTGGAGTAGCATACTGTCTTTACTGCCATTAACAACTCTGCCAACCTTTGTATCATCTGCAAACTTGGACATTAAACCTGATATACCTTCATCAATATCATTTATAAATATACAAAACAACAATAGGCCCACACCGATCCCTGGGGAACACTAATAACATTTGTTCACGAAGAGCAGTGTCCATTGATTACCATTCTGTCATCTCTCTCTCTCCACTCAACCATCCCTTTATCCATTGTAGTAACTTACCCTTAATGCCATATCACTCCAATTTGTCTAGCAGACTTCCATGTGCAATAGTATTGAAAGCTTTCTTGAAACACAAGTATATGATATCAAAATTATTTTTTGCATACAGTTGCTTTGTGACCACATCATAGTATCCAATCAAATTGGTCAAACGAGACCTCCCTTTAACAAACCCATAAACGTAAAATGTAAACTGCAGCCATCACCAATACACCACAGGATGGAAGCCTCCTCAACGATTCATGTTGAGAGAAATGGACCATAATCTGCCACGCTGGTCCAGTTCGGGTTGGCAGAACCACCATATTTAGCATTCAGGGGCTTGAACCCAAGTCTATTCAAAGAGCGTGTGCTACTGCACTCCTGCTCCTGACTACTCGGACATTAAACCTCAATCATATCACCTCGCAGTGGAGGGATTATGTGATAGTTAACTCGGCTACGGAGGCCACACTGTGGCCTGCGTAGCCGAGTTAACTATTACTGTGGTCTTGTCTAGATAATCTTCTTTAACCAGTGACTCCATTATTTTTCCCAGAACACAAGTTAAACTTACAGGTCTATAGTTACTTGTGTGACCTTTTGAACTCCCTTTGTGAATTGGTGATACATTTGCACACCTCCAGTTCATGGGGACCTACCCTGAGTCCAAGGAAGCTCTCATAATTATGGCTAAGGGATTGCTTACCTCCTTTGCTTCTGTTGTTGTTGTTATTTGATTTTAAGGAGCATTAGCAACTAAGGCCATATTGCTCTAGGGATATGCAATGGTCATTTCCTGACTGTTCCGCATCTTCCGTATTTGGTGGTCACGGGCTCGAACTCCGGTCTAATCAAGAAGCGTGTGCTACGCACTGCTGCTGCTGCTGTTGTTGTTGTTGAGTTTAACGACACATAGGCTGCTAGGGCCATATTGTGTCTTTCTAATGGTGAATATGAAATATTAGGTTAATTGTGATAACTATATTTTATGATATATTCCTATATGATTTAGGAAAGTAAATAGTTCTTTTTCATTAGAATCATCTCTCAGAATCTGTAATAAATTTATTGATGACTGTGTATTAGCTATTGATTTAAAGGTGTTTAAGCAGATATTTTGAAAGTGGGGACAGTCCACTAACAAATGGCGAATGGTCAGTTGTACTTGACATGATATACATTGGGGAGCGCTGTCATTAGTTAATGGATACAGGTGAGTGAGGTGAATATGCCCAATCCTTAGCCTTCCTAAAATTATTTCATCTCGCCTGTTTTTTCGGAAGCTGGAAAGCCACAGCTTTGGTTCTGGTTTTATTTGATAGAGTTAATTTCCTGGATAACCTTTCCAGATTAATGACCAGCTGTTATAACATGCTTTACGGATAATGTGTTTTCAATCTGTATATGGAACTTGAAAAGTCTGCGAAATAGTGGTTTCTGGTTGTTTGGCTGCATGATCTGCTCTTTCATTGCCAGCTATTCCAGAATGTCCTGGGATCCAGAAGACGCCACAGTTTGGTTCAATTCCTTACAGTCAAGTAACTTAGAATGAATCTGTTTTATTACAGGGTGAGAGGAGTTGGTATTACTATTTATGGCAGAGACAGCACTGAGTGAGTCAGTGTATATTAAAGATGACGGAATTAGATGTTCAATAATGTGATCCAGAACTAAGTTTACAGCATAGAGCTCAGCAGTGAAGATACTGCATTCTATTGGCAATGAGACAGAAGTGCTAAATGACGGGAAGATTGCAGCAGCACCTACTTGGGTCTCGGTTTTTGATCCATCTGTATAGATTTCACATGCGTTTGAATTAGAAAGAGTGTAAGTTGCATGTAACTGTGCGATATTGGAAGGAGACAGCGTGTTCTTTCCCCGCTGTTGAAAGTAGTCATCATATATTGCACAGATATTTTGCCAGGATGGATCTGGTGGTGTTTTGTCCCGAAATATATTGCTGATTTCTATATTCCATGATTGTGTCAGTTCCTTAAATCTAAGTGGAGCAGGTCGGTTTTCATTAGGTTTACTGATGTAAAATGACTCGCATTCAGTATTGTAGAGACATCTCCAACAAAGATGAGAGGGCAGACTACGGATTTTTGCAGCATACATCAGAAGTAATGATTTTCTGTGAAGATGTAAGGGAGGTTCATGAGCTTCGATGTACAGGCTCTGAACCGGGGAGGTTCTGAATCCGCCTAGAGCGACTCTCAAAGCACAGTGGTGGATGGTGTTTAGTCATTCTAAAGTACTTTTCTTCGCTGAATCATATACTGGAGAGCCATAGTCCAAGCGAGACCTGATGAGAACTCTATAAAGGTGGATGAGGGTATGATGATCAGCGCCCCATGACATGGATGACACACACCGGAGGATGTTTAATTTCTTCAAGCAGATGGTTCGAAGATAGGCCACATGTGCTTGAAAGTTCAATTTCCTGTCTAGTATCAGAAAAAGGAAACGGACAGTGTGAGCAAGAGGAACTGGCACGTTATTTATCTTTAGCTCTGGATCAGGACGAAGTGACCGAAGTTTGCAGAAATGAGTGGTAGTGTTTTTCTGTTCAGCGAGATGATATCCATTTTGTAAGGTCCAGGAATGAATTCTCATTAAAGCAATTTGTAGCTGTCTTTCGATAGTATTCATGCTTTGCGATTGGCAGGATATGGTGAGATTGTCAGCATACATGTATACTTCAATTGTTTTTGGAAGTTCTTCCAAAATATTGTTGATCCTAATTGCAAATAGGGTTGGACTCAATATGGAACCCCATGGGACACCCTCTTCTTGAAATACTCCTCATGTGTGAATGTAGATGCAAAATACTCATTTAGTGTATCAGCTACCTGAGCACGATCATCAATAGTCAACCCATCTATGTTAAGTGGTCCAATCTGATTCATCCCTTTCCCCTCAAGAGTTCACATAAGTAAAGAACACTTTGCTGTTTTTCTTTGCATCCTTCACCAAAGATTTCTCGTAATCTGCCTTCACCTGCCTAACCTCCTTTGTGACTTGATTACATACTAGTTTATATTTGCCGTAAGCTTCTGTGTCGCCTGATAATTTATATGAATCCCATACATTTTTCTTCTCTGCCATGAGCCTCATTAATTCATCTGACATCCATTTAGGCCTAAACCTTGAACAGTATTTCTTAGTTGGAATTAAAAGCCTAGTAACCTGCAACATTAAGTCCCTGGAGGCTTCTCATTTAGAATTCAACACTGGTAGCATCATCAGTTGATCCCACTGTATAGAATTTAAATACTGTCTAAGACCCCTGTAATCACCTTTACGAAAGCAGAAGCCCTTCCCTTGATAGTAGTTACATCTTTAAGTAAATCCCACATCAGTACATTGTGATCACGGTCACCCAGTGGTTCCTTTATTTGCAAATTCTTAATGCATGAATAATCACTGCTGATTATCAGATTGAGAGTATTACTCCCTCTGGTTGCTTCTTGAACATGTTGCTGTAGAAAACAGTCATCCATTAAATTCACAAAAGTCTTCCTAGTGTGCGAGTGACCAACCCAGGAGTTCCAGTCAATATCTGGAAAGTTAAAATTCCACATTATAAGACATTCTGATTTACTGGCCCACTCTATTTCTCTGCACAATTGCTCATTATACTCAACAGATTCATTAGGCCTAACAGCATAATCCCTCCTCCCTTCCTGTCCTGTCTATCCTTTCTGTACACATTGTACTCTCCAAATTACAATTCTGCACTGCTTATATCTGTGTGATGCCACATCTCTGATATACCAACAATATCCACCTTTGATGTCTTGACCAGCACTTAACTCATCAAATTTATTAACTATACTCCTAGCATTGGTTTGCATGCAAGTATACATGCACCTGTTTCAACTCTTAGTTATCCTAACACAGCCCATATATTTACTTGTTCCATTATGACTCCCAGCAGTCCTGGAAATCTCCAGCACTTTGCTTTCTAGGCTGCTGCTCATTCTAATAGAACAGTGTAAGAATCACTTTTGCCTCTGCCTGCGGCCACTGTTAACTTTTTAGTCTGTGTATCCCCCCAAGTTAGCAGTTTTCCGACCCACCTAACACTGCCTCGATAGCATCAGCAAATATTCTTGCACCCTTTCTATTTAAGTGTATCCCACCCCTGTAGAAGCAGTCTCTCCTGTCAATGAGCACACACTACACTGAAAAAAATTCTGCCCCATGAGCCTTGCATAATCTCTCCAGAGCTGAATTGATTGACAAGGTTCTCATCATATACTCCCTCCTGTCATACTATAACAGTAAGTGCATAGTCAGAGAGAAGGTACTAATCTGCTGAACTTGAAAACAGAGTTGGAAGGACTTCCTTATATGTTTCTGATGGAATTACCTCCATCTTTGTTGGTAAGGTTAAAGGTACAAATAAAAATACAAAAAATTACATACAGAAGAGAAATAATTACAAATTACTGCTATAAGTTTGTTTGTAACCTAAAATCACATCAACAGCTCTGTGAATGCATTCTAAATGAAGTATCATTGCTGTTTGCCTCTTTCCATTAATGTCTGTCATAGGAGTGAGGTAAACTGTTTCCAGCACTTATTAATGCAACTGGTTGTCATACTACAGATGTTGAAAACACTGACCTCAACAACTTCAGGTAAGAAGAGGAATATATTTTCAGCAATGTTAGGATTGGACTCCTTTTGCCCCTATACATGTTTACTGTGATGGATAATGCTGCTGATGTGGGAATGACTACTGTTAGTCATACAAATGGGGAATTATGTGGAGATTGAATGTGGTTGATATCCATCATTACAGACTAATGCATGAGCAATTTAGGTATAGACAAGGAAAGTGTACTTCTAATTTCACTTAAGTTCAGCTAATGGCCAACTGCTATTATCTGTGAAGTTGGAAGAAGTATTATGGTTCGGTGGTTAGCGTATGAGGCTACAAGTAAGGTGGTTGAAGATTTGAGACCATGTGCCACCAAAATGCATGGCCTGTCATGATGTGGCATTTATTTATTGAATAAATAAATAAATTTACTAAAATTTATTTATTTATTTTTACTGGGATTCTGTTGGGGGGGGGAAATTGAATGTCCAGTCCAAAACAAAGTTATGGTTAAGTTTGCTAATATGCTAATGAGGGAGTTGATTAACATTCCATTTAAAACCTTTGTTAGGCCAAAAGAGAAGTTATCAGCATTAAAATAAAATAAGTAATTAAATAAACAATTAACTCAATTAATTTTTTTTATCAAGATCAAACAGAGGATAAGACCACTTAGCCCCAATATAAAAACAACTCAGCCTTGAGATTATTTCTCCACTCATCCCAATGAATTGGGTTTCCATCCCTGGGAGGCGGTGCTCTACTATCTAGTTCTTAATAATATCCTCCACTTGAAAACATTATGAACAAAATTATTAAAATATCTAAAACATCTTTTATCAACAAACATCAACCACTAAGTTTCACAATCCAAACTTCCAAGTAATACAAGCATCCTCTGCTTATTGTAATATTAAATCAGCATACTTAGGACAAGCAAGCATTATGTGTATTGATGTCTCTTCCTCTCCACAGGTACACTTAGTACCATCTATAAGGCCTAATTGATATAATCTTAATACCAGCCCATGTTTGGTTAATACGAAAGCTGCATGCATACCAAACTGGAGCCATGGTCTTTTCTTTACTTCAATAATATCTACTCTAGGAAAAAAGATATAGGTTTGCCTACCCTAATACTTTCATCTCATTTCTGGTGCCATAAAGCATATAATTCAGTTAATATCCTTTTATTCTCTATCTTTAAATCATTTCTTGTGTACAATCGACATATCAGGACAAGATGTTATTTAATACAGTGACATACATTTTTCTTCATTAAATACATCATACCAGAAAGGACAATTAACAAATCTACAGGCAATCTTCCTGAAAGCACAAATTTACAGGAAATCTTCCTGTTGACACTCTCCTACAAGCTTGAATTGTACCTAGAAGAGTAAATCTCTGCACTTGATTTAGATGTTTTTGAATAATACTGTTTGTTGTTTGTTATTTGGTATTTAGGAGCATTAGCAACTAAGGCCACATTGCTCCGGGATATGCGGTGGTCATTCCCTGACCTTTCCGCATCCTCCGTATTTGGTGGTGACGGGCTCGAACCCTGGTCTAATCAATAAGTGTGTGTGCTACGCACTGCTGCTCCTTCCCACCTGGCTACGGAGGCGTTGAATAATACTGTTATCTACTCTATGCAGCCAAGTTCCAGAAGCATATGTGACTATGGAGATAAATAAGTATCATATAAAAGATTTATTGATCTTCCCTTTATACCCCAGTCAACTCTTATAATTCTTCTGAGCTTAGAATACAATGATCTTATCTTATTTTTAAGAAACTTAACATGTTTAGTAAAGAATATGTGCTCTTCCAGGTACAGACCCAAGTACCTAACAATCTTGACATAATGCAGGGAGACGCTTTGTGCTTTAACTACTGGATTCCTATCCATACTCAGCCATCCTTTAAGCAACATAAGGAATGTTTTCCTATAAGATATTTCAAGTTCATACTTCCTACTCCAGTCTATTAATTTTTCTAATATTTCACACCTCGAATTTCCATAAACCAAGATAGCCAGATCATCAATGTAGGTTACAGATTCAACATTAGGATACTGCCATTTTAGAAAGTCATCCATTAATATGTTCCATGTGAAGGGGCCAATCACCGAGCCTTGAGGACATCCTTTGCTTATTATAGTAGAGAATGTCCTCATCCTCTACTATAATCTCAGTAGATGTAGAGGTTTTGCGGCACAAGGGCAACTGAGGCCAAAATGTGCAAATTATCTCAGTGTATCTAGTTTTAATAACTATACTTCTATTTGAAAATTAACTTCTAAACACTGAATACAAGTTATCTGTACATTGAACCTGCCTAATATGAACAAAGATGCTTCCCCACCAAAGCATGTGAAATTCACCTTTAAAATCTACAAAGATTCCCAAAACGTAACAACAGAATATTCTTCAACACAATGCCTTACCCTGTAAATAGTATCCTCAGTATTAGTCCCATTTTTAAAACCATATTGGTTTTCTGAGGACATATTTTTCTGTTCATAACTAATCATTAATCAGCTAATACATAGCCTTTCATAGACATTTGCTAAAACAGGTAATAAAGCGATTGGACGATACCATCCAGGTTCACTAGCTGGTTGAGGTCAATCAGGGCTCTTTATAATCAATTTCAACTGGACAATCTTCCATCTTTGTGGAAAGACACCTTCAGCCACAAATAATTATTAAACATTTTCAAATATAACATAGGCCTAAATCTATATGTTCTTTTAAGTACTACAGCTTCTGTCATATCCAGACCAGATGATTTATCCTCCTTAGCATGGTACACTGCTTCTGCAATTTCAAAACAGATATAGCATTCTATTCTACCGTTACTAAAATTTTCATTTTGACTTAATATCCCTTGATGAATCTGATTATCAATTTCAACTGGGCAATCTTCCATCTTTGTGGAAAGACACCTTCAGCCACAAATAATTATTATACATTTTCAAATATAACATAGGCCTCAATCTATATGTTCTTTTTTTTCATATCATCTGCAAATGTGGACATATACCTCCATCAATATCATTGATGAACACACAAAACAACAATGGGTGCAATACTGAATCCTGGGGGACTCCACTAATAACATTATTTCATGTAGAGCAGTGTCCATTGACTACCATTCTGTCTTCTTCCACTCAACCATCCTTTTATCCAGTGGTGAGCTATAGCGGGCTTGTGAGAGCCCATTGTTATTTTTTTTTTTGAAAATTTGTGAGCGCATTGTTGAAATGATCATTTATTTTACAAATGAAATCCTGAATTCAATTATTGAGTATACAGAGCCGGAACAAAAGTAGGGCAAGCAGGGCCTCATCCCATGTATTTTAATGGTACAATGGACCAGTTATGTGTTTTAAAATTGCTTCTTTTTGATTTAATTACAGTCAGACCTCTATTTAAGGAACTTCTTTATAGTAAATTTTTTTAATTCTTGGTAATTACATTTAAAATAGTTTCCGTAGAATGAAGAAAATTTCCATATAATGAATATGAAGGCCATAGGTAAGGTAAAGTGCAGCCATTATCAACCCACTGCAGGATGGAAGCCTCCTCAACAATTCATGCTGAGGGAAATGGACCATAATCTGCCATGCTGGTCCAGTGCGGGTTGGCAGATCGACCATATTCAGCAGTCAGGGGCTTGAACCCCGGTCTACTCAAAGAGCGTGTGCTACTGCACTCCCACTCCTGCCCACTCGGCTATGGAGGCTCTAAGGCAATAGTAAATTATAGGTAGGAACCTCTAATCTTTAGGCAATCAGAAAGGGCGAATTAAGGGTTAAAGGGATTACCGTTTCATAATTTTAGTGGTGCCTGTAAAACCAATGCAGCCACCTATCCCACCTACTGATAAGTCGCACTAGTCAATATGCTTTCCATAGCTAGGCAGAAGATTAAGGTGTATTCCTGATACAGATAATAGCCTCTGGTTGACCTTTGTTGTGGTTCCCATTTTCTTGAAAGCAGTCATATGTTTTTCAGAGAAGTGAGTGATCCACGCCTTTCAGTAAATTTCTCCTGTCTAAGTTCACATGGTTACAGTAGCTGAATATCCGAGTGATTACGGCAGTTTGGACAGTATTTAAAGGGCTAGTGACAGTAGCGATGTCAAAGGGGTTGAAGGCAACTAAGATAATAAGGAAACTTTCCGAAGATGAAATGTTGGCAGATTTTGAAACTGCGTCGAGGCCTTCACTGTGAAGTAAATGTTCCAAAACATAACGGCATACAGGCAATAATTAAAAAAAAAAAAACACATCTGTATGCATTATATTATCAATCTCCAAAAAACCAGTGCAACTGATAGAGGATGATTGCTAAAGAACTTGAAGTGGAAATTATAAAGGGTGGTCATGTGTTCAGGCCCAGATGGGCAGCTTGTAGCTTGCAGACGACAATTGCGGTTTGAAGGAATTATCCTGCTTTGTGCAACCATTTTGAATCAGAAGTTAAATATTTGGAATTATTAAACCGACATTTACATCTGGAATTTCTTAACGATTTAGCACTAATGATCAACATCTGCGGGAGCTCTCTTACCTTCCAGAAGCTTTACAAAGTCGCAGCATCAGTATAGTAAAAGCAGATAAATTAATTATTCAAACTATCAATGCTATTTCTAATTTGAAAAATTCTGAAGAAAATCATGAAGCTAAAATTGAGAACATGTTGAAGTCAAAAGAATTTGAAGGAATCAAAATCGAAAGTAAGAATACATTTAAAAAATTACTTTGACAAGTTATTAAACTGCATTATTTTATAACTTGTCACGAGGTAATTTTTTAAATGTATTCTACTGCCAGAAATATCCCTGAAACCATTGCGATTAGCTGTGCCGAAACTGAGCGAGCTTTCATCATAATGAATAATATTGTAACTTGACATACTACATAAAGTCACATCTATATAGGACTGTCAATTTATTGTAGAATAAGTGGGAGGATGCCCTGGCACATTGCAACACTCAATCCAGAAGCAGAGAGAAACTCTTTGACAATTACTCCTCTATCATCAGAGCTCTCCCTACCCCAGAAAGGGGAATTGGCATTGGAATCTAGGCAATTATAATGTTAAAGGCCACCAATACTTCACAACCTTTCTCTAAATACTATACATAAGGTTCTATTTCATCAAAATATTAACAATACAATGTTATAAAATATATAATGCCAAACCAACCAATAACTTGACAACAGCAAATACACTCATTACATAAATTTATAATCTTTTTAACAACCTATTCTTGATTAGAATTAAATCGATTAAACATAATTAATCTTTTGTAGGTGAATGGGTGATAGTTATTATAATGTAGAAGCATACCGGTGCTTGTAGGTTTTCAATAGATGCTAAATTGGATTTTATTCGAATCCCGAGTAAGCTTGAAATTTAGAAAGTTTAATGACTTTGTATCCGTATTCTCCCCTTCCAATGTAAATTTGAGTCTAGAATGAATATTATTAAATGAATGTAAAATGTCTTGGATAGTACTACTATCAGTAATAACTAGAACATCGTCTAAATACCTCCCATAGTATGTGATACGGGGTCAAAAAGGTGTCAAATGTATATGCTCAATCGTTGAGAGATAGATCTCTGACATTAAGCCAATCAGGCTCAAACCCATTGGCAATCCAAAAATTTGTTTGTACACCTTGTCTCGAAAGGTGATATAGTTGGACTCAACTAACAGTTTAATTAAGTGAAAAATTTCCTTAACAGGTAGCTTCGTATAATTAATTGGTATCGAGTTTTTATTTAACATATCCCAAACAATATCTAATGTGTATTCAACGTTTACATTCGTATATAATGAGGTAACATCTAGTGAGAATAAACTGTCATTGTCACCAAGTCTACAGTCTTTAAGATTATTAAATAATGTATCGTAGTTCTTAATCCCAAATTGTATTACCTGTCTAAAGGGTTTTATAATGCTATATACATGTGTGGCTAAGGATGAAAATGCTAAGTTCCTGTAGGAAACAATAGGACAAATAGGAAATCCCGTCTTGTGTAATTTTAGCTGACCGAAAAGTGCAGGAACATTGTATGTTCTGGCCTTCAATTCTTTTAACTGGGCCATAGTAATGTAGTCGTTTTTTCGATACGGGGTTAACATTTTATTGTATTGATTGACCAAATTGGTAAACAGTGCCGAGTGACTTCAAGATAAGGGGAGGTATCTGAAACAACTGAATCTAACTTATTAATATAATCAGGTTTATCTAGTATTACCACTGTATCTCCTTTATCTGCCCTCTCTCTATAATAATGTCCTTATTTCCCAGAAGTTCTAGTAAAGCTGAACTGTTGTGTGTATTCAATTTAGGAAGTTGTGCATTAATTGCAGAAACCATACTTGGTTAACTTGTTGAATAAATAAATCTTTTTGTGGAACATTACGAAGTCCAAATTCAATATTAATTAGCATTGTTTTTTAGGTAGTTTTCGAGGTGGTAAATTATAATTTAGTCCATTGGATAAAGGTGAAATCTGGTCCTGCGATAGCATACACGAAGAAAGATTTGTAACCTGTTGATATGTCGGTTCGTTGAATACTGGGTGAGGGTGTGTTCGTGAACTAGCTGATGTATTCTGTGGTAGTAAGTTGGTGTCTGCGGGGAGTTGTCACCCAACTCGTATGTACTTGGTTGCAAGCCCGCGACAATGTGTTAGAATTTGCATGAACGTGTCTTGACATCCGATAATGTTTGCAATTTACTATGTACATATAAAGTGCTTTAGCATCATACCCCTTGTTTGCAATTTATTAACATGTCTGTTTTTTATTTCTGAGGCCTGTGCTTCCCATCACAAATTTATGGAGATCTTCAATACGGACCAATCATTCGGATGTAGATAATTTTTTAATTTATCACGAAGCTTCTTAACCTGGGAAAGGTATTTTTAATATCATTTTTAACAAAAAATGATATTAAAAATACCACGATAAATTAAAAAATTATCTACCTTTCTCAGAAATACAAATATTAACTAGAAGGTTCTTAAACAGGGGTTATCCCCTTGCGACAATAAACCGAATTAGGGTACAGGCTAAGGATAGGATACAAAATACTACACTAACCAACAATAGTAATATCAAAAAATACTTTATTTCTGTCCCATATGTTGAACAGTGGCACAAACAGCTTAATAGATTCTTTAAAGATACCGAATTTAAAATTGTGCCAGGCCAATACGGAAATTACAAACTATACTAACAATCACTTGGTTCTTTCCGCATTCACAACACAAATTAATGATCTGGTATACAACATTTCTTGCGGTGATTGCGACTCATCTTACCAAGGTTTGACGCGATTTTCTCTGAATATTCGTGTAAATCAACATGAAGCCTCAGTTCGTGCTTCTCGTTCAGCAGCGTCAGAATTAGCCTTTCATGCCATTAACGAAAAACATACTTTTTTATTTAATGAGGCTAAAATACTTAATGTTCAACGTAATTATATGTGACTATTAATTGCAGAAATCGTAGAAATTAAATTGCACGAGAATTTTATTAATGTTCGGCGGCCATATTTGATCTCCAATGCGTGGACCTTTACGCGCATGCACGAAGACAAATAATCACTTTTTAAGTTTCAGGTTCAACCCTATTCAGTAATTTTCATTCCTGTGATCATGACATACAGTCGAAAAACGTTGTCAGCTTCAGGAAGGAAAATCGTTTTGAATATTTTCATTAGATTCTTTTTAATTTTTAATTGCATTAAATTGATTTTTAATTGTTTTAAATTGATTTGAATTGTGTTAAATTGGTTTATAATTATTTATTTTTTACTCTAATGTAAGTTTTCGATTTTTTCATTTTAATTTCTGGAGAGTATTATACGGAAGTGTTCTATGTACTATATTGAGGTAAACTCCTCTTATTATTTTACAAATATTAATATCAACGTAGAGTGTATTGAGTATTATAGCTCTGATTCATACTATCTAAAGAAATATTTCAAATGAAGACATTTAGTCTGTAGTCAGACTAAATATACATTATAGCATCTGCATTGATTTGGATGAGTCACTGTTTACACATATGAATCACACACACACCACTATATGAAATACATATATGAACTGTGTGCTGCGTACAATTCATACACTTCATAGTGCATTCATTCTGCTCTGAAATTACAAGCAGTAGACAGAATAGTTGAAATGCTTATGTAAAAGAGCCCCATGACATGTATGCAAAGCATGAGAATGCCACACATGACTAGTTAGTGACACACACAACTTGCTTCCTAGAAGTACTTTGGTTGTGAATATAAAAGGAGAATGTGCCACGAGTCCCATATTACATGCAAGTATGACTGCACAAACAGATCTCAGCATTTTATTACACCCTCCTCGAAGTCTTCATCAAAAGAATTCACACAATTCTATTGATACAGACTTAAAAACCTACCAAAAGCCAGTTAATGTTCATAGTTCTAGCCTGCCAAAACCCTGCAAAACCAGGGTTTTGGAAGGTACATTCAATATTCTATCCACTACCAGTACTAATTATAATGGAATAAATAGTTTGCTAATTATACTGATTAGTGTCTGCAGAATTTAACATTATCAATGGCTGAACAAATAACAGATTATATTTTACAAATTATCATACCTCCTGTTTTTATCACACCATATGTGAATATACAAAAGGGTGGTAAAATGAGCCGAACAGAAGTGAGCAGCTTGAGCAATATAAAGAAAATTGATGTCTAGCATAAAATTGTTCACTTGAGTTGATGAGCTGTTCTTACTGAAAAACAAACATTATATACTTTTATCAAAATGAATTTTTTCACAGTTTATCTAATAAATTTGTACATATTATTTGCATACGTTAATAAGACACAATTTACCATGTGAATGTGGCATAATAAACATTCCTTATCATCAATTATGAGTTAGGACTAATTACAAATTTTTAAATAAAGAAACAATTATACAAAATTAAAGTTCAAACATGTATTGCAATAAATAAAGACAGTGTTTACATTTTCTTATTTATTTTAATTAAAAAATTAACTCTGATCATGCAATTAATTCTATCTTATAAATGTCAAATTCCTTTATACAGGGTGTCTCAAAAATACATGGCATAACTTCAGGAATGAGTTGCTCATATGCAGACAATAAAAATATTTTATATCAACATAGTTCCGGAAATGCTTGGTTTCCGACTTTTGAATGTCTGTCTATGACACTTAACTGTTCACATCACCTTATAGTAATTGCTCAAAATGTCCACCTTCTGCCTGAATACAGGCCTCACGTCGACGTCTCATGGACTCAAAAAGACAATGCCAAATTCCTGGCATGTTTTGTATTGTCTCAAAACCTACCACAATTCGATTGCAGAGTTTCCACATCAGCTACTGGAGTCGAATACACCAATGACTATAAATGACCCCACAAGAAGAAATCTAGTGGGTTTAAATCAGATGAGCATGGAGGCCAGGTAGTAGGTCCACCTCTACCTGTCCACAGACCAGGAGCACGAGGTGTAAAGGTCCCATGTTCACAAAGGCGGCGATGGATACCTTCAAACATTTTCCTGTCTGGACATCTTCATTCTGGGAACCTTTCGTGGTACAAATGACGAGCCTCCAAAGCATTGTCGTCCGCCAAACCATACATAAAGTGCATATCCACTTGTTCTTGATTTGAGTACATGGTTGGAATGGAAAACCACCAGATTCTGTCAGTACCTTGTGATGAAGGAAATCACCTGTGGGAGATAAGACATTCTGGTTAATAACTCGGGAACCAAGCATTTCCGGAACTATGTTGAATAAAATATTTTTATTGTCTACATACGAGGAACTCATTCCTGAAGTTATGCCGTGTATTTTTGAGACACCCTGTATATCCTTCTTTACAAATAATAATTGTTGTCATGAAATATTGATTATATGTACAAATTTGATTTAATTTTTCTACAAAAATAATAGAACTAAAATTCAAGGTATTCTGAAAACGGATATTATTAATTAACTGACAATACTTAATAAGTGTTAACTGAACTATTAATTAACCATAAGTTTTTATAATAGTACTAAATTAAAATTCATGTGCAGTATCAACCCATTAAATAATTGTGGAACCATCAAGCTTTTGTTCTAGATACACCATCTCAATTTATGTTAAAATGGAGAATTCATCATTTTGCCTGTTTCTTGGTGGTCTTACTATTGGAGGTATCAGCCTTCTTTTACATAATAATGATTGTTAGGAGGGAATATTTTAAAAATGCTAAACAAGGAATATAATACAAAAAAAAAAAAGAAAAAAGAAAAAAAGAAAACTTATACTTTTATAATAATTACATATGATATCAGAAATGAAAAAGTAGCTTTTCTTTTTCATTTCTTTTTTACAAGAATGTTTCTAAAATATCAAAACACAAAAATACATTTATCAAAATTGAAAGCTAAGTATGCAATGTTTTATACCTTTGATACTGATGAAGCCTGAGATGGTGGATTACACTAAGCATAGTCTGTACAGAGGCCTTGCACAGATATACAGGGGGAACACAAGGCTCTTCTGAAAAAATAGTTTGTAATGATGTACTAAAAATCAATTTATCTGCAGATAAAATTATATTAAAAACAAAGATGTAACAAACAATGTTAACTTCCTCCCTCCAGTTAACTGTGAAGTCAGATATACGTTTTTGATATTATATATCTTGCTTAAATATAAAATATAAGGTATTATGTATCTGACTAGATATCTTCTAGAAGTTCAGAAATATGTTAACATTCACTTCGTACAATTAAATTAATCCTTCCTTGAACTTTACCTCCCTTGAGCAGTAACTTCTTTTGTATTCCCCACTTTCTCCCACTCTGATAATAACTAATTGCCAAGAATTTCTGTCCACAAAGGAAAAAAATTACTGGATCCTTTGAAGTTATCCATCCCTATATATACTCACGATATACTTGGATCATGAACCTGATAATAAACCACTGGATATGATTCATTTGTCTGCAGAAGTAATCTGTATGGATAATTCTCCAGGCATGGCTTCCTGTGCTGGAACTTGTTACTCAGAGTCTTTGCCAACCAACTCAATATCTGAATATGTATGAGCTGTTTAACGCTACTTCCATGAAGAGAATGCCCTTACTGTATTACAATTGGTTACTGTTCCCTCAACTAGTACTCACAACAACATGCTTGTGTGCAGGTCTTACACTGTCCATCAGTCAACAATATGAAACGATGTTCCTGCTTCCAGAAGAGGGAACTTTAAATATAAACTAGACCCAAAATGAATTTTGGGTCTAGTTTATAACAGACTGTCAAAATAATGGCACATTGAGATTGGATGTTTACATACAGCACAGATGTCTTGCAGTGCCGAAAAAAGAAAACAGCAAGTCACATGATTACTGTATTGTTTATATTTGCCATTTTGAAAGTGAATTCTGTACTGATATCAGGGATTATACTGCTGTTTTACATTAATTTTAAATTTAAAACCCCTCATTATTGCTCCTGAAGTTAATAAACCTCATACAGAGAAGAAAAGAAAAACAACATTAAAGCTTAGTGACAAACTTGATATAATCCAAACTATTACATTAGGGTCACCCGGAAAGTTAATTCATACCCATGTGTATTGTGTTTGTAAATTAAGTGTGTTCACTGATTGATTTTCCTGTTTTTCTGCACAAAACACCCCAGTTTCTTGAGAAAAAACATTGCTAATCTACACTTGAGACCGACTGACTCAGCCATGGAGTGAAAAAGGCTCATAAAAGTTTCTCGCGTCATTGATGGGATTCGAACCTGGGCCTTTTTCACCCGATGCGGGGAGGACAGTGATGCAACCACTGTTCTACCCGCACAGACTAAACTTGACATAATAAAGAAAACAGAACAGGGTGTAAGCAGGAATGTATTAATGGCAGAATATAACATTGAATCATTAGCATGTTTATGTTTTTTTGCATGCAGTTCATAAAATTGCATTCTTAATCTCTCTATTTCTTATTTAGCCTCATTATTTCTGAATTAAATATATTAAAAATAAAACTTTCTAGATAATGGAAAAATAGAAATAATGGCACCTTGAATCCCCGAAAATGCCGTTATTCTGAAAGTCTACTATATATGCTTGTACTCAGCATCTTGTTGCCTGTTTAAAATAATAAAGCTTTTCGAGTCAATTAAGACATTTGCCAAATGAAAACAAAGCATTCAATTTACTCCTGTTTTTGTTTAACCAGTTTAAATTAGAAAATATATACTGTGACAAATCTTCTCAACTAGCCTGAGCATGTCCTAACCACCACATAACACCTCTCTCTCTCTCTCTCCTTATTCACAGATTTACAGGTACCAATTTATGACAGAATTTAAACAAGTCCTGATAAAAAACACAAAGATATAGTTCAATGATTTCTTTTTTGGACAGTAAATTGGTTTTTCCTAGCTACAATCTCCTTAGAGGTGAGGGGAACTCTAGAAGAAGAGCCTTATTTTAGCATTAGCAGAGGCATACAATGCAAGAAAGCAAGCTTATATAGCATCAGCCAAAAAACAAAAAAAAAAAAAAAAAAAAAACCACCAAAAGTTTGTTCACTTCTTCCATGAATTAATTTAAGCTATCAACTTCCACAACTTTACCCACTGGCTAAAGGCAAATTTCTGCGCATCTATTCTACAACTGTCTTTCCTCAGTTTGAATTTATGCCCCCCCCCCCTCCGATTTGCAATCTGAGCAAGAGGATGAATCCCCTCAGCACTGAGCCTGCTCAATCTATTCAAGGCTTATACATCTCAATCAGCACAACTTAAACCTTTCTTCATAAGAGCACCCCTTTGTTCCCTTCACCTGCCTTATTAACCTCTGTACTCAATCTAGCAACTCTACATCCTTCCTAAAATGACGCTTCCAGACCTGTACACAGTCTCAAGGTATGGCCTGACCATTGTCTTATACAATGAGATAATCACCTCCTTATCCCTGCTAGTAAAATTCCTGTACAGTAATACCCCGACTTACGCTACCCCGACTTACGCGAACTCGGAGTTACGCGGTTCCTGATTTTTTCGTTTGGCAACGCTGCCGCCACTATCTTCAAGGTCGTTTTTCATATGTTATCGATATACGGTGCGAGGCGGAGAATGAGAGCGAAAGATGAACAAAATTCAACTTTGCTGCTTTTATGTTTTTTATATCAGTGAAGGGGAAACACACTTTCACCATAATAACGTAAAAACCAACACAATTCCAGCTATCGGTATAATCGCAAATGCAATTAGATCGAGTTTACTACCAGTTTATAACAGATTCCACTAGCAGAAACGCAACTGGATTTTTATTGTTTTATGGTAGTAACCCCTAGAAATGTGAGGTGTTAATAGCGTATCTCTGCCTTTATGGTGTTGTTTATTCAGTTGCTACATGCGCGCAGCTTTGTTTATGCGTATCAAGCGTGCCTCCTCGTTTTGTAATTGTGCTTTATTCCCTAAAAATGAGTAAAATACTTAATTAAAAGGTGTGAAAAGGAAGCGTCCTGGTGAAGACTGCAGATTCTGAGAGAAAAAGAAAAGCAATTATCGATAAACAGAGGCGGACTTGGTCAAAAATCCTTACCCGGGAAAATTTATAGTGGCCTCATACTATGGTTTATGGCCAAAATCACACTGGCCCACCGGGGTTTCCCCTGTAAGGCTTATTGCCAGTCCGCCTCTATCGATAGAGAAAAAAATATGAAATTGTGAAACGCTTTGAGCGAAATGAAAGACCATGTGATATTGCACGTGCTACAGGCCTAAATGAAGCAACGACGAAAAGCACATGACAATTGCAAACTTGACAGGTTGAAAAGGGCTCAATTGTAAAGGGCTTAAAAATTTTAGAAAACATAGACTCCAACGAAGAACGCGTTATAGCTACAAAGCAAGGAATAAAAAAATTATTAGCTTGCTACGAAGAAATTCTGCGTGAAAAAAAGAACGCGCTGTGTCTTCAGACGAATTTGTTAGATTTTATGAAGCCATCGACATCGAAATAACTTTTTTACGTAAGTCATTTGTTTTTTTAATACATATTTTGTATTAATATGTATAAAGAACTGCAATTTTATTAATATTTTTCTTCTAAACTAGTGTTTTTGTTAGTCCTTGGTCCCAATTAAGCAAAATTTATATGTATTTATATGCAGAGTTGCACCCCGACTTACGCGAATTCGACTTACGCAATTTTCGTCGGACCCACCTATCGCGTAACTTCGGGGTATTACTGTATATCATTGACAAGACCCCATGACCTATTCTGGCAGCCTGTCTGCACTGCTCAGAAAACTTCATATCTGACTGCACAAATACCCCCAGGACCCTGTGTGTAACACTACCCAGTTAGTATATTTCTCTGGAGTTACTGCTATCCACATGCAGTACTTTGCATTTGTCAATGTTAAACTTCAGTTGCCACTTCTCAGCCCATCTGCCCAACTTTTCCAGATCCTGTTGCAGCAGCATACTGTCATTAACAATCCTGCTGACCTTTGTATCTACTACAAACTTCGACATTCAGCCTGATAAACCATCATCAATATCATTAATGAATACAGAAAACAACATTAATCCACGAAGAGCAGTAAAAATTCATTACCACTCTGTCTTCTCCCACTCAACAATCCTTCCATACGTTGTAGCAACTAGCCCTTAATGCCACACTGCTCCAATTTGTACAATAGTTTTCCATGTGCAACAGTATCAAAAGCTTTCCTGAAATCCAAGAATATATGATATCAAAATTATATTTTGCATCCAGTTCCTTTTTTAACCATGTCATAGTATCCGATCAAATTGGTCAGAGAAGACTTCCCCTTAACAATCTCATGCTGTGTCTGAATTATTAGCGCTGTCTTATCTAGATGATCCTGCAATGCTTCTTTAACCAGTGACTACATTATTTTTCCTGGAAAAGAAGTCAAACTAACAGGTCTGTAATTCTCCATGTCACCCTTTGATCCCTCTTTGTGAAATGAAGATACATTTGCACATCTCCAGTCCATGGGGCCTTCCCCTGAGTCCAAGGATGCTCTCATAATTATGGCTAAGGATTTGCTTACTTCCTTTGCCACCTCCTTTAATATAACTGGATAGATCTCATCCACCCCCAGTTGCCTTTCTTATGTTTAACTTCAACAATTTCTTCTCTACTCTGCTCTCAGTTATTACAAAATCATTTAACTCTCTCTTAGAGTTTGATAAACATCTGGTCCTCTCCTCCATGAACAACTCCTCATGTGTAGATGCAAAATATTTATTTAGTTTGGCAGTTATCTGAGAATGATCATCTACAGTCAAACAATGGATATAAAGTGGACCAATCTGATTCATTCCCTTCCTTTTAGAGTTTATATAAGTAAAGAAGTCTTTGCTGTTTTTCTTTGCATCCTTTGCAAAAGATTTCTCATAATCTGCCTTCGCTTGCTTAACCTCTTTTGTGATTTGATTACAGACTAGCATTAGCATTAGTAGAGGCATTTGATGCAAGAAAGCAAGCTTATGCAGCATCAGCCAAAAAAAAAAAAAAAATAATAATAATTAAATAAATAAATAAAAAATAACCACTTCCACTTCACCCCTCTGTTCGTTCGAAATACCTGTCCAGCTGAGCCTTAAACTTATTTAGGTTATCAACTTTCACTAAAAGGGATTGAAGCCTGTTCCACCAACCAACCACCTGCTGGCTAAAGGCAAATTTCCTCACGTCTATACTACATCTGTCTTTCCTCAATTTGAATTTATGCCCTCTCAGGTGATTTTTCTGAGCAAGAGGAACAATCCCATCAGCATTGAGCATGCTCAAACCATTCAAGGCTTTATACACCTCAATCAGATCACCTCGCTGGTGCCTAGTCTCCAGACACTGTAATTTGCAAAACTTAAGCCTTTCTTCGTAAGAGCAACCCTTTGTTCCATTTACTAATCTTGTTGCCCTTCTCTGTACCCGTTCCAGCAGCTCTACATCCTTCTTGAAATGAGGCCTCCAGACCTGTATACAGTACTCTAGGTGTGGCCTGACCATTGCCTTATACAAGGGAATAATCACCTCCTTATCCCTGCTAGAAACATTCCTATATATCATCGACAATACACCATGAGCTACTCTTGCAGCCCGTCTGCACTGCTCAGAAAACTTCATATCTGCCTGCACAACCACCCCCATGTCCCTTTCATTCTCTACCACTGTCAGTGTAGTACCACAGAGTTGATACGTTGCTTCTGGGGTTGCTGTTTCCCATATGTAGTACTTTACATTTGTCAATGTTAAACTTCATTTGCCACCTCTCAGCCCATCTGCTCAACCTTTCCAGATCCTGTTGCAGCAGCATAGTGTCAGTAGTGTCCTTGACAACCCTGCGAACCTTCGTATCGTCTGCAAACTTGGACATTAAGCTTGATATACCATCATCAATATCATTTATAAATACAGAAAACAATAATGGTCCCAATACTGACCCCTGAGGGACTCCACTAATAACATTAGTCCATGATGAGCAGTGTCCATTGATTACTACGCTCTGTCTTCTCCCCCTCAGCCACCCCTTTATCCATAGCAGCAATTTGCCTCCAATGCCACACTGCTGCAATTTGTGCAGCAGTCTTCCATGTCCAACAGTATCAAAAGCCTTTCTAAGATCCAAGTATATAATATCAAAGTTATTCCCTGCATCCAGTTCTTTTGTGACTGCATCATAGTATCCAATCAAGTTGGTCAGGCAAGACTTCCTGAGTTTACATAAGTAAAGAACTCTTTGCTGTTTTTCTTTGCATCCCTTGTCAAAGATTTCTCGCAATCTGCCTTCGCCTGCCTAACCTCTTTTGTAACTTGGTTACAGATCAACTTGTATCTATGCTGTGTCTGAGCTATAACTGAACTCTTGTCTAGATGATCCTGCAGTGCTTCTTTAACTAGTGCCTCCATTAATTTTCCGGGAACAGAAGTTAAACTAACAGGTCTATAATTACTTTTGTCGCCTTTTGATCCTCCTTTGTGAATTGGAGTCACATTTGCACATCTCCGGTCCATGGGTACTTCCCCTGAGTCCAAGGGAGCTCTCATAATTATGGCTAAGGTTTGCTTACTTCCTTTGCTGCCTCCTTTAATATAACTGAAGAGATTCCATCCACCCAAATGCAAAGTACTGCATATGGGTAGAAATAACCCCAGAGAAACGTACCAACTGTGTGGTACTACACTTAAGGTGGTAGAAAATGAAAAAGACCTGGGAGTAATTGTGCAGTCAGATATGAAGTTCTCTGAGCAATGTAGACAGGCTGCCAGGGCAGGTCATGGGGTTTTGTCAATGATATATAGGAATTTTGCTAGCAGGGAGAAGGTGGTGATTATCCCTCTGTATAAGGCAATGGTCAGGCCACGCCTTGAGTACTGCGTACAGGTCTGGAGGCCTCATTTTAGGAAGGATGTAGATTTACTTGAGCGTGTACAGAGAAGGGCAACAAGATTGGTGAGGGGAATGAAGGGATCCTCTTACCAAGAGAGGCTTAAGTTCTGCAAATTGCAGTGGCTGGAGACTAGGCACCTGCGCGGCGATCTGATTGAGGTATATAAGGCCATGAATGGGTTGAGCACGCTGAATTCTGATGGGATCCTTCCACTTGTTCAGATTACGAACCTAAGGGGGCATAAATTCAAATTAAGAAAAGACAGATGTAGAATAGATGTGCGGAAATTTGCCTTTAGCCAGCGGGTGGTTAATTGCTGGAACAAACTTCCATCTGTCGTTGTGGAAGTTGATAGGTTGAATAAATTTAAGGAGGAACTGGACAGGCATTTGGAGGGAATGGTGTGATTTTTTTTTTGGCTGATGCTGCATAAGCTCATACATTTGCTCTCTTGCATCACATGCCACTACTACTACTACTACCCCAGGTGCCTTACTTGTATTTATCTTCAATAATTTCTCCTCCACTTTACTCTCAGTTATTACAAGATTCTCTAGCTTACTGCCAGAGTTGAGTACACCTCTGGCATTCCCCTCAATGAATAACTCCTCATGTGTGAATGTCGATGCAAAATATTCATTCAGTTTGTTAGCTACCTGAGCAGGATCATCAACAGTTGACTCATCGATATCAAGTGGACCAATCTGATTCATCCCCTTCCTTCTAGAGTTTACATAAGTAAAGAACTCTTTGCTGTTTTTCTTTGCATCCCTTGTCAAAGATTTCTCGCAATCTGCCTTCGCCTGCCTAACCTCTTTTGTAACTTGGTTACAGATCAACTTGTATCTATCATAGGCTTCTGTGTCACGTGTTAATTTGTATGTATCCCATGCATTTTTCTTCTCTGCCATATGTTTCATTAGTTCATCTGACATCCACTTAGGCCTAAACCTTGAACAATATTTCTTAGTTGGTATGTAAAGCCTAGTAGCTTCCAAGATAAGTTCTTTGAATGCTTCCCATTTTGAATTTGCTGTTGGTAACATCATCACTTGGTCCCACTGTATAGAATTTAAATACTGTCTCAGTCCATCGTAGTCGCCTTTAGCAATAACCCTTCCCTTTACCCCTAATGGTAGTTACCTCTTTGAGTAAATCCCACTTCAGCACACTGTGATCACTGCCACCTAGTTGTTCATTTACCTGCAGATTCCTAATGCATGAATAATCACTACTGATAATCAAATCAAGAGTATTACTCCCTCTAGTTGCCTCCCGAACATGCTGATGTAGAAAACAATCATCCAATAAATCCACAAAAGCCTTGCTAGTGTGTGAGTGACCAGCCCCCAAATTCCAGTCAATATCTGGGAAATTAAAATCCCCCATTATAACACTCTCTGATTTACTGGCCCATTCTATTTCCCTGTACAGTATCTTATTATACTCATCAGAGTCATTACGCCTATAGCACACTCCCACTCTCAATTTTGATCTCCCAATGCTTATGTCACACCAAACTGACTAGACACTGCACTGTCCAGCAATGTCGACTGGCTTCACTTCCTGGGATTTTATGTATTTCTTAACTAATAGCATAGCTCCTCCCCCCTTCCTATCCGGTCTATCCTTTCTGTAGACGTTGTACTCCCCAAATTCCAGTTCTGCATTCCTTATATCTGTGTGACACCATGTCTCTGAAATCCCCACAATATCTGCCTTTGATGTTTTGAGCAATACCTCAAATTCATCAAATTTATTTACTAAACTCCTAGCATTGGTGTACACGCAAGTATACATGCGCCTGTTCTTTTTCTTAGCTACCCTAACACAACCCATGTGTTTACTTGTACCCCAATGATTCCTAGCAGTCTCTGAAATATCCTGCATCTTATTTTCCAGGCTGCGGCTCATTCCAATAGAAGCAGTGCAAGAATCACTTTCACCTCTGCCAGTGGCTACTGTAAATCTATTAGTCCTTGTATCTCCCCAATCTAGCAGTTTTCTGACCCACCTAACACTGTCTCGATAGCATCAGCAAACATTCTTGCACCCTTTCTATTTAAGTGTATCCCATTCCTGTAGAAGCAGTCTCTCCTGTTAACAAGTACAGACCAGGCTGAAAAAAATTCTACCCCTTGAGCCTTGCACAATCTTTCCAGGGCCGAATTGATCGACAGGGCTCTCATCATATACTCCCTCCTATCGTGTCTGGGCAGAATTGCAGACACTTTCAAATTCAACCCTAATTCACGGCTTTTTTTCAACAGTGAGCTGTACTTGTTAAGTAATTCCGCCGGTCTCCTACTCTTAATATCATTAGTGCCAACATGTGCAATTATATCACCTTTTGTGCCCTTAAAAGATGATATCCGCTCTACGACGTCATCAACCTTTGCCCCTGGCAGACAGACTAGCTTATAAGTACTGCACATGGGAAGTAGTAACCCCAGAGTAACGTATCAACTCTGCGGCACTACACTGACAGTGGTAGAGAATGAAAAGGACCTGCGGTTAATTGTGCAGTCAGATATGAAGTTTTCTGAGCAGTGCAGACTGTCTGCAAGAGTAGCTCATGGTGTCTTGTCAATGATATACAGGAATTTTTCTAGCGGGGATAAGGAGGTGAGTATTGCCTTGTATAAGGCAATACTCACCTCCTTATCCCTTCGTGGACTAATGTTATTAGTGGAGTCCCCCAGGGTTCAGTGTTCGGTCCATTGTTGTTTTCTGTATTCATTATTGATATTGATGATGGTTTATCAGGCTGAATGTCCAAGTTTGTAGTAGATACGAAGGTTGGCAGGATTGTTAATGACAGTACGCTGCTGCAACAGGATCTAGAAAAGTTGAGCAGATGGGCTGAGAGGTGGCCACTGAAGTTTGTTTTGTTTGTTATTTGGTTTTTAGGAGCATTGGCAAATAAGGCCATATTGCTCCGGGAAATGCGGTGGTCATTCCCTGAACTTTCCGCATCCTCCGTATTTGGTTGTGACAGGCTCGAACCCCGGTCGAATCAAGAAGCGTGTGCTATGCACTGTTGCTCCTTCCCACAGGTCTGGAGGCCTCATTTTAAGATGGATGTAGAGCTGTTGGAACGAGTACAGAGAATGGCAACAAGATTAGTGAATGGAACAAAGGGTTGCTGTTTTGAAGAAAGGCTTAAGTTTTGCAAATTAGTGTCCAGAGATTAGGCAACTGCAAGGTGATCTGATTGAGGTGTATAAATCCTTGAATGGTTTGAGCATGCTCAATGCTGAGAGGATTCATCCTCTTGCTCAGAATAATCACCTGAGAGGGCATAAATTCAAATTGAGGAAAGACAGTTTTTGGATAGATGTGCATAAGTTTGCCTTTAGCTAGCGGGTGGTTGATTGCTAGGACAAACTTCCATCTGTCATAAAAGTTGATAGCGTAAATAGATTCAAGGCAGAACTAGACAAACATCTGGAGCAAGTGGATGGGTGAAATGAGAAGAGTGTCTTTTTTTTTTTTTTTTTTCCAGCTAATGCCATACAAGCTTACTTTCTTGCATCATGTGCCTTTACTAATGCTAATACTATTAAGCAAATTACTTTTTGCAATTCCCTCAGGATCTCTGGTAGGATTATTTGTGAACCATAAAAAATCATTAATAAGTTGAGAAATTTTGCTTTATTTAATGTTCTCGCTGCTGCTAGTCACACCATTAGTTGTTCCGAATATTGTTAGTGAACATAAATTACCCATGTCAAATTAAGCTTGATGTAACATGGCAGTACTGTCCCTTCTGAAACATAGTTGGTTTTCTTCATGCTAAGAAAACATTTATTGATTCCCTTGAGATCTATGGTAAGATTACATGTGAACCAAAAAAACATCACTAATGAGTTTAGAAATTTTTTCTGCTTTATTGTTCCCAGTACACTACAGCAGAAAAAAATTGGAGGACTGTCTTAGAAAAGTAATATTAATTAAGTCTGATCTTACTGTTGCTTCCAATCAGGTGAACGGTTGGAATGGTATTATTCCTCTCATTTTTTGAAAATGCAACCTTTAGCATTAGCATTAGTAGAGGCATTTGATGCAAGAAAGCAAGCTTATGCAGCATCAGCCAAAAAAAAAAAAAAAAAAAAACCACTTCCACTTCACCCCTCTGTTCATTCAAAATACCTGTCCAGCTGAGCCTTAAACTTATTTAGGCTATCAACCTCCACCACAAGGGATGGAAGTCTGTTCCACCAACCAACCACCCGCTGGCTAAAGGCAAATTTCCGCACGTCTATCCTACATCTGTCTTTCCTCAATTTGAATTTATGCCCTCTCAGGTGATTTTTCTGAGCTAGAGGAAGAATCCCATCATCATTGAGCATGCTTAAACCATTCAAGGCTTTATACACCTCTATCAGATCACCTCGCTGGTGCCTAGTCTCCAGACACTTTATTGCCGAAACTTTTTAAACATTCATTTTCTACTGCATTAATAAGCAACCATAAACTAACTCTATTAATCCATTATATTAACAACTATTAACCCATTATAAGAAATTTATCTCTTTTGTTAATCTTCTAATTGTTCCCCCCCCAAAAAAATGCAATCCAAAAAAAAAACAAGCACATTATTCTTAAAAAACACTACTGCCACCAGTAGTAGTGTTTTTTTCTCAAATGCAAAATTCAAATGTTATATAAATCACAGGTTTTTAAATGAAAGTTGTACTTCCATAGTTAAGAAAACATCTAATGTTAAACATTATCAATTATTCAAAGTAAATATTTTTTTACTGTTTAGGTATCTGCTTTTCTACAGTGCTTGAGATCCAACCACTTAAAGCTACAAAATCACACCTTGGTGTTATTGAAAAATCTTTAAAATGTGGTGCACATCCAATTTAAATGGCTGTCATAAAACTGTAGTTGAGTATGAACAGCAGAAAATCAAGTAGTGATAAATAAGAGCTAAGTGATGAAATAAAGTAGTGATAAATAAGAGCTAACTGATAAAAGAAGTAAGGTGTTGGGAATGAAGGCAAATTAGACTGATTTTCAGAATTTTATTCCTATTTTGTAGTAAAATTCTGCAAGTATTTGAAAGAGCAGAGTATTTAGGCAAGAAAATACACTAAGGACCTAATATAAAATGTTTCATATTTCAGGATTTTTGTCTTTTTGATAGACTCCAAAAAGTAATTATTTTAGATAATGCTTAAATTCATTCAGTATGGTACTATGAAATTGATAGTTTGAGGCAGGTTACCAGCTTGAGATGTCTGTGAAGATGAGCAACTTCCATTCCCCTCTATGTTTTTACAGTGTTTTTCAAAAAACAATGAAATTTGATGAGACAAAGTATATTGAACTGAATCATCTTTTTGTAACAGGAGAGCATGGATGAGATGTGGAAGAAGATGCTCACAAAATCTGGCCTGAAAAAAAAAAAAAATAGATAAAAAGAAAAGGGTAGAATTATGTTTCATATAGTTAATTATATAAAAAATCTTATCATTCTTATTCTTAATAATTGAAAATAAAATGCTTTTAAATCTTTAATAATGAAACTGGCACATTAAAACCATTACTTATGACTATGTCAGTGGACAAAATTCAAGGTGTGCATATTTACTTACTCTTTGTAAATTAAACTGTGCAAATAAATCAAGTAATCAATGCAAACACAAACAAGCACATGTACTCGTCATTCTGATATGAAAATATATGATATCAGATTTTTAAATTCGAATTATGATATTATTATTATTAGCCATATGGTGCAAGGAAGCCTCAGGCTTATGCTGCACCAGCCAAAAAAAAAAAAAAAAAAAAAAATCCTGCATTACCTTGAGAGAGAGAGAGTGTGAGTGAGTGTCAGAAGTAGAAGGGAATCACCAAGAAAGCAAGAAAGAGAAGAATGATGATATCCAGCTATACAAATACAGTCAGACCAATCTTTAAACAGAGGGTCTGACTGTGCATCAGTCAGTCTGCACAAATTCCAGGAATGACTGAGTAACATTTCATGGTCCAATAATATGAGACATAGTATGAATGATTTGTTATTTTATTAATGAATAATTTCAATGCGGAAAACTATAGGGTGCCTGTATTTTTTTTTATCTAACATTAACCCTAACTCAAATTATAAGAACTAGTTGCTAGCTATATATGGTGCAAGGAAGCCACAGCCAAAAAAAAAAAATCCTTATGCTAGTATTTTTACATATTTTTATCACACCAATATATATATCTATAAATAAAAACCTTGCCATGAATCTAATATAGACCTTACATACTAGGCACACATAAGGTATTTCAGAGTTGGTATTAGTGATTCTGTTCATTAGGTAACATTAAGTATTAGTGATTACAGAATCACTAATACCACTGTCTTAAATACCTTATGTGTGCCCTATTATGTAGTGCAAGGTCTATATTAGATTCATGGCAAGGGTGTTTATTTACAGATATATATATACTGGTGTGATAAAAATATACATGTAAAAAAACTAGCATAAGAATTTTTTTTTGGCTGGAGCTTTCTTGTACCATATATAGCTAACAGCAATACCACATCCGTGTAACCCATACATATCTAGTTTTTGTAATTTGAGTTAGGATTAATATAAAATATAAAAAATACAGGCACCTTACAGTTTTTTCATCAATATTATTTAAGCAATAAAATAACAAATCGTTTATACTTATGTCCCAGTATCATCGGACCATGAAACATTACTCAATCTTGTTAGAAACAGGTATCCATTTTGGAGAAACAAATGGTCCAGGTTTTCTTTTAATAGATGATAATGCATTTCTTCACAGTTCATCACGTGAATTAATACTGTCTGAGGGAGAATATAGACCATACAGAATGGACAGCCTCATCTCCAGACTTCAATCAACAGACTGTGCCCAGGAAGCTTGGAAAAGGCTTGCCAGTTGTAGGTCCCCTCATTGAGCTTGCTGTTGTTATGTTATTGATTTACATGCATCAGCATCTTAGGTCATATTGTGGCTGTAAATTTTGTCACGAGCTGAAAACCTAAATTTACTGAAAAGGCCTTTAAGAGTTTCTCCAGTATTCAGCAGGATTCAAACTGACAGCTCTCCAAATGAGTGACAAGTGGAAAAACCATTATCCACTACAGAAGATCACCATCCTTGCATCAGTCTTCTCTCTCTCTCTTTTTTTTTTTAAACAGAAGACAAAGGAAACAAGGCGAGAATTTAATTTGGGGAGACATATATTTATACATTTATTGATATTTATACTTTGAGAAAGTTTATGACCATATTCACTTGGATAAATTATGGTTAATAATGAAGAAGGGATACTATCAAATAACTAATGCAAGAGCCATGCAATGTCTACAACAAGAATTAAAAGCTAAAGCTAAACAAAAGGAGCAAAAACTAATTTTATATTTAGGCTTCAGTAATAAAAGAGGAAATAAGCATTAACCAGAATGTAAGACAGGAATGTTACACATTTCCAACTCTTTTTAGTGTTTACATGAACAATAACATTAGAAACTTGAAGAATGTGATTTACCCAAGAATCTGACTTAATAAATTACTTCTTTAAATACAATTTCATATTCCTCAATAAACTACCTGCATCAAATATTCAGGATATGTACAAGTATTATGCATGACATTGATTCTGAAGTTAATGCTAAAATAGAAAAGTTTTAAAACTCAAAGTGGTATTGTGAGAAGTAAAAATTTAAACTCAAGCTTAATAAATTTATAGTTATGGCCATGCCAACAATAATAAATAGGAATCAGAAACTTTGTCAATACTTGAAAAATTGAATAAAATAAAATACACGTGAACAGATAAGCCTGGCAAAATATTAAGAAGGAGCCGAAGTTGGATTCCTTAAATGAAAGATAAAAAAACAAAACTGAAGCCAGAACAGGGATTCTGCCTAATTCTTAAATGCAGAAGAAGAAGAAGATAAATTAAGAACAAATTTAAAAACTGATTAAAATAAAAATTTTAAATTTGCAAGGTTTAGCTATAGACAATGCTTTGGAAAATGATATTATGTTACTACTACCCTGGAATAAAGTTAAGGATTTTTTCCCCCTACTATAACATTTATTTTTTAATTTGAGCAAAAGTAACTTTTATGATATAAATAAAAAGACAAAGTTGAAATGTGAACAAGATAATACTTTTATTTACAGCTTCCAGGTTTTCATGATGAATCACTATTTTTAGGAATAAAATGAAACAGTCTGGTTCAGGGGCAGCAATCTTTCAGAGATGATGTGCCAAATTCATTCTAGCATGATAACATGGGTGCCAGGCTCACTTTGGCCTAGAGTCTGGTATCAATGGTAAGCTCTGAAATTGGAGAGTCTATGCATGAAAATTAAATACTCTTAATTTTTTAAAAAATGGGAGTAAGCAGGACTAATAGGTATATCTGAAATTCATTTAGGACTGAAACACAGGCACATCATTCTGTCTTTGTTGTGATTTCCTTTGTGATAATTATACTAGTATGCAATCAATTTATGGTGACACTTGGGGAATCTTTGATGCTGCTTTTAGAATCAACGTCTTTTAGAAGTTGCCAAATCCTGATCTAGTTCATTAAATAACAAATTTATCTGATAGAACGAGAAGTAAACGATCCAAAAATAAAATGCAATTCACTGAAAAATTTATGAGAGTAGCAGTAGATTGGTAGAAAAAGACAGAGAAGGTAATCCATGGTGAGTTGTGCATTTAATGTATTACAAAACATTACAAACAGCTGGTCTTGTTTTTTTTAATTTGTATACCTTTTAATAGTAACATTTTTTATGATGTTACAGTAAGTTAAAAAAAATTAAGTAAATGTGATTTCTATTATCTAAAATGAGATTTGCTATCTCAGTTAAATATTTGGACTGAACTGAGATAGAAAACTAAAGTGACTTTACATTTGGATAGATATCATGAAGATTTCCTTTTGTTCTTTTTTTTTTTCCACTGTATATCACTGAATATATAGAATGACAAAAAAGTACTTGAAAAAATCCTTCTATACTATTTATTTTAGTTTTTTTTTGCACTATAAAAATTTACCATGAAAAATAACTTACCTCAACCTTACATATTGGGATCAACTGCTGAAAAATTTGATTACAGCTCACACCAGTTTCCAATAACGTGCAAACAAGCTTTGTTATCCACTGTGAGTGAGTTACTTGTTCTGGAGACCAGAGGTCAGAATCATCAATTGCTTCTGCAAATTCTGAACTAGTAAGGGAATGAGGCGTAACCCCTGACTATATAACAAAACAAAATAAAACAAAAAGAAGCTTAGATGGGAGGTGACCAGCTTGAAAGGATGCTGAAACTAAAATGTTTTGTAACACATTATAAAGTAAAACAAGGGATTACACAAACTGTTTCAAATAATAAAAAAAAAAAAGCTAACATTATTAGGAAGATTTTTTTTTTTTTTTTTGAAGCACGGAATACTTATATGGAACAAGTTTCTTCAAAATATGTTGCTTGTACAACCGCATATTGTAAAAGGAACAATTTGGTTCACCAGTAACATAACCTATAAGCCAAATATTTGGAAAGCAAAGGACCAACTTAAATTCACATACATGATGTTAATGAACTTAGTCACAAAAATAGTTGACCTTCATGTCACTATTGTGGCTTAGTAAAAGCCATATAGTGCAAAGAAGCCACAGGCTTTTGCTGCACTGGAAAAGAAAGAAGAGAGAGAGAGAAAGTCATTTGGCATCTAATTAGGCCTTAGTTTGATTCCTATCTTAGACCAGATAAAATTTATGGTCTTTTTACTTGAGTTTGAGTTAGCTGGTCTAAAAGTAGAAGTGCAATGGAATACATCCACTGAAATTTGCATAATTCACATAATTTGGAATACTGCCCCTCCTCCAAACTTCCAAATCAGCTCTGTACACATGCAGTTACAGACACACACAGGTGTGGAAGATGACAGGCAAGTAGTAAGGGGGGCTCTTACCAACAAAGGCTTCAGTTCTGTAAACTGCAGTGTCTGGAAACCAGGCACCTGTGGGAAGAGCCAACTGAGGTGTTTAAGCTTTGAATGGCTTGAGAAAATTCAATGCTGATGGGGGTTGTTGTTGTTGTGGGAGTAGTGCCGGTGCCAGGCTATTTCATGCCCTGGGCAAGGCCCACCCCAAGAAAATTGCCAACTTCAATTTTTAAAAACAGATGCCTTGTAGAGAAAATGAAAAGCACAAAACTTGAAACTGCAAAATTTATTTTAAATTGCAAGAATAAGTAATACAACAATCTTTGATTATCTTTCTCAAATACAAAATAAAATGTTTTAGCACACAAATCATTTTGAATAATCTTATGAATTGTGATGTTAAAATTTAAGTTTCTTAAAAGTTTTAATTTCAGGTACATCAAAATCTCACTTTGCATGCCTTTTCCTTTGCAAATTTTGCTACCAATTCCTTCAGGACAAGTGGGTTGTTGTTATTATTTGGTTTTTAGGAGCATTAGCAACTAAGGCCATATTGCTCCAGGAATATGCGGTGGTCATTCCCTGACCTTTCCACATCCTCCGTATTTGGTGGTCACGGGCTTGAACCCTGGTCTAATCAAGAAGCGTGTGTGCTATGCACTGCCCACCTGGCTATGGAGATGCCTTCAAGACAAGTGGGAATGTTCAATTGATATTGATGCCAAGCCAACTAGTTTCTTTTGCAACATTGTTGAGCATATGTAAGTTTTTATAAGTTTGATCTTTGAGAAACTGCATTCAGCACTGACACTGAAGTGTGAGAAGCATCATTAGAACAACAGAAACATTAGGCACATTATCCAAGAGTTTTTGTTGAAGTATGAAGAGAAGTACTCCTTGTGGTGGCATAGACTTTAGAAGTCTTTGAGCTATTGCTATAAGTTCACAGCACAGATCTTCAGCATGAATATCTATTTCCATTGTGCATCAATGATTTTTCCAAATTCTTGCAGGCCTTAAGTACATCTTCAGTAGATTTTTTGTTGATACTGTATATATAATACAGGAAGCCAAGTGAGGAATAATACTGTTGTAATCTCTCTTCAACAGATTGTATGGCTATGTCTAAGACAGCATAACAGAAACGTACTTTGAATTTCTGCTTTGGATCTTGCCTCTTCTTGGGCCTGATGCTCAAACTGCCATTTCTTTCTCCTCTTTCTAACTTGTTCTGTCTCAAAGTTTGGTAGTATCGCTAGCTCAATAGCATCTATTAAATCTTGATGAAACCCATCATCACACCTGTAGCCCACAATATAATTCTCGATGACTTACAATTGGCTTGCAGCTGGATTTAAATCAGCTTATTTTGTAGTAGCTTGCTTGTAAAATTGATTTCAAAGAGGATGTTGTACCACGAACAACATCCTTTAGAGTACAGAATTTTTTTATAAAACGTTATAATTAATTATAATTCATAGCACTGTTGTGGTATTTATCTTAAAATAAAAATAATATAAATTGTCGGTTGCATTTTTTTATATGGGTTAAAAAAACTAATCTGTACAAAACTGTGCCCCTCAAAGGTCAGTACTGCACCCCTCTGAGGTTTGCAACCTAGGTGGCAGCCTAGTTGGCCTAACAATAGCACCGGCCCTGTGTGGGAGTTTCTAGTGCAAGAGCTACATAGGCCATATTGCGCTATCAAAGTAAGTGAGGGTAAGTGTGATAACTGTCCTGGCAGCAATTAGAATCAATCATACATTTTAATTTGTTTCAAGTATCAGAGAGTTCTTCGTCATTACCTATGATGCAGCTGAGTGACATGGGGTTTGAGATGGAGCTGAAAGTAGACTGTTGGGCAGTGTTGAACGAACAAGCTACATTCAATCAGTATGTGCTTTACTGATAGCGGTTGCAAACAGTGCATGCACTGAGGATCATTTCCTGTGAGCAAAAACAGATGAGTGAGGTGAGTATGGCCGATTTGAGTTCTGGCTAGGAGCACTTCTTCTTTTCTATTTTTGCAGAGGCTAGATGTCCATAATTGTGGTTCAGGTTTCAGTTGAAATAGCTTATTGTGCATTTGCTTTTTCCACAGAAGTGACCATTGTTTGATACATATTTTCTGTATGTTTTGTTTATAATTGGGGTATGGGACCAGATCATTTGATAAGGCTATGTTGTTGGAAGGATGCTTTGCAGTATTATCAGTGTACTAATTTCCAGGAATACTACTGTGAAATGGGATCGAGGAGAAGAGAGCAGTTTGATGTTGCTTATGAAGTTGTACCTTATGTCTTATTAACTTTACCAAAGGATTGTAAGGTGAAGTATTATTGAGAGCTAACAGTGCACTTTTGGAATCTGCGTATATTATATTGATTGACAGGAGTGAAATATTTTCCAGAGCAAGCTTAATTGCATAGAGCTCAGCAGTATAGCTGCTGCATTCAGCTGGAAGTGGAATAGAAACAGTTGTATTAGGGAAGACAGCAGCTGCAGCCACTTTACTGCTAGTTTTCGAACCATCAGTGTAAATCTTAGAAAACTGGGAATAATTCTCTGCATGAGCAAGATGTAGTTGTCTGATGTTAATATCTGCTATAGCATCTTTTCCCCATTTTTCAAAGAAATCATCATAAGCAGGAGTTAAGGTAATCCACGGGGGATTCGGATCTTTTAGATCTCTGATGATATTGTGAAAGTTCAAATTCCAGTATTCTGAAAGGTTCTGTAATCTGACACCGGTTGGTCGGATTGTTCTGTGTTTGTTTCTACGGAGTGTTGTTCACTGCGGATCATACAGTAGTAGCCAAATATGATGAGTGGGGAAGGTTTTAATTTTAGCTAAGTAATTCAATAACAACATCTTTCTTCTTCTGATACTGAGTGGAGGTTCGTGAGCCTCAACATACATACTTGAACTGGTGATGTTCTGTATGCACCTAGGGCAATCGTAAGAGCAGTGTTGGATGGGGCCAAGGTACTTTCTCTAGCAGAGTTATAAACAGGTGCTCCATAGTCTAGCTGAGATCTAATCAGAGACCTATATATATTCTAAGATCTACAGTGTATAATGGTCTGCACCCCAGGATGTAACAGAGAAGACCTGGAGTATGTTAATTTTCTTAAGACAAGTGGTTCGTAGGTGTTTGACGTGCTCTTGGAAATTTAGCTTCTTATCAAAAATTAGCTCCAGGAGACGATACTGTTCGTGACTGGAAGAAGATGATTGTCCAAATGTAGCTGAGGATCTGGGTGGATTTTTCATTTGTTGCAGAAGTGGATGGCTGTAGATTGTGGTTTGATAGTCTATAGCCATTTTGTGTCATCCATAGTTGAATATTATTTATCGATATTTGTAACTGCCTCTAAATGTAATTTATATTCTGGGAGTGACAGGATACTGTAAGATCATCAGTGTAGAGATATGAGTCGACAGTGTTTGAAATGCTGTTTGTAATATTGTTAATTCATATAGCAAATAGAGTAGCACTGAGGATAGAGCATTGTGGGACTCCTTCTTCGTGTATGTATGTTTGAGACAGAGCCTGCCGGTATTGGACTTGTAAAGACCTAAAGCAAAGGAAGTTTTGAATAAAATATGGTAAATGGCCTCGCATATCAATAGAATGGAGATCCCTTAGAATTCCATAGCGCAATGTTGTATCGAAAGCTTTCTCTATATCAAGACACACCATGATGAGATGTTGATTTCTGATAAATACGTTTCTTATTTTTGATTCAGCCTTTACCATGAGATCTAAGGATGACCTATTCTTCTGAAAGCCAAACTGACTATTGGTCATTATGTTTCTGGATTCAAGGTACCATGTTAATCGATAGTGCACCATTTTTTCCAAAGTTTTACTGAAGAAGCTGGTTAGAGAGAGAGAGATTGTAGACATACCAGTCACTGGTGGAACCTTCGTTCCACCAGTGACTGGTATGTCAATGGTTTTCTCCCACTGATTATCTGGGGAAGCAATATTAGTCTATAGTTGTTAGGAGTCGAATGATCTTTTCTTGGTTTAGGGATAGCTATTACATATGAATGTTGCCAAGAACTGGGGAATGTGTGTGTTCATAAAAGATCTTATTGTAAAAATTTAGCAGTGAGGATAACAATTTCTGATCGAGATTTTTAAGCATTGTATAGTAAATTCCATTAGGGCTAGGGGGAACTGTTTCTGGATCTATTTATGGATTCTTTCAATTCATATATAGTGTGAGTGGTTGGTTATAGGTAGATTTGAAGCTTAGTTTGAATTTCTCAGCATTAACTTTAATTTTTTGAAATGATGGATGATATGCAGTGGAGGTGGACAATTCAGAGAACACAGGTCCTAAGGCATTTGCAATCTCTTCAGGATTAGAAATCTCCTTCCCATTCCAATTAAAAATAGGGGCAGATAATGTAAGGTATTTACCATTTAGCTGCCTTATTTTTTTCCATATTATTCTGGATTCAGTTTCTTTATTGATTGATGAAGCAAATTTTATCCAAGGGTCCTTTTTAGCCTTTCGCTTGATGTATTGTGCTTTGGCTCTAATTTTCTTATAATTAATAAGGTTGGCGGTGGTGGGATATTTGCGGAATAAGTTCCACGGCGCATTTTTTTCTCTTTTCGTCTTGTTACAACCTTCGTTAGACCAGTGACTGGTATGTCTACGGTTTTCCCCCACTGATTATCTGGGGTCGCCTTCTCTCTCTCGTCCTCATATTTCTGTCTTTTCCCCCCAGCCTTCCGTCTCCCCCCACTCTACCTAATATGCTAGCGTACACCCCACATAAGTTGCAAAATTTAATAATGACTAAATTTAATTGCGTTCACACTAACCTTATTTAGCTTTTCTACTCAATTTTCTTAATTCCCACTGAGCGAGAATTTTTCTTTTTTTTTAGGTCCTAGCCACTGGAATCTCAGGAAATTAGGTGGCAGGACCTGCCAGAGTAAATATCTAAATACTAGTGTACCTCGTCTGCCTCCACAAGGCATAGTGTGGGCAACATTGGGTCACAGCAGGGATCTAGCGGTTAAATGGCCAGAAGAACTATGACACACAACATTAAACTTACAAAATCCACACACTTTTAAATCTCTGGCCTTTATAGTGAACTGTTACACCCACAATGAAAGCAACACGGAGATGGGGGGAACCCTTGGTGCCATTAGACACTATGTCTATGGTTTCTTAATTGAGACTGTGGGATGGCGAGTTTTGCAGCTGATAGTACCTGCATTGTGATATGCTCAGTAACGGTATCGATAGGAGAAGACTCAATGATGTGTTCATCAAAAGATACACAATTTTTATTTTTTGTACAGTCTGCTTTGGAAAATTTCCATTTCATATGTGTATCAGTTGTTTTGGAGATGGTGATTTGAATTCTGCATATGACTGGATAGTGATCGCTGTTGAGAGGATTGTCAAGTGTTGTCCACTTGACATTTGGGAAGAGGACTGGAGAGCAGATCAAGAGATTGATTGCAGAGGTTGCTCCAGAAGGAAAATGAATATAAGTGGGTAAGCCTGTGCTCAGCAATGTTAAATTCTGTCTGTCTAGTAGTATTTCAATGAGCTCTCCGCATCCGTCTGAGATGGGAGATCTGCATAATGGATGGTGTTCATTAAAATCTCCTAATAAGCATACTGGTGAAGGTAACTGCCAAACAAGGTTTTCCAGTTTGTGAATCGTACATCGTTGATTGGGTGGAAGATATACGGAAATGAGCATTATAGCAATGCCAATCATTATACAAGCCGCAATGGCTTCTAAGGAGGTTTGGAGAGGAATTTTCTTACAAGGAACTCTTGAGTCTGAGTATGGCCACTCCTGCATGAGCACAGTTTGTCCTCTCTTGACGAAATAGAGTGTAATATTTAACTGACACACACTTGAGATGTTAGGTTTGCCTCTTGTACGCAAATGCCCACCGGATGGCAACGGTCAATTAATTCGTATATGTCATCTATGCAGCTATGAAAGCCTCTGCAATTCCATTGAACTATGTCGTTCATTGCGTAGGTTTGGAATTAGAAATCGAATCTGTCTGTTTTTTAAGATTGCTCTGCTTGTGACCATAGGGAGTTTCAGGGTAGGGGCACACCCCCCTCCTTTTTTGCAGCATATACACTAATCTTTAAATTCTCTTTAGATACAAAAAAAAAATTTTTTTTTCATTGTTAACATAGGGATTTTATCTATTTTTGCATTGTGGCTCAGCTATTTTCAACTGACTACAGTTGGCACCATTGTCACTCAGTTTGGTCATGTATAATGTTTACTTCAAAGTAATTTAGACTTTAGCTGTGTGCCTGTGTCACTAATAGAGAAGACTATTGTTACTAATAGTCACTAATAGAGAAGACTATTGTTACTAATAGTCACTAATAGAGAAGACTATTGTTACTTAGCCTTGAAACATGTCTGGGTGGTGGTACTCACTGAGAATAAGTAACAATAGTCTTCTCTATTAGTGAAGCGTTACTTATTCGAGGTAGTGCAATATCATGGCAACTTGTCGTGAAGGCAGAGCACAATACGAGAAAGAGCAAATGATGCCTACAACAACTACTTTGTAGTTTCTTAAGAGTTGTCTATGGTGTATCTACACACCGATATTATATAGATATTAAACTCATAATGTATTATGCCTTGTGCATTTAGTTATTTTAAAATATTGTCATATACACCTTTTGGCGTCTCTCATATTATGTGATTATCTTCACAACTGGGTCGTCATGTCTGCAATACCAGGGTACCTGCTCACCCACTGATGATAGGCCAGGGTACCTGCCCACCCACTGGTGATAGGCCAATAGCCTTGAAACATGTCTGGGGAGCCTGATATTCACGGAGTTTCCGAGAATGGGTAACAACAGTCTTCTCTACTGGAGAAGCGTTACCTATTGGAGGAATTTGAGTTTTTGAGTGGTGTGAGTTGAAGAGTTACTGTCCCTTTCATTCTTCGACATGTTTCTTTTCCTCTTCCACTACTACTATTACTTTCCCTCTACCTTTTTGCTTTTCTAAGTCTAATAGGGACAAATGGTTTGAATTTTATAATTCATTTGTTTGATTTAATAGAGCTGGTCCAATGGGTTTTTTTTCACATTAAATTCACAATAGCCTTGAAACATGTGTGGGTGGTGGTACTCACTGAGAATAAGTAACAATAAACTACTCTATTAGTGAAGCGTTACTTATTCGAGGTAGTGCAATATCATGGCAACTCGTCGTGAAGGCAGAGCACAATATGAGAAAGAACAAATGATGCCTACAACAACTACTTTGTAGTTTCTTAAGAGTTGTCTATGGTGTGTCTACACACCGATATTATATTAACTAATAGCATAACCTCTCTTCCCTTCCTATCCTGTCTATCTTTCCTGTACACATTGTACTCCCCAAATTCCAGTTCTGCATTCCTTATATCTGTGTGACACCATGTCTGTGATATCTCAACAATATCTGCCTTTGATGTTTTGAGCAATACCTCAAATTCATCAAATTTATTTACCAAACTCCTAGTATTGGTGTATAGGCAAGTATACATGCACCTGTTCCTATTTTTAGCTTCCCTAACACAACCCATGTGTTTACTTGTACCGCAATGACTCCTGGCAGTTTCTGAAATACCCTGCATTTTGTTTTCCAGGCTGCTGCTGCTCATTCCAATAGAAGCAGTGCAAGAATCCCTTTCACCTCTGCTAGTGGCTCCTGTTAATCTATTAGTCCTTGTATCCCCCAAACTAGCAGTTTTCCGACCCACCTAACACTGCCTCGATAGCATCAGCAAATATTCTTGCACCCTTTCTATTTAAGTGTATCCCATCCCTGTAGAAGCAGTCTCTCATGTTAACAACTACAGACGAGGCTGAAAAAAAATTTTACCCCTTGAGCCTTACACAATCTTTCCAGGGCCGAATTGATGGACAAGGCTCTCATCATATACTCCCTCCTATTGTGTCTGGGCAGAATTGCAGACAGTTTTAAATTCAACCCTAATTCACGGTTTTTTTTCAACAGTGACCTGTACTTGATAAGTAATTCTATTGGTCTTCTACTCTTAATATCATTAGTGCCAACGTGTACAATAATATCACCTTTTGTGCCCTTAAAAGATGATATCCACTCTACAATGTCATCAACCTTTGCCCCTGGCAAACATACCCTGGTCCTGTTCCACCTATCCTTTTTACATACCATGTTTCCCATTTCCCTGACAATAGAGTCACCAACAACTACTAGTTCCTTGTGGGACCAACGCTTTCTGCCTTGGGGGTTGCCGCTGTGTTGCGTGATGATCAAGTGCAAGCTCTGGAGTTGATGTGGGCAGCTGAGAGCTTGATGGGCCTCTCAATTTTGATCCTTCGAGGGCATCCACTGTGTCCTTGAATCTCTCATACAGACCCATAACAACATTGAGTTGTTGCCTGATTTCCTCACACTCCTTACATCGCGCACACAAAAAGACATCCCCCCTTGGCAATATCATGCCCCGTACCTGATTGCTCCACAAACATCAAGCAAGCAGTGCATTTTAAAAGGCTGTGATTCAGAGGGCAACTGCCACCCTCAGTTCTCTCCTAAGCCACAGCACTCCCATTAGCTTGAGCCTTTTGCTTTGCTGCTCTGGTCTGAGTCAGTATTTTGATTCAATTTCAGTACAAAATTTTAACCCTAAACTTGTATCCCTACGCAGTTATAACCCTACATATCTATATATATTTTTTCAGTTGTCGAATATTATCTCCAAGTTCCGTTATATAACTTCCGTATCAAGTTATGTATTAATTAATTATGTTACATTTGTAAAATCTGTTTGCCGGAGCTGCAAAACTTGAACAACATGTGGATTGGATACCCTTACCGATACTAAGTAATAACCTATAAAATCTCTAAGTTAAAATTTAAACTATCGTAACTAGGAATATAAAGTTACTCTAGAAAATAAGTTAATATGCCATTTCAGTTAATAAAACAGAAAAAAGTTCTCTATTTTCCAGAGCCATAAAAACTTCGCCTGCCCAAGGCTATTCTTATTCCCAAAAGCCAACACAACTTATACACAAAGGGTTACGGGGAGCTAAGCATAGGCTGAGATCCATGTGGAATTGCAAAGAATATTTTCCCACTCTTTAAACAGATGTCCTCATCTAAAACATTCATATTTATTTGAAGGGGATGGTAAAAGCCCAAAAGCAAATATATTCCTTAACTGGAACCAAACATGGACTGAGGTGCTTGAGATATAAGATATAAGGTTTAAATGAGCATTTAGAATTAATGCAAAAAAAATTGTATGTTTACATTTATCAGCAAACAGTGATAACAGACTACAACCCATATTATGATTCAAAATTAGTTTCTGCAGAATTTCACTAAGTGGTTGTGATAGTGATGGTGGCAATTGGGGTTGGTCTGGCGGGTTTTGGCACTTGCACCTGCTAACAATTTTGGCTCCATCTGAATCACTTATCATGTCATGACTTAATCAATGATCCAGGTGGCAATGATATCTAAAACAGCAATAAGTAAACTGAAACTGTATTTTGGAGAAATAGAAAAACGTGGATTAACCAGAAAATTAGCAACCAGTTCACTAATTTAGAAACAATACTATTTTTTAGCTACTGGTCAATTAGTAACTGCATCCAGACTACCAAAATCACTCATCAGTCTTTTAATGTTGGGAATTATCCTTGGCATCAACAATAAAAATGTCCGTTTTTACAAGAGCAGTTCTTTAAATGGATTTAGACTGAATCAATATATTGCCAAAATACACATTAACAGCAAAACTATACACAATCAGTAGAAGCAAAAAAAAAAAAAAAATATATACATATAGTAATATTTTATTTGTAAAATAATAAGAGAAGTTTACCTCAATATAGTACGTAGAACACTTCTATGTACTATATTGAGGTAAAAAAAAAAATATTGAGGTAAACGTCTCTTATTATTTTACAAATATTGATATCAACATAGAATGTATTGAGCATTACAGCTCTGGTTAATACTATCTAAGTAATATTGTAAATATTAATGTAATAACTAGGGTTCGGATTTTTATGTATTATCATATTCATTTTTTGTTTAGATAAAGGCAAGAAACTTAGTGAGTCGATGTTACATGGTCTGAGGATCCTAAAGAAGCATGTTTGTAATTTCATATTTCATCATATTTTACACATTATCCTAGCTACTGCTAGCATAGCTCTCTGGGTCATCGGGATACTCAAGCCTCCCCACCGCGACAAGGTGGTAACATTTCGGGGAGGACATTAGGTCATAATTTCAAAAAAATATATGAATTATAATATCTAATAGCATATTTTAAACTTGTCGACATAAAATTTTCAAATTTCATCTTATAATAATCGACAAATTATTTATCAAATTGATTTAAAATATATTTCTAAAAACTGTGGGAATTTACATATAATCATTTCACATTCTGGCATGGGCAGGCAATAGTGGCTAAATCCCAAAGTCATTCTGATTGGCTGGTTAGTCACTCACAATGACACATTAGCGTAATTTTAGCTATAATTTAAAACTTTACAGTAGTTTTGCCTTATACTGAGTTCAATGAATTATTCATTCAACTTATTTTATACATAGAAACTTCAGCTGTTGGCGAAATGAAGCCAAAATCGAGCAAAATTGAGCTTTTTAGAAAATGGATTTCTTCTGTGGTTAAAGAAGAGGCTAAAGACACATACCAAATGGATGGATGGAAAAATAATATATTGCAACATGTGCAATAAAGAGGTACATAAATTAATTAATTACCTGGTAATAGATCTATCATAATTTTTATTTTTGGATGCTTCGATATATGGACATTCCAAATTTAATGCTCATGTATATTAGTGTTTTCACACAATTTTTCACATAAATCGGAAAATAATAATTTTTATAAATAATCTTAAATAAATATATAAATACTTTTTTAAGGTTTCATGTGCGAGAGTATCCCAATTACAACAGCATAATGTTACTGCTTTGCAAGAAGCAAATGTAAGGAGAAGGAGGAATTTTGGGGGTGCATACTACACAGCAGCTGCTTACTGCAGAAAACCAAAAAACACCAGATCCATTCTTTGCCAATTTATGCAAAGCAATGTTTGCTGCAAACATTTCTTGGAATAACGTGAACAATCCAGTCTTCAAAAGCTTCTTGGAAAAATACTGCTCCCGAAAAATTCCTGACAAATCAACGTTATGGAAAAATTACCTTGAGGATTGCAATAAATTGGTATGCTCTCATTGATTTTATTAAATTATTAATCATATGACCAAAGACTGAATGCTGTGTAGGCAATATTTTAATTAGTTTATTTATTTACTTACTTGCAGTGTCTAAACAATATTCGCAAAGATAGTGGAAGCAGCTGTGTGTGAGGTTCAGTTGATGAAACCACGGATTGTGAAGGCAGATATGTAGCTAATTTTATTTTCGGAAAGCTTGATTCAGATGGACCGTCTAAATCGTATCTTCTTGCATCAAAGGGTCTGGATAAAACTAATCATGCAACTTTTGCTAAGTTTCTTAATGATTAGTATTAGTATTAGTAACGGCCGCATGGTGCAAGAAAGCCTATGGCTTATGCTGCACCAGCCAAAAAAAAAAAAAAAATTTTCTCTCTCTGAGTACCGTATCTCTGTGATAACTAATTGCTGCTACATTGGAATGGGAATCTACACATCTAAAAAATAATATTTTTGTATTTTTATTTGCTATTTAATTATTTAAGATTATAAATATATAATTTATAAAATGATAAATAAAATTAATATACAATTAATTATTTGTTTCAAGTATTTTGTGGCCGGGCGGTGTAAAAGCCGATCGTTTTCTTCTTTTATTAACAAATTCAGCAGCCTACATGCTCAAAGCCGGGAAAGCATTGTAGATATTTTTTCCGAGCATGATACATCTTATTTGTTTGGCCCATGGTCTCCACTGTATAGCAGAACAAGTGCATTCAGAATTTAAAGATGTTGACAAGCTGATATCACTGAATAAAAAGGTCTTCCTTAAGGTGCCCTCAAGAGTACAGCTCTTAAAAGAAATACACCCTGATCTGCCACTTCCACCCGAGCCAGTAATCACAAGATGGGGGACCTGGCTCGACGCTGCGTCATATTATGGCCAACATTTTACAGCAATCAAGGAGGTTAGTTACTGTTTTAAATGAAACTTAAACACATGGTATTTAAAGCCATGAATAATTTTATTTTTATTTACAGGTAATTGACAACTTGGTACCCGAGGAAGCTAAATCCATATCTGAAGCACAGGAAATTTTTGCTAAGGAGAAGGTATCCCACGATGTCGCTTATATTGAAAGTAATATCTATCTTCCCTATCTTCCTCGATTATCAAACTGGAGGCAAAAGATATGCCTCTAATTAAGGCTATAGAGATTGTTCGAAAACTAGAGGACAAGATGAATCAAGTTCCAGGGGAGATTGGAGAGAAAATTGTTGATAAACTAGATGCAGTTTTTGCTAGAAACCCGGCTTATCCCACCATATGCAAAATTTCCCAAGTAGGGCTGTTGAGGGACTTCCTCTAGCTCCCGATGTCATTAAGGCATTTAGTTTTGCCCCGATCACATTTTGTGATGTTGAGAAGTCCTTGTCTGCTCACAAGCTAATATTAGCAGATGATAGAAAGAGATTAACTCCAAAACATTTGGAGTGGATACAGGTATCACAATGCTATGAAAAATACTTAGCAACTTGTGTTAGTAGCCTAGTACTTAGCCTATACATTTTAGTTTTTGTACGTTTAAAAAAATTTATTTTAATGTTTATACTTAACAAAAAAAAAAAAAAAACACTTGCAAATTGTGATATTTTCATTATATTACTTAGAAATTTGTATAACAAGTCATTGTACAACTTTAAAAGAATAAATAAAGTAAATATTATCATTTATATAGTATCTAAAGGTAAATTATTTTGTCATATTTGGTTAAATTTAATGACATATTTTCATCATGTTTTGACATTTTTAAGGTCATAAAAATCCAAACCCTAGTAATAACTAACAGTAATACAGCAGGCCCCCGTTATAACGCGGTTCGCTTTACGCTGATTCGTTATAAAGCTGTTCTTATATTACAACCTGTATCTGACTATAACGCTGTTACAGATCACTATAACGCTCTTTTACATATTGCATTTTTGGAATATTTAACAAAATCGTTTCATTTGATGGAGTTAATAGCTTGAAAATGAATATAAAAATACGGTTAAAACGTTTCCCATGCCGACCTGAGAAATATTCCCACGCTCAGTGAAATTCTCTCGCGCGCTAATTTAATTGCAGTACAGTGACTTGTTACGTAGTTCGGAGATCGACATTTTAAAAAAATGATCAAGTATATTGCTTGTAATATTTGCGTTATATGCATTTATCCGAAGTCTAGTCATCACTCAGCACCGTATCAGACATTGTGCGAAACGGACAGTTTACTTACTTGAACATTGTATCATAATTAATGTGACCAACACAGTTACATTTTCGAAGAGTTAATAATGGCCGATAAGAATGAAAAAGCAACAACATCTGAGCGCAATACAAAGACTATAAATGTAAGGAAAAAGACTGAATTTGAAAATCAAATTAGACGTTTTGAAGTGAATCGATTCCGGTCAAAGACAAGCGGATGTGTGCCAAAATTTAATTTTAGCAGCGGGAAAGATAGGTGTTCCATTGCAAGCAACTAGGGCTAGGCCGGCTATTAGGATTGAAATGGAAAGACTAACTAATTTTATTCAAGATAATATCCAATGCAGAATTCAGTTAAGTTAAATATTATAGATAATAAAAAAGAGAGAGAGATTAACCTATATGATGATCTGAAGAAAACTCACCTATAAAAAAAAAAAAAATTGGAACCATTTAAAACTAGTAAGTGCTGGTTGAATAGATTTAAAATCCAGGGAGAAGCCGCAAGTGCAGATCAAGGAGACAAAACTTTCAAAAAAGAACTTGTTAAAATTACTGAAGAAGGGTATTATGTGTTATACTTCTCAACAAGTTTATAACATAGATGAAGCAGGACTTTTGTGGAAACGAATGCCTAAAAGAAGTTTCATATTGAAAGAAGAAAAAAACATGCAGGTTTCAAAGCGGCGAAGGATCGGTTGACTTTATTGTTGGGTGGTAATTAAACTGCGGGGATTTAAAATTAATACCCCTTTTAGTTTATTTGGAAGAGGGCCAAAGGTCAACCAAAAATCGACACACTTTTCATAATTAAATTCATCAATTAAATTAAATCAATTTAGATCAATTAAATTCATGATTTTAATTGGAATTTTAAGTTTAATTTTGATACGTAAGTAGTTACCATATAATTATATACGTATGTAATGCAGAATATTTTATATGTACAAATATTTGAATATTAAATATTTTGACTGATATTTGTGCATCTTTTCACTACTGTTTATTATTGATTAGGAAATATCCTATGGCACCGACCGCAACTCACAAATACATATGTTACCTTTTGAGAATACGGCGCTCGCTTAGCGCAGATTCACTTAGCGCTCTGTTTTTCCAGAACGCATTATCAGCGTTAAGCGGGGGTCACCTGTATATATATAGGTGCCTCCGTAGCCAGGTGGGAAGGAGCAGCAGTGCGTAGCACACACTTCTTGATTAGACCGGGGTTCAAGCCCGTCACCACCAAATATGGAGGATGCAGAAAGGTCAGGGAATGACCACTGCATATTCCCGGAGCAATATGGCCTTAGTTGCTAATGCTCCTAAAAGCCAAATACAACAAACAAACAGTAATATATATGTAATGATAATAAAATTATCATCAATTACAGTCCAAGTACAGGATATTGATAAATTTATTGTAGCCGCAAAAAATCAAATCAATGCTGTTCCTGAAGCATGTATGCATTCCTTAATAGCCTGAAGCAATTTTGGAAATCTTTTGTTGTTTGAACAAAGTGTCCACAAACAACATGCCTGTATCCAAGGAATAGAAGCTGCAAAAATGAACAACATTATTAATGCTGTTACCACATGCTGTTAAGAGATTTCCACAAATTGACACAACTTGACAACTCATGCATCAGCTGCTGTGTGATTGCTGATAAGCTTTCAGAAACTTTAACAATTTAACATGGAAGCAGTCAAACAATCAATTAATGATTTTAACATGAATCATGTTGCTCAGCATGTGGCACCTTGGATGCTTAATTATGATCCAATGAATGATGACAATTTGAGGCAATCTCACAACAGCACGTGATAATGATCCATTGTTTCTAGTTCATTATCACCAGGGATGAGACTTGGTGTTTTATCTATTACCCACAAACAAAGAGTAAATTATCAATGTGAAAATAGTCTCATTTGTTATGATATAAAAGATTTTGGCAAGATGGGTTGAAAGGAAAAGTAATGTTAGAAGTTCTTTTTGACCATTAAGGTATTGTGCACTATGAATATATTCATTCTTCAAGGTGCCACAGGAAAGATATGTACAGGTGTTGCATGGGCCGTGAGAGACAATTCAGCAAAAGTTTCCAGAATAGCAGGCAGTGAAAGATTGTCAGTTGCTGTATGGCAATGTATCCCACTCATTTCTCATGCCAAAAGAATTCCCTAAACACAATAATATTGTTATCACATCTCCCCCTTACCCATCTGGCCATTCAGACTTTTTTTTCCCATATGTGCACTCTTCCACTGGTGTTGAAAAGCATACTTCAGAACTCACTGGACCACGTAACTTGGCTCCAAGTATTCCCATAGTGTATTCTTTGTATGGTTCTTCTCATGGTATGGGTACTGATGCCATGTGATGTTCCTGCATTAAATGCAGAGATTAATTATTCTCATGTGATGTTAACTGCTGTCATGCTAATTGGTGCCATGCATTAAAGGCAGAGGTTAATTCATTGTTTGACAATAATATACTATACTTTAATATCTACTATAGATGCCAAGCACCTCATTCTGTAACCTTACTTTCACTTTCAGTTGCAGCTGTGTCCGTTCATGGATGTTTACAGGCATTTTCCATTCATTAAAGACTTGAATGTCATTAGCATTTGAATGCTTGATGAGTGTTATCTTTTCTTCTGTCAATGACAAAATAATTAAATAATCACTGACAATCATGTTTCTTTGGAAGATCATGAAATCATGTACATTCCTCACTACTAGTGAACTGATTTGGCCACTAGTGGGGTCACACGGCTTTACAGCACTTTCATGCGCACATCGCACACCATGTGCCTTTTAGATTTACATATATTCACAGAAATTGTTATTTACAGCCCAAATCCATGGTACTACTAAAGTGGTCAAGCAGTGTATCTAACTATATGAAAGTAAAAATTCATAAATGTAATTTAACAGTATAAAAATTAAAATAAATGTAATTTAACAGTATCTCTCTATACATTAAAAAAGTTTTCCTCCTAGTGATATTTATTTGAGCCAATTGGAGAAAAGGGAGAGGGGCAATTACATCATTTATTTGATTTTTTTTTTTTTTTGATTTGGTAGTTGTTGGCGCATCGGCTTCTGTGGCCATATTGCACCTCCCAAGGTTTTTGCAGTACTTTGATCCAAGCCCGAGGCGGGAATCGAACCCGCGACCTTTGGGTTGCCGGGCAGGTACTTTACCCACTCGGCTAGCCCGGTCGGCAACATCATTTATTTGAGCCATAACTGCCTCTATAATGTTCACCAACCTCGTACACGTGGTTCATTGTTTAATACACGACCATGCAATGGAACATCATTTGATGTTCCATTGTAATGTTAGTTGACGAAGGGATCCGATATAGTTTGCATATTTGTATATAGTTTAATAAAACACACCTTTCTCTCTCTTGGAGCTGAATTATTCAAGTGAAAGAATAATATAGTTTTTTTAATAGATTTTCATTTTGAACTACTTAAAGAACATTATGTTAGTTTACAACAAAAATTCAGAATGGATTCAGGCGAAAAACAGTGTCCATAATCTTGTATACAATAGACTACCAAAACTGTTTTATGCATGAATCAGTTAGTCATGGATGTTTATTCCCCACTTACCACTGTTTAAAACAGAAGCAAATGGGGGAATAAACACCCTAACTGAGACTAACGATAGCGAGCTAGGCATGTCAACCACTACTACTTACAACAATCAGTCAGAAGGGGTATCAGATTGTAAAAATAGCTTTTTTTTTTTTCTTTTTTTTTCATAATTTTACACTTACTAGCATAATATAATGGTTTTCCTTCATATGTCGTTATATTAAATCCAAACTGTCAATCCCTGTGGAAGCGTTTTCTAAATCTACATATAAATGACATGATACACTAAACCAAGATTTACAGGAATGACATCAGGTACATTGATATACCCCATATAATGTAAGTATGCTGCAAAAATATTGCTCATGAATTACACAGGTCATTTCCTGATTAGATATCGATCAGTGCATTTTTCCAGGTGCGTATGGTATCCGTGACATTTTATTTGTAGCAGTAGTAGTGGCATGTGATGCAAGAAAGCAAGTGTATGAGCTTATGCAGCATCAGCCAAAAAAAAAAAAAAAAAAAATCACACCATTCCCTCCAAATGTCTGTCCAGTTCCTCCTTAAATTTATTCAACCTATCAACTTCCACAATGACAGATGGAAGTTTGTTCCAGCAATTAATCACACGCTGGCTAAAGGCAAATTTCCGCACATCTATTATACATGTTCTTTCTTAATTTTAATTTGTGCCCCCTTAGGTTCGTAATCTGAACAAGTGGAAAGATCCCATCAAAATTCAGCATGCTCAACCCATTCAAGGCCTTATACACCTCAATCAGATCACAGTGCAGGTGCCTAGTCTCCAGCCACTGCAATTTGCAGAACTTAAGCCTCTCTTCGTAAGAGGATCCCTTCATTCCCCCCACCAATCTTGTTGCCCTTCTCTATACACGCTCAAGCAAATCGACATCCTTCCTAAAATGAGGCCTCCAGACCTGTACGCAGTACTCAAGGCGTGGCCTGACCATTGCCTTATTTTATTATTTTTTTTATGAAAACCCAAACACGAAAGGTATCAAAACCTATAGTACTTACTAGCGTGCATGTGTTGAAGGAGAAGTATGGGGGGGGATGCCGGAAACTTTGCTCTAGAGACTAAACATGGGTTTTACCACTTCAAGCCTCCAATAAGCAAAGTGGTGGTATTTCACCGGTTGATGAAAGTCATCTTATACAGAGGGACAATCACCTCCTTTTCCCTGCTAGCAAAATTCCTATATATCATTGACAAAACCCCATGACCTGCCCTGGCAGCCTGTCTGCATTGCTCAGAAAACTTCATATCTGACTGCACAATTACTCCCAGGTCTTTTTCATTTTCTACCACCTTAAGTGTAGTACCACACAGTTGGTACGTTTCTCTGGGGTTACTTCTACCCATATGCAGTACTTTGCATTTGTCAAGGTTAAACTTCGGTTGCCACTTCTTAGCCCATGTGCCCAAATTATCCAGATCCTGTTGTATTAGCACACTGCCATTACTGTCATTAACAACCCTGCCAACCTTTGTATCATCTGCAAACTTCGACACTAAGCTGATATACCTTCATCAATATTATTGATAAATATACAAAACAACAGAGGACCCAACACCGAACCTTGTGGGACTCCCCTAATAACATTAGACCACGAAGAGCAGTATCCATTGATTACCACCCTCTCTGTCTTCTCCCACTTAACCATCCTTTTATCCATTGTACCAACTTACCCTTAATACCATTCTGCTCCAATTTGTACAATAGTCTTCCATGCGCAACAGTTTCAAAAGCTTTTCTGAAATCCAAATATATGATATCAGAATTATTTTTTGCATCCAGTTCCTTTGTAACCACATCATAATAACCAATCAAATTTGTCAGACAAGACTTTCCCTTAACAAACCCATGCTGTGTCTGAATTATTGCTGCAGTCTTGTCTAGATGATCCTGCAATGCATCTTTAACCAGTGACTCCATTATTTTACCCAGAACAGAAGTTAAACTAACTGGTCTGTAATTACTTGTGTCACCCTTCGATCCCCCTTTGTGAATTGGGGATACATTTGCACATCTCCAGTCCGTAGGAACCTCCCCTGAGTCCAAGGATGCTCTCATAATTATGGTGAAGGGTTTGCTTAGTTGCTTTGCCGCCTCCTTTAATATAACTGGATAGATCCCATCCACCCCAGGTGCTTTTCTTATGTTTAACTTCAACAATTTCTCCTCCACTTTGCTCTCAGTTATTACAAAATCATTAAGTATCCTGCTACAATTTGATAACCTTCTACCATTTTCAAACCTTAATAATTCCTAATGTGTGAATGTAGATGCAAAATACTCATTCAGTTTGTTTGTTATCTGAGCAGGATCATCAACAGTGGAACCATCGATATCAAGTGGACCAATCAGATTCATCCCCTTCCTTTTAGAGTTTATATAAGTAAAGAAATCCTTGCTGCAGTCTTGTCTAGATGCACATCTTTTGCCAAGGATTTCTTGTAATCTGCCTTCGCCTGCCTAACCTCCTTTGTGACCTGATTACAGACTAGCTTATATCTGCCATAGGCTTCTGAGTCGCTTGATAATTTATATGCATCACATGCATTTTTATTCTCTGTTACGAGTCTCATTAGTTCATTAGATAACCATTTAAGCCTAAACCTTGAACAATATTTGTTAATAGGTATGAAACTTTTAGTAGCATCTGCGATTAATTCCTTGAATGCTTCCCACTTAGAATTTACTGTTGGTAACATCGTCAGTTGATCCCACTGTACAGAATTTAAAAACTTTCTGAGACCACTATACTCACCTTTATGGAAGCAAAAACCCTTTCCTTTACCCCTGATGGTAATTAAATCTTTAAGTAAATCCCACATCAGTACACTGTGATCACTGCCACCTAGTGGTTCCTTTATCTGCAAATTCTTAATACACGAATGATCACTGCTGATAACCAGATCAAGAGTATTACTCTCTCTCTGGTTGCCTCTCGAACATGCTGCTGCAGAAAAAAATCATCCAATAAATCCACAGAAGTCTGACTAGTGTGTGTGACCAACCCACAAGTTCCAGTCAATATCTGGGAAGTTAAAATTCCCCATTACAAGACATTCTGATTTACTAGCCCACTCTATTTCTCTGTACAATTGTTCATTATACTCATTCGAGTCATTAGGCCTATAACATACTCCTAGTCTTATTTTTGCTTTCGCAGTGCTTACGTCACACCAAACTGGCTCAACAGTGCACTGTTCATCTATATCAACTGGGTGCACTTCTTTTGATTTTATGTTTTTCTTAATTAACAGCATAACACCTCCTCCCTTTCTATACTTTCTGTACACATTGTACTCCTCAAATTCCAGTTCTGCATTTCTTATATCTGTGTGACACCACATTAATTATACGTACTTATGTAATAATTAACACAATGCCATGGTTGGCAATCAACAATTCTGAAAGAAAATGATGCCATCATAAGTCTTCACAGAAATATAGAGAGAAAAATGCTGAAAGGTTACGAACTAATCATAGAATAAGTTCAATGATGACAGAGCAAGTGGAAAATCAATGCTACAGGAAGCAGGTAGCTAATATGGATAAAAAACAGGCCAAAATTCAGCAAACTGTTAAACGGCTCAGACATAACATAAGATCTTCACAAGATCCTGATAACGAAGAAACCACTGAAGTATCACATTGCAATTTCGGTGATGTGGTAGATGAATGTCAACGTTGCAGCAGATTATCTTTTCATGGCGAACTTGAAAGAGCCACACATTCATGTTGTCACGGAGGGAAGGTATGTTTGCCAATGGCAGATACCTATCCAGACGCTTTAAAGACTTTGTTGTTTGACAACGTGGAAAAAAGGGAGACACTTCCAAGAAAACATTTGAGTCTACAACAATCTTTATGCCTTCGTGTTTTTTAATGCCGAAAACATGTACTTTCGAGGTGGCAGTAGCCCTTATATGATCCAAATACAAGGAGGTGCCATGGTTAAAGGAACAATGAGTTTAATGTCTGTTAGAGATGTTCCACAATTCAGCCAAATTTACATTTATGAAGACGAAGAAGCATTGATGGAACTAGCTAAAAGAGTGAAAAGGATTGTAGACTCGAATGTTTTCTTGTTAAAATTAAAATAAGTGCAAAATAAGTATTTAAAAAAAAGCAACATATGTATGCTGAAAATTAAAAGTAATTGATGTACATCCATTCTTGGAAGGGGTAAAAAGTAATATTATATATGTCATAGAATAGTTTCTGTGTATCTGTTAATTACTTATTAATCAATTTAAAATATTCTAATAACACCCTTTGGAATGGTGAAATATTAGTAATTTAAGTAACGCTACATTATTAGCCATGCTTCCACATGTAACTTAATGTATTAATTAGTAATAGGAAAACCTACCTTCACTTTGCAACAAAATGGATACAAATAGCAAAATAATTTGTCGTCTTCCCTTTTTGCATATGTATCTGCAAATTCACGACCTGTTCGTGTAGCTAAAGTAGTTTTGAGAACATTAGCAGCAGTAGTGGCTACTTCTATCCTGAATGATAGGAAAACAATATATAAATATTCATTTTATTTCATTTATTATCACAAAACAGTAATGTTTACCACAAATATATTATATAAGTTTGTTTAAGAGTTGTGCCTTTGAGTTTTCTTAGTTTTTGGGAAAATTTTGATATATGGTGCTTGAACAAGTCAGATGGGAATTATTTATTTTTAAACAAAACTACAATTTTTGGTAATATAAAAAGGGATAAGGTGTCTTTAGGTTTTCTGAAGGTCTGAGCTTGTTGTTGAGCAAACCGATATCTAGGAATGGAAGGGTTTGCATTTTTTTTGTTTTCTCCTCTTTCTATTGTAAATGTAATATTTTTGTCTAGGTTATTAAAACAGTTATGGCAAGTGTTAAAAAAATTAAACTAAATTAAATAAAGAATACAAATTACTGGTCACGGAAGCTCTTGTGATAACTAAGTTTAAGTTAGAAAATTGGTATATGTAATAAATGGGAGACCTTCGGAATTTTGGGTGTCTGGAGCTTAAACAAGGTCAGTCTACTCGTAACCAATATGGAGTAGGCCCTTTGTGATTTTTCAAAATTTATAACTACTGATTTTGTGCATACATAATATGGCAATCGAAAACAAAGTGGGTTTTCAAAAAAAGAGTAATTTCTCCACATGCTCAGTTATTTTTCTTCCTCTTTTTCTTTCCTTTTTTCCATTTCTAAAGTTCTTATTTCACTGTTCCAGAGTTTTAATCTGAACACACACTTATCTGGAATGCCTTTCAGAATAGGTTCAGTGCTTTTAATAGTTCCCTTTGTTTTAGCTAAATTAGAATATAGCTACATTAGAATATAGGACTAAAGCATCTATTATACTCATTATATCTAACCATCTGTCTGCCCCATAATAAGTCAACTCCCAGCAGTTGCATTCTCATAAAATTTTATATTTGGCTCTTTTAGAAAGTGCTGTCAAGCAATCTCAAATTTCATTAAAATCAGACCAAAAGCAATTTTGGCAATTACTATTATTATTATTTTTTTCATACCCATCACATATTGTATATTGTATCCACATATTGTACATTGTAGCTGAAGCACTGGATGTTATGTTTGTTGCCATTTGGTGACCGGAGAAATTGATGGGCAATATGGCAGGTACATAGAAAAAAATGTTCCCGGTTCCCAGTTCACACATAAAAGTCATTGCTTTTTTCTCATTTTTTTGTTATCAGTTTACTAAATTAGCATTAGCAGTGGCAAATGATACAAGAAATCAGGCTTATACAGCATCGCCCAAAAAAATAAAATCCCATTTTGCCTATCCACCTCTTCCAATAGTTTGTCAAGTTCTTTCTTGAATTTATTCAAACTATCAACTTCCGCAACAACAGATGGAAGTTTGTTAAAACAATCAATTACCCACTGGCTAAATGTAAATTTTTGTGCATCTATTCTGCAACTGTTCTTAACTTGAATTTGCACCCCCTCATGTGTGGTCTGAGCAAGAGGAAGAATCCCACCAGTATTGAGCTTGCTCAATCCATTCAAAGCCTTAAACACCTCAATCAGATTACTTCCCAGGTGCCTAGTCTTCAGATGATGCAGTTTGCAGAACTGAAGCCTTTCTTGGTAAGAGCACCCTTTTGTTCCTCTCACCAATTTTGCTGCCCTTCTTTGTACTCGTTCCAGCAGCTCAACATCCTTCCTAAAATAAGACCTCCAGACCTGTATGCAGTACTTAAGATGTGGCCTGACCATTGCCTTATACAATGGGATAATCACCTCCTTATCCCTGCTAACAAAATTCCTGTATATCATTGAGTGGATGATACGTACATGATACGTACAGTGGATCATACAGGATGATATCATCCTGTATATCATCAGGACAACCTCATGAGTTGTCCTGACAGCCTATCTGCATTGCTCAGAGAACTTCATATCTGACTGCACAATTACTCCTAGGTCTTTTTCATTCTCCACTAGACTGAGTGTAGTACCACACAGGTGGTATGTTACTCTGGAGTTACCCATATGCAGTGCTTTGCATTTATCATGGTTAAACTTCAATTGCCATTTCTCAGCTCATCTCCCTAAATTTTCAAGAGCCTGTTACTGTTGATGATCCTGCTCAGGTAGCTAACAAACTAAATGAATATTTTGCATCGACATTCACACATGAGGAGTTATTTAGCGAGGGGAAAGCCAGAGGTGTATTCAACTCTAGCAGTAAGCTAGAGAATCTTGTAATAACTGAGAGTAAAGTGGAGGAGAAATTGTTGAAGATAAACACAAGAAAGGCACCCGGGGTGGATGGGATTTATGAGAGCTTCCTTCGACTCAGGGGAAGTACCCACAGACTGGAGATGTGCAAATGTCACCCCAATTCACAAAGGAGTATCAAAGGCTGACACAAGTAATTATAGACCTGTGAGTTTAACTTCTGTTCCAGGAAAATTAATGGAGGCACTAGTTAAAGAAGCACTGCAGGATCATTTAGACAAGACTTCAGCTATAGCTCAGACACAGCATGGTTTTGTTAAGGGGAAGTCTTGCCTGACCAATTTGATTGGATACTATGATGCAGTCACAAAGGAATTGGATGCAGGGAATAACTTTGATATTATATACTTGGATCTTAGAAAGGCTTTTGATACTGTTGCACATGGAAGACTGCTGCACAAATTGGAGCAGTGTGGCATTGGAGGCAAATTGCTGCTGTGGATAAAGGGGTGGCTGAGGGGGAGAAGACAGAGCGTAGTAATCAATGGACACTGCTCATCATGGACTAATGTTATTAGTGGAGTCCCTCAGGGCTCAGTGTTGGGTCCATTATTGTTTTCTGTATTCATAAATGATATTGATGAGGGTATATCAAGCTTAATGTCGAAGTTTGCAGACGATACAAAGGTAGGCAGGGTTTTCAAGGACACTACTGACACTATGCTGCTGCAACAGGATCTGGAAAGGTTGAGCAGATGGGCTGAGAGGTGGCAAATGAAGTTTAACATTGACAAATGTAAAGTACTGCACATGGGAAACAGCAACCCCAGAGCAACGTATCAACTCTGTGGTACTACACTGACAGTGGTAGAGAATGAAAGGGACCTGGGGGTGGTTGTGCAGGCAGATATGAAGTTCTCTGAGCAGTGCAGACGGGCTGCAAGAGTAGCTCATGGTGTATTGTCAATGATATATAGGAATTTTTCTAGCAGGGATAAGGAGGTGATTATTCCCTTGTATAAGGCAATGGTCAGGCCACACCTAGAGTACTGTATACAGGTCTGGAGGCCTCATTTCAAGAAGGATGTAGAGCTGCTGGAACGAGTACAGAGAAGGGCAACAAGATTAGTGAATGGAACAAAGGGGGTGCTCTTACGAAGAAAGGCTTAAGTTTTGGAAATTACAGTGTCTGGAGACCAGGCACCAGCGAGGTGATCTGATAGAGGTGTATAAAGCCTTGAATGGTTTGAGCATGCTCAATGCTGATGGGATTCTTCCTTTCGCTCAGAATAATCACCTGAGAGGGCATAAATTCAAATTGAGGAAAGACAGATGTAGGATAGATGTGCGGAAATTTGCTTTTAGCCAGCGGGTGGTTGGTTGGTGGAACAGACTTCCATCCCTTGTCGTGGAAGTTGATAGCCTAAATAAGTTTAAGGCTCAGCTGGACAGGTATTTTGAACGAACAGAGGGGTGAAGTGGAAGTGGGTTTTTTTTTTTTTTTTTTTTTGCTGATGCTGTATAAGTTTGCTTTCTTGCATCAAATGCCTCTGCTAATGCTAATGCTAATATCATTATTGTCATTAACCACCCTGCCAACCTTTATATCATTAGCAAACTGGAACATTCGGCCTGATATGCCTTTATCAATATCATTGATGAATACAGAAAAGAATGGGCCAAACACCGAACCCTGGGGGATCCATTCATAACGTTAGTCCATGAAGAGCACTGCCCATTGATTACCACTCTCTGTCTTCTTCCATTTAACCATCCCTTTATCCACAGCAGCAACTTGCCCCTAATGTCACGCTGCTCCAATTTGTACAGCAGTCTTTTATGTGCAACAGGATAGCAAAATTATTTTTTTGCATCCAGTTCCTTTCTGACCATATCATGGAATTCAGTCAAATTGGTCAAACAAGATTTCCCCTTAAAAAACCCATGATATGTCTGAAGTATAATTGAGGCCTTGTCTAGATGATCCTATATTATTTCTTTTACCATTAACTCCATTATTTTCCCTGGAACAGAAGTTAAACTAACAGGTCTGTAATTACTTGTGTCACCTTGGATCCCCCTTTGTGAACTGGGGATACATTTGCACATCTCCAGTCTGAGGGGACACCCCCCCCCCCCGATTCCATGAATGCTCTCATAATTATGGCTAAGGGTTTGCTTACTTCCTTTGCTGTTTCCTTTAATATAACTGGGTAGATCCCATCCACCCCAGGTGATTTTCTTATGTTTAACTTCACAATTTCTCCTCCACTTTGTTCTCAGTTATTACAAAATCATTTAACTCTCTGTTTTATAAGTTTAATAAGCTTCTGTCCTCCACCTCCCTACAGAATTCCTCATATGTGAATGTAGATGCAAAATATTCATTCAGTTTGTCAGCTTTCTGAGCGGGATCATCAACAGTCGAACCATCGATATCGAGTGGGCCAATCTGATCCACCCCCTTCCATCTAAAGTTTACATAAGTAAAAAAGTCTGCATCCTTTGCCAAAGATTTCTCGAAATCTGCCTTCGCTTGCATAACCTTCTGTATGACTTGATTACAAACTAGCTCTTATCTATCATAGGCTTCTGCATCATCTGATAATTTGTATGCATCCTATGCATTTTTTTTCTCTGCCACGAGTCTCATTAGTACATCAGACATCCACTTAGACCTAAACCTTGAACAGTATTTCTTAGTTTGTATGAAAAGCCTAGTACCTCCCAAGATTAATTCCTTAAATGCTTCCCATTGAGAATTTTCTGTAGGTAACATCATCAATTGGTCCCACTGTATAGAATTTAAAAACTGTCTGAGACCCCTTTAGTGACCTTTCCTAAAGCAAAAATCCTTCCCTTTATCCCTGATGGTAGTTACAACATTAAGGAAATCCCACATTAGTACACTGTGATCATTGCTGATAATCAGATCAGGAGTATTACTCTCTGGTTGCCTCTCGAACATGCTGCTGTAGAAAATAATCGTCCAATAAATCCACAAAAGTCTTGTATGTTTGTGAATGACCATCCCACAAGTTTCAGTCAATATCAGGGAAGCTAAAATTCCCCATTATAAGACATTCTGATATACTGACTCACTATTTCTCTGTATAGTAGTTCATTGTACTTTTCAGAGTCATTATGCCTATAATGCACTCCTACCTTCATTTTTGTTTTCCCAGTGCATATGTCACACCAAATTGACTCAATATTGTCCACCAATGTCAACTAGGTGCACTGCCTTAGATTTTGTGCTTCCTAACTAACAGCGTAATCTCTCCTCCCTCCTCCCTACCTATCCTGTCTGTCCTTTCTGTACACATTTTACTCTCCAAATTCCAATTCTGCATTCCTTATATCTGTGTGACACCACCTCTCTGAAATATGAACAATATCAGCCTTTGATTCTTGACCAGCACTTCAAATTCCTTTTTGCTTTCCCAGTGCTTATGTCACATCAAAGTGACTCAACATTGCACTGGTCGGCCATATCAACTGGATGCACTGCCTTAGATTTTACGTGCTTATTAATTAAGAGCATAACCCTTTCTCCTCCTGTACTGTCTGTCCTTTCTGTATACATTGTACTTCCCATATTCAAATTTGCATCCCTTATATCTAAGTGACACCACATCTCTGAAATTTCAGAGATGTAGTGTCACAATGTTTGCATTTGATGTCTTAACTAGCACTTCAAGTTCATTAAATTTATTTACTATACTCCTTCCAGGTACACCAATGCTAGGAGTACAGTCTGTCCTCGTATAGCACGATAGTTGTGTTCCTAGAAACTCTAGTGCAATGCAAAATCGTGCAATATAAACAACAGTCCCTATGGGAAAAGGGGGGTTAGGTGCCGACCACCCAAGATTGAACACACATTTGGAACCAAAACATTACCAAATACAATAAATAATCGGGTAATTTTAATTGTTATAAAAATAATATAATATTTTTTTATTTTTATTATACAATAAATAATAAAAAATATTTATTTTTATTATATTATAAAAAAAGTATTTTTTACGAATAAAATACGTATTTTATTCGTAAAAAATTTATTATATTAAATAAAATAGTCGTAATAAAATACTTACGTATTTTATAATACGTAAGTATAAATTATAATACGTAAGTTGTAATAAAATGCTTACGTATTTTATTACGTAATAAAATATTGCTACTGCTTTTGCTTCTATCGTAAGCAAACTTGTTTTTTGTTTGATTTTCTACCCAAACAGATGACAGCCGTCCATCTCTTCCAATTCTTGTGTCTTAATCTAATGGATTTTAATTACACTTTGAGTTGTTCCCGCTATGAAAGTTGTTTTTATTTTCTCCGCATTCTTTGTAATTCTCGGCGTTGCCTCGTTTAGGTCTGTAGCATGTGCAATATCACATGGTCTTTCATTTCGCTCAAAGCGTTTCACAATTTCAAATTTTTTTTCTCTATCGACAGAGGCGGACTGGCCATAAGCCTTACCCGGGAAATCCCGGTGTGATTTTGGCCATAAACTGTAGTATGAGGCCACTATAAATTTTCCCGGGTAAGAATTTTTGATCCAGTCCACCTCTGTTTATCGATATTGCTTTTCTTTTTCTCTCTGAATCTGTAGTGTCTTCACCAGGACGCTTCCTTTTCACACCTTTTAAGCATTTTACTCATTTTTAGGGAATAAAGCACAATTACAAAACGAGGAGGCACCCTTAATACACATAAACAAAGCTGTGCGCGTATAGCAACTGAATAAACAACACGGTAAAGGCCGAGATATGCTATTAACACCTCATATTTTACTAAAGCACATTTCTGGGGGTTACTACCATAAAACAATAAAAACAATTTCCAGTTGCATTTCTGCTAGTGGAATCTGTTATAAACTGGTAGTAAACTCCATCTAATTGCATTTGCAATTATATCGATAGTTGGAATTGTGTTAGTTTTTACGTTATTATGGTGAAATGTGTTTCCCCTTCACTGATATAAAACATAAATACATTTTCAGAATCTTCTTCATTCCTATCGCGTTGCGTTCGGTTGGGGTGATTTCGCATTTGACTGCCATTTCTTGTAAATACTAAGGCGAATCGTGCATAAGCGAATTCGGTTCGTGCTATATAAGATAACATTCCCCTATTTATAAATCGTGTATGATCGAATTCGTGTAATGTAAACACGTGTTATACGAGAACCGACTGTATTTACTATACTCCTAGCATTAGTGTACACGGAAGTATACCTGCACCCGTTCTTTCTCTTAGTTACCCTAACACAGTCAATGTATTTACTTGTTTTATAATGACTTCCAGCAGTCATTGAAATCCCCAGGATGTTGCTTTCAAGGCTAGCTTGTTCCAATAGAAGCAGTACAAGAATCACTTTCACCTCAGCCTGCAACTATTGTTAATCAATTAGTCTGTGTATCCTCCAAAGCCAGCAATTTTCTGACTCACCTAATATTGCCTTGATAGCTACAGCAAATATTCTTGCACCCTTTCTATTTAAGTGCATCCCATCCCTACAGAAGCAGTCTCTTCTGTTAACAAGCACTGACCACGCTGAGGAAAATTCTACCACATGAGCCTTGCACAATCTCTCCAGGGATGAACTGAATGACAAGGCACGCATCATATACACCCTCCTATAGCGTATGGGCAGAATTGCAGACAATTTCAAATTTAATTCTAACTTGTGATTTTTTTTTTTTTCACATTGCCCTGTACCTGTTAAGTAAGTCTGCATAGCTCCTACTGTTAACGTGTACAACAATATCACCTTTTGTGCCCTTAAAAAATGATATCTACTCTACAACGTCATCAACTTTTGCGTGTGGCAGACATACCTTGGTCCTAATCCATCTATCGTTTATTGACACAATATATTTCCCATTTCCCTGACAATAGGGACACCGACAACAACTAGCTCCTGCGGGACCAGCAATTACTATATTTGCTTAATATAGTAATCACAGTAGAAACATTAAATATGCATTATATTTCATAAAGATATAAGTAGAACCGCTTAAAAGCAGCAAAATATATGATTGTTCAATTTATTAAATCACAGAGCTTGAAATTTGTGTTGCATTTCACATGGCATTTGATTAGCAAGTACAGGTCACTGTTGAAAAAAGCCGTGAATTAGGGTTGAACTTGAAAGTGTCTGCAATTCTGCCCAGACACGATAGGAGGGAGTATATGATGAGAGCCTTGTCGATCAATTCGGCCCTGGAGGGATTGTGCAAGGCTCAAGGGGTAGAATTTTTTTCAGCCTGGACTGTACTTGTTAACAGGAGAGATTGCTTCTACAGGGATGGGATACACTTAAATAGAAAGGGTGCAAGAATTTTTGCTGATGCTGTCGAGGCAGTGTTAGGTGGGTCGGAAAACTGCTAGTTGGGGGGGATACAAGGACTAATAGATTAACAGTAGCCACTGGCAGAGGTGGAAGTGATTCTTGCACTGCTTCTATTCAAATGAGCAGAAGTCTGAAAAACAGGATGCAGGATATTTCAGAGACTGCTGGTAGTCATTGCGTTACAAGTAAACACATGGGTTGTGTTAGGGTAGCTAAGAATAGAAACAGGTGCATGTATACCTGCGTGTACACCAATGCTAGGAGTTTGGTAAATAAATTTGATGAATTTGAGGTATTGCTCAAAACATCAAAGGCAGATATTGTTGGGATATCAGAGACATGGTGTCACACAGATATAAGTAATGCGGAACTGGAATTTGGGGAATACAATGTATATAGAAAGGATAGACAGGACAGGAGGGGAGGAGGGGTTATGCTATTAATTAAGAAACACATAAAGTCAAAGGAAGTGAAGCCAGTTGACATAGATGGACAGGGCAGTGTCGAGTCAGTTTGGTGTGACATAAGCATAGGGAAATCAAAATTGAGAGCAGGAGTGTGCTATAGGCCTAATGACTCTGATGAGTATAATAATATATTGTACAGGGAAATAGAGTGGGCCAGTAAATCAGAGAGTCTTATAATGGGGGATTTTAATTTCCCAGATATTGACTGGAATTTGTGGGTTGGTCACTCGCACACTAGCAACCCTTTTGTGGATTTATTGGATGATTGTTTTCTACATCAGCATGTTCGTGAGGCAACAAGAGGGAGCAATACTCTTGATCTTCTGTTCCAGGTAAATTAATGGAGGCACTGGTTAAAGAAGCACTGCAGGATCATCTAGACAAGAATTCAGTTATAGCTCAGACGCAGCATGGTTTTGTTAAGGGCAGGTCTTGCCTGACCAATTTGATTGGATACTATGATGTAGTCACAAAAGAACTGGATGCAGGGAATAACTTTGATATTATATACTTGGATCTTAGAAAGGCTTTTGATACTGTTGCACATGGAAGACTGCTACACAAATTGGAGCAGTGTGACATTGGAGGCAAATTGCTGCTATGGATAAAGGGGTGGTTGAGGGGGAGAAGACAGAGAGTGGTAATCAATGGACACTGCTCAACGTGGACTAATGTTATTAGTGGAGTTCCTCAAGGTTCAGTGTTGGGTCCATTGTTGTTTTCGGTGTTTATGAATGATATTGATGATGGGATATCAAGTTTAATGTCTAAGTTTGCAGATGATACAAAGGTTGGCAGGGTCGTTAAGGACACTACTGACGCTATGCTGCTGCAACAGGATCTGGAAAGGTTGAACAGATGGGCTGAGAGGTGGCAAATGAAGTTTAACATTGACAAATGTAAAGTACTACATATGGGTAACAGTAACCCCAGAGCAATGTATCAACTCTGCGGTACTACACTGACAGTGGTGGAGAATGAAAAGGACCTGGGGGTAATTGTGCAGGCAGATATGAAGTTCTCTGAGCAGTGCAGACGAGCTGCAAGAGTAGCTCATGGTGTCTTGTCAATGATATACAGGAATTTTTCTAGCAGGGATAAGGAGGTGATTATTCCCTTGAATAAGGCAATGGTTAGGCCACATCTTGAGTACTGTATACAGGTCTGGAGGCCTCATTTCAAGAAGGATGTAGAGCTGCTGGAACGGGTACAGAGAAGGGCAACAAGATTAGTAAATGGAACAAAGGGTTGCTCTTACGAAGAAAGGCTTAAGTTTTGCAAATTACAGAGTCTGGAGACCAGGCACCGGCGAGGTGATCTGATAGAGGTGTATAAGGCTTTGAATGGTTTGAGCATGCTCAATGCCAATGGGATTCTTCATCTTTCTCAGAATAATCGCCTCAGAGGGCATAAATTCAAATTGAGGAAGGACGGATGTCGGATAGATGTGCGGAAATTTGCCTTTGGCCAGCGGGTGGTTGGTTGGTGGAACCGACTTCCATCACTTGTTGTTGAAGTTGATAGCCTAAACAAATTTAAAGCTCAACTGGACAGGTATTTCGAACGAACGGAGGGGTGAAATGGGAGAGGGTTTTTTTTTTTTTTTTTTTTTTTTTGGCTGATGCTGAATAAGCTTGCTTTCTTGCATCATATGCCTCTACTAATGCTAATGCTAATTATAAAGTATTACAAAATGAGTGAGTATTACTTTGGGCAGTATATTCAGTGAAGTGAAAACAATTACTATTATATATTTTTAGTTAATTAATTAGTAATTAATTGATATGAAGTAATTTGTTATTTATTTTTTGCTTTTCTATTAATCGCAGAAAAAGAAAACACTCAAATTTAAGAAATAAAATTGTAATGTACTTGAAATGTATCAACTCTGCATACATTTACTAACTTACTCGTTTTTATTTTTAATCTTTAAAAAATAAGAATTTAGCTATACAGATAGCAGAAGTGAGTTACTTTCATTAAGAAAGCCTTATTATTTATCTTAATTATAATGTAATATAATTACATTTTACATGCAGAAGACATCTGAACACTGGCAGAGACAGTGGCATAGCTAGGAGGAGAGAGAGAGAGAGAGAGAGAGAGTAGAGTGCGTTTAGTGTCAAATGCCACCAGGGGTTCCCCCCACATCCACGTAATATACATTGTGGGCATGAAACAGAACACTGTCAATACCAGAGGTTTAAAGGTGTGTGCATTTTGTATGTGTAGTATCATGTACTGTTGTTCCTTTGGTCATTTAGCCGCTGGTCCCCTGAGACTTAACATTGCTCACACTCTGCCCTGTGGAGGCAGACCAGGTACATCAGTATTATAGTTATTTATTCTGACAGGTCCTACCCCCTAATTTCTGGAGATTTCAGTGGTTAGGACCTAAAAAAAATAAAAAATAAATAAATAAATTAAATTAAATTAAAAAAAAAATAATAATAAAATAATAAATTTTAAAAAAAATGTTTTTTTTGGGGGGGGGGTAAACGCTTGAGGTTAGATTAGGCTGAAATGGTGTATTGAGAGGGGTTAAATTTGAACACAAATTAGTAATTTAGCTACAGTTAAGTTAGGGGCATACACTGTCGGTCTAGTTAGAGTTGGGGGGAGAGAGACTGAAGGTTGGAGGGGACAGATAGAAGTATGGGGACAACAATAAGTAGGCATCACTGAGACAGTCAGTGGGGATGAGCCCCACTGACTGTCCAAGCTATAACATACATTTTTCTGTATGTGCTCAATACCCTCCGTAAACTGTTCGGGAGGCAACTTAGGGAGTAATACTCTTGATCAGATTATCAGTAGTGATTCTTCATGCATGAAGAATCTGCAGATAAAGGAACCTAGGTGGCAGTGATCACAGTATGCTGAAGTGGGATTTACTCAAAGAGGTAACTACCATCAAGGGTAAAGGGAAGGGTTTTTGCTTTTGTAAAGGTGACTACAGAGGTCTGAGATAGTATTTAAATTCTATACAGTGGGACCAACTGATGATGTTACCAACAACAAATTCAAAATGGGAAGCATTCAAAGAATCTTAGAAACTACTAGGCTTTTCATACCAACTAAGAAATACTGTTCAAGGTTTAGGCTTAAATGGATGTCAGATGAACTAATGAGACATGTGGCAGAGAAGAAAAATATGCATGGGATACATATAAATTAACGGGTGACATGGAAGTCTATGATAGATATAAGCTGGTCTGTAACCAAGTCACAAAGGAGGTTTGGCAGGCAAAGGCAGATTATAAGAAATCTACGGCAAAGGATGCAAAGAAAAACAGCAAAGAGTTCTTTACTTATGTAAACTCTAGAAGGAAGGGTATGAATGAGATTGGTCCACTGCATATCGATGGTTCAACTAGTGATGATCCTGCTCAGGTAGCTAATGAACTAAATGAGTATTTTGCCTCTACATTCACACATGAGGAGTTATTCAGGGAGAGGAATGCCAGAGATGAATTAAACTTTGGCAGTGAACTAGATGATTTTGTAATAACCAACAGCAAAGTGGACAAGAAATTGTTGAAGATAAACATAAGAAAGGCACCTGAGGTGAATGGGATCTATACAGTTATATTAAAGGAGGCAGCAAAGGAAGTAAGCAAACCCTTAGCCATAATTATGAGTGCTTCCATGGACTCATGTGAGGTACCCATGGTCTGGGGATGTTCAAATGTGACCCAATTCACAAAGGAGGTTCAAAGGGCAAGACAAGTAATTACAGACCTGTTAGTTTAACTGCTGTTACAGGAGAAATTAATGGAGGCACTGGTTAAAGAAGCACTAAAGGATCATCTAGACAAGACTTCAGTTATAGCTTGGACACAGTATGGTTTTGTTAAGGGGAAGTCTTGTCTGACCAATTTGATTGGATACTATCATGTGGTCACAGAGGAACTGGATGCAGGGAATAACTTTATCATATATTTGGATCTTAGAAAGGCTTTTGATACTGTTGTGCATGGAAGACTGCTGCACAAATTGGAGCAGTGTGGCATTGGAGGCAAATTGCTGTTGTGGATAAAGGGATGGTTGAGCGTGAGAAGACAGAGTGGTGATCAGTGGACACTGCTCTTCGTGGACTAATGTTATTAGTGGAGTCCCTCAGGGTTCACTGTTGGGTCCATTGTTCTTTTCTGTATTTATAAATGATATTGATGATGGTATATCAGGCTTAATGTCCAATTTTGAAGACAATATGAAGGTTGGCAGGGTTGTCAATGACACTAATGACAGTATGCTGCTGCAACAGGATCTAGAAAAGTTGAGCAGATGGGCTGAGAGGTGGCAAATGAAGTTTAACATTGACAAATGTAAAGTACTACATATGGGAATCAGTAACCGTAGAGTAACGTATCAACTCTGTGGTACAACACTGACAGTTTGTTTGTTTGTTTGTTTGTTATTTGGAGCATTAGCAACTAAGGCCATATTGCTCGGGGATATGCGGTGGTCATTCCCGACCTTTCCACATCCTCCGTATTTGGTGGTGACGGGCTCGAACCCCAGTCTAATCAAAAAGCGTGTGCTATGCACTGCTGCTCCTTCCCACTTGGCTACGGAGGCGCCTGCACACACTGACAGTGGTAGAGAATGAAAAGGACCTGGGGTAATTGTGCAGGCAGATATGAAATTTTCTGAGCAGTGCAGATGGTCTGCAAGAGTAGCTCATGGTGTCTTGTCTTGATATACAGGAATTTTTCTAGCAGGAATAAGGAGGTGATCATCCCCTTGTATAAGGCAATGGTCAGGCCCCACCTTGAGTACTCTATACAGGTCTGGAGGTCTCATTTTAAGAAGGATGTAGAGCTGTTGGAATGAGTATAGAGAAGGGCAACAAGATTAGTGAATGAAACAACAGGTTGCTCTTACGAAGAAAGGCTTAAGTTTTGCAAATTATGGTGTCTGGAGACTAAGCACCTGTGAGGTGATCTGATTGAAGTGTATAAAGCCTTGAATGGTTTGAGCATGCTCAATGCAGAAGGGATTTTTCCTCTTACTCAGAATAATCGCCTGAGAGGGCATAAATTCAAATTCGGGGAAGACGGTTGTAGGATAGATGTTCGGAAGTTTGCCTTTAGCCAGCGGGTGGTTGATTGCTGGAACAAACTTCCATCTGTCATAGAAGTGATAGCTTAAATAGATTCATGGCAGAACTTGACAAACATTTGGAGCGAGTGGATGGGTGAAATAAGGGTTTTTTTTTTTTTGGCTGATGCTATATAAGCTTACTTTCTTGCATCACGTGCCTTTGCTAATGCTAAAATATGTTTCTTTTGAGGGCAGTTTCACCTTTGGAAAGAGGAAGAAGCCCTCTGGTGCTAGATTGGGACAGTAGAGTGAATGGCTGATCTGTACAATGTCATGTTTCATAAGAAATATCTTCACAACAAGTGCAGAATGAGTGGGGTATTGTTGTGGAACAAGATCCAACTGTCTTTCTTTCTAAATTGTTGCCTCATCTAAGAAATGCACTTCAACAATCTTTGGGGCAACTGAAGGTGAAATGGAGCACTGACTCCATTTCCCCCTTTAGGGACAAACTCCTTGTGAATCACACCCTGCTTGTCAAACAAAACCTTTTGGGCCTTGGTAATGATTTTAAAGTCCACTGCATGCTATGACTCTTCATCACTGGGTTGCACTGAAACACCCAATACTTATCTCCAGTGACAATACAGTTGAGGAAATTAGGATTGCCTTGACTGGTCTGGATGAAGTCTTCACCTGATAGCACTCTTCATTGCTTCTTCTCATCTGTGAGGCTCTACAGCACAAATTTTCCACAGATCTTCCTCTTCTCTAAATATTCATGCAGAATTTGATGTATCATCTCCTTATTCATATCCAATTCATCAGCCATCATTCTGAGGGTCAAAATACAATCTCTTGCCATAATTTTCCAAACTTTTTGCAACTCGGTCCTCATTTCAAGAGGTTGGTGGATGCCCATTTGATGGATCATCGCAAGCATCCTGACATCTGCTTTGAACCGCTTACGATTCTAGTATGACTCGACATTTCATCATCATAAATAGTTTTTAACATTTCATAATTTCTGTCACAGATTTTCTCAGTTTAAAGCAAAATTTGATATTTATTCATTGCTCCATTGAAAAATTGTGACATGGAACATTAACACTATTAAGGAAATTGGTTTTTACTTGCAACCTGTCAGCCTACTGGATAATCTCTGCACCACCATCTGTTGGAAGAAGTTTGAAGTACAACATACCACTTCCGTTTATTTTCAAACTCATCAAACATAAATGCAACAGCACCAGTTCAGGAACTTTTATTGCCACGCCTCATATATTTTGGAGCAATAACTATAATGATAAGTAATTATTAAAATGAAAAATACATGTTATAATGTGGAGTAAAAAAAAGCTACCTTTTATCTTGTAAATAGTCACCAAGCAAGTGAAATATCACAGAATAACTTTTATAAAATAGAGACAGATTGCCTGAAGTATTATTTAAATTAAACATATCTTGCTCGCAGAAAGAAGTTGGCTGCAAAATGATGGTTGACAAATCCAATGGCCCAAGTTCTTCTAAACATCGTATGGCTTCCTTCTGAACCTAAGTTCATGTGCAATAAAAATCAATTTAATAGAATATTTAATAATAATCTGAAATGATTATTAATTAAAATGAAAAATGTACTAAAATATAGAGTGATTAAAAATTCATGCAACCTAAATATCAGTAATTAAAATTTAATTTTTACTACTAGATTATGTGATCAAGTAATTATAATAACTATAATGATAAGTAATTATTAAAAATTATAATAAATGTTGAAACTTTCCCCTTTCTTGAATATATGCACAGATTCTTTCATCATGTTCAATAACATCTTTTGCAGCGTTTAAAAGTCTATGCCCACAATTTTTAATTCCAGTTCCACTGATATATGGGGATTATTTTTGTATATTTTACCTTTTAACAGGCCCCATAAATAATAATCTGGTAAGATTAAATTTGGTTGTTGTTATTTGGTTTTTAGGAGCATTAGCAACTGAGGCCATATTGCTCCGGGGATATGCGGTGGTCATTCCCTGACCTTTCCGCATCCTCCGTATTTGGTGGTCACGGGCTCGAATTCTGGTATAATCAAGTAGTGTGTTATGCACTGCTGCTCCTGCCCACCTGGCTATGGTGTCGCCTATTAAATTTGGGAAACTTCATAATTACATGGATATGTAATTATCACGTTTGGTTCATTACATGAATATGACAGGGATGGAAGTCTGAATTTTTAATAGCCATTTGTGTACTTGAATAAGGCATGCCAGTTTGTGAACTGGTATGCCTTATTCAAATACAAAATACTTATGCATACCAAGTATTCTCAGTGGTTTTTCTGGACGACAGCAATAAACACCAAGTGTTTTCTCATTTAGCAATGAAGGCATCTATTTTTTTTTTTTTTTTTTTGTCACAAACAACTATCTGTTTCATGAAAAAGGGTTACTAATCATGCATTTATTGATTTATTTTGTACTGATGAATTGGAATTTTTTCTTGAAATTCGGATTTCATGTTGTTATTATTATTATTATTATTATTAGCCATATGGTGCAAGGAAGTCTGAGGCTTTTGCTGCACCAGCCAAAAAAAAAAAAATCTGAGTTACCCCTGAGGGGGGGGAGAGTCAGAAATAGAAGGGGAATCACCAAGAAAGAGAAGAATGATGATATCCAGTTCAGGATCCTGGGTGTGCTAAGCCCAGGGTATGTCTGCCAGGAATAACTATTAATGATGTCACCAACAGATTGTCAGATTTTAAGGGGGGTAAAGAGAATATTATATTTCATGTGGGGACTAATGACATTAAACGTACACGATCTGACAATTTGTTGGAAAAATACAGGACCATGCTGAGGAAATGCCATGAGCTAGGCCACAATGTTTATGTGTCTGCAATTCTGCCCAGACACGATAGGAGGATTATATGTTAAAAGCCTTGTGGATTAATTCAAGACTTGAAGGATTCTACAAGGCTTTGGGGAAAATTTTTATCAGCATGGCCCACACTTGTAGGTAGGAGGAATTTGTTTTGTAGAGATGGGATACACTTAAACAAAGGTGGTGCAAAAGTTTTTGCCAGTATTATTGAGGATACCTTAAAGGTTCAGAGAAACTGCTAGTTAGGGGGAATGTGGGAAATACTGACACACGTTTATCTGATAATATTGGTCAAAGTAACTCTTGCACATACCTCAAGAGTTCTTATCTGTTACCCCAACTGGACATATCATCTAGATGTTCTAGGGGCAGAAATGTTTCAAGTGAGCAGGCAGCTAATGCCAGGGAAGCGAGACTAAAAAACTTCAAGGGTTAGGGTTTGTGTTAGGGTTGTTAAATGTATAAGAACAGTAAGTCTTAATTGTTTATATAGTAATGTTACAAGTGTCATCAATAAAATGAGCGAATTCGAATTGCTGGTTAAAACAAGTAACGCGGACATAATAGGGCTTACGGAGACATGGTGCCACCCGGAAATTGGGAATGACGAGTTTCAGTACGGCTTGTATAATGTATTTAGGAAGGATAGGGTAGATAGAAGGGATGGTGAGGTAATACTTCTTATCAGAAGCAGTATGAGTGCAACGATAGCTTTCCCGGATTCAGACGTGTCACATGCTAGTATAGAATCTGTATGGTGTGAGATAGTTGGAAACAAAGGTATAATGCGAGTAGGAGTAATCTACAGACCAGGTGATTGTGGAAATTATGACGAAAGCCTCTACATGCAAATGGAATGGGCAAGTAAGCGTCAATGTCTTATTATGGATGATTTCAATTTGCCTCTAATTGATTGGAGTAAATGGGAAGGAAACTCGACATGGGGAACAAAATTTTTAAATCAACTAGATGACTGTTATTTGTATCAACATGTCAGGGAAAGTACTAGAGAAAAGAATATCCTAGACCTCATCATCACCCATGAATTAGATGACATAACAGGGCTGACAGTAGAGGAACCAGTAGCAGGAAGTGATCACGGAGTTCTACGGTGGATGATGATGAGAGAGGCAGCAGTAGTAAAAGGCAAAGGAATGGGTTTTAATTTCAGAAAAGGAAATTACAATGCCTTAAGGTACTACATGACCTCTATTAACTGAGTAGATATTGCACAGAGAATGAATACAATTGAACTGTGGTATGCTTTTAAAACATTAATCACAGATGCCTTGAATGCGTATTTACCATTAAAAAATACTCTATGAGCAGGGTTCCAAGTTAGATGAATAGTGAAGTTGCCACATTACTTGAGCAGAAAAAGGTGGCATGGAAAGGTTACGGAGCAATAAAAAGTACTGAAGCCTATAACAGCTACAAGATGATCTGTAACAGAGCCACAGAAAAGGTGCGACAGGCAAAGGCAGTTTATGAAAAATCACTAGCAAACAGAGCAAAGGAGGGGGGATAAGGAATTCTTCACATATATAAATTCCAAGAAGAGCAGGACAAACCAGATCGGACCTTTACGTAAGGGAAAGGGGATAATATTAAATACACTAGCTGCCACTGCAGATGAACTCAACAGTTATTTTTCATCGATATGTACTAATGAAAAACCTTTTGTGGCAATTGGAAATTGTGGGAGCGAAGTTGAAAAATATTTAATTAATTATATTGAATTGAAATAGGTTATTTAATGAAAAAACTTGAGCCTACAGGCTAGTAAGGCTCCTGGAGATGATGGAATATACCTTATCATCTTAAGAGAGGCGGCAAGTGAGTGCATTGAACCATTGAGACTAATTATGCAAGCATCACTAGACTCTGGGGAGATTCCGTTGGATTGGAAAAGTGCCAATGTATCTTCCATAGATAAGGGTGGCTCTAAGAGTGAAGTGGGAAATTATCGACCTGTCAGTCTGACTTCAGTGGTAGGGAAAATCACGGAGGCAATGATCAAGGGTAGAATTCAGGCTCATTTGGATAGAATTGAAATTCTTAAGGATACTCAGCATGTTTTTGTAAAGGGAAAATCATGTTTAACAAATCTGGTTCGCTATTTTGAAAGGGTCCATCACGAGCTGGATTTAGGGAATAATTTTTGACATTGTTTATTTAGATTTCAGCAAAGCTTTTGACTCAGTCCCACATGAGCGGTTGCTTCATAAACTGGAACAGGTTGGGATCACGGGAAAAACCCTTAGATGGATAGCAGGATGGCTTCAGGGCAGGAGGCAGAGGGTTGTGATAAATGGCTATTCCTCAGATTGGGTTGATGTAAGAAGTGGGGTTCCCCAAGGATCAGTATTAGAACCTCTGTTGTTTTTCATTTTCATAAACGACATCGATAAAGGGATAGAGGGCGTGATGTCTAAATTTGCAGATGATGTTAAAATTGGTAGAGTAGTTAATGATCACTGTCAAGCTGAGCTTCTTCAGAGAGACCTAGATAGACTTCAGGAATGGTCAGAAAAATGGCAGTTCAACTAAACCAAGTACTGGAAAAAAGGGACTTCGGTGTTACAATACGGTCAGACATGAAATTCTCTGAGCATTGTAAACAGGTTGCAAGGAAGGCCCATGGTGTCCTATCGATGATCTATCGAACGTTTGCAAGTAGAGATAGGGACGTGATAATAACATTATATAAGGCTTTTGTTAGACCACACATGGAATACTGTGTTCAAGTATGAAGACCACACCTAAAGAAAGACATTGAGCTTCTTGAAAGGGTGCAAAGATGGGTAACTCGCCTGGTGAGATCGGCAAAAGGGCGTCCTTATGAAGAAAGACTTTGAATATGTGGATTGCAGAGTTTGGAAACTAGACACCTTAGAGGAGATTTGATTGAGGTGTTTAAGACTCTGAGAGGCATCAGTAAAATGAATGAGGACGATATTTTGAAGATTATAAATGATGCAATAACTAGGGGACATAAATTAAAGTTACGGAGGGAAATGTTTAGATTGGACTGCAGGAAGTTTTATTTTAGCCAGCGAGTTATAAATTACTGGAATAAGTTGCCTAAATGGGTGGTAGAGGCTGACAGTTTGGGGAAATTCAAATGTCATCTGGATAGTACCTTTGAGTGAGGGAAGCACATAGGATGATAGGTTTAATTTCCTTTTCTTTTATTAATTATTATTATTATTTATTTATAATTATTTTTTTATCATTCTTGTATTATTTTTTTATCATTGTTGTATTATTTTTTTTATTTTAGCCAGCGGTTTTTTATTTTTATTTATATTTATTTTTTGGCTGGTGCAGCATAAGCCATAGGCTTTCTTGCACCATGTAGCCATTACTAATACTAATACATACTCACCAGATGTGAGCTCTTGGGGGTTATAAAAATACATTGTTTGTTTTGGATGATTGTTTTTGGATTTTTGGATGATTTTTGGATGATGATTTTTTGATGATGATTTTTTGATGATTGTTTTCTGCAGCAGCATGTTCGAGACGCAACCAGAGAAAGTAATACTCTTGATCTGGTTATCAGCAGTGATCATTCATGTTTAAGGAATTTGCAGATAAAAGAACCACTAGGTGGCAGTGATCACGGTGTACTGATATGGGATTTACTTAAAGATTTAATTACCATCAGGGGTAAAGGAAAGGGTTTTTGCTTCCGTAAAGGCGAGTACAGTGGTCTCCGACAGTTTTTAAATTCTGTACAGTGGGATCAACTGACGATGTTACCAACAGTAAATTCTAAGTGGGAAGCATTCAAGGAATTAATCGTGGATGCTACTAAAAGTTTCATACCTATTAAGAAATACTGTTCAAGGTTTAGGCCTAAATGGTTGTCAAATGAACTAATGAGACTCGTAACAGAGGAGAAAAATGCATGGGATGCATATAAATTATCAAGTGACTCAGAAGCCTATGGCAGTTATAAGTTAATCAGTAATCAGGTCACAAAGGAGGTTCGGCAGGCGAAGGCAGATTACGAGAAATCCTTGGCAAAAGATGCTAAGAAAAACATCAAGGATTTCTTTACTTATATAAACTCTAAAAGGAAGGGGATGAATCTGATTGGTTCACTTGACATCGATGGTTCGACTGTTGATGATTCTGCTCAGATAGCAAACAAACTGAATGAGTATTTTGCATCTACATTCACACATGAGGAATTATTAAGGTTTGAAAATGGCAGAAGGTTATCAAATTGTAGCAAGATACTTAATGATTTTGTAATAACTGAGAGCAAAGTGGAAGAGAAATTGTTGAAGTTAAATGTAAGAAAAGCACCTGGGGTGGATGGGATCTATCCAGTTATATTAAAGGAGGCGGCAAAGCAACTAAGCAAACCCTTCACCATAATTATAAGAGCATCCTTGGACTCAGGGGAGGTTCCTACGGACTGGAGATGTGCAAATGTATCCCCAATTCACAAAGGGGGATCGAAGGGTGACACAAGTAATTACAGACCAGTTAGTTTAACTTCTGTTCTGGGTAAAATAATGGAGTCACTGGTTAAAGATGCATTGCAGGATCATCTAGACAAGACTGCAGCAATAATTCAGACACAGCATGGGTTTGTTAAGGGAAAGTCTTGTCTGACAAATTTGATTGGTTATTATGATGTGGTTACAAAGGAACTGGATGCAAAAAATAATTCTGATATCATATATTTGGATTTCAGAAAAGCTTTTGAAACTGTTGCGCATGGAAGACTATTGTACAAATTGGAGCAGAATGGTATTAAGGGTAAGTTGGTACAATGGATAAAAGGATGGTTAAGTGGGAGAAGAAAGAGAGGGTGGTAATCAATGGATACTGCTCTTCGTGGTCTAATGTTATTAGGGGAGTCCCACAAGGTTCGGTGTTGGGTCCTCTGTTGTTTTGTATATTTATCAATGATATTGATGAAGGTATATCAGGCTTAATGTTGAAGTTTGCAGATGATACAAAGGTTGGCAGGGTTGTTAATGACAGTAATGGCAGTGTGCTACTGCAACAGGATCTAGATAATTTGGGCATATGGGCTAAGAAGTGGTAACTGAAGTTTAACCTTGACAAATGCAAAGTACTACATATGGGTAGAAGTAACCCCAGAGAAACGTACCAACTGTGTGGTACTACACTTAAGGTGGTAGAAAATGAAAAAGACCTGGGAGTAATTGTGCAGGTAGATATGAAGTTTTCTGAGCAATGCAGACAGGCTGCCAGGGCAGGTTATTGGGTTTTGTCAATGATATATAGGAATTTTGCTAGCAGGGAAAAGGAGGTGATTATCCCTCTGTATAAAGCAATGGTCAGGCCACGCCTTAAGTACTGCATACATTACCCTTAATACCATTCTGGAGCAGAATGGTATTAAGGGTAAGCTGCTACAATGGATAAAAGGATGGTTAAGTGGGAGAAGACAGAGGGTGGTAATCAATGGGTGCTGCTCTTCGTGGACTAATGTTATTAGTGGAGTCCCACAGGGTTCGGTGTTGGGTCCACTGTTGTTTTGTGTATTTATCAATGATATTGATGAAGGTATATCAGGCTTAATGTCGAAGTTTGCAGATGACACAAAGGTTGGCAGGGTTGTTAATGACAGTAATGGCAGTGTGCTACTGCAACAGGATCTAGATAATTTGGGCAGATGGGCTAAGAAGTGGCAACTGAAGTTCAACCTTGACAAATGCAAAGTACTGCATATGGGTAGAAATAACCCCAGAGAAACGTACCAACTGTGTGGTACTACACTTAAGGTGGTAGAAAATGAAAAAGACCTGGGAGTAATTGTGCAGTCAGATATGAAGTTTTCTGAGCAATGCAGACAGGCTGCTAGGGCAGGTCATGGGGTTTTGTCAATGATATATAGGAATTTTGCTAGCAGGGAAAAGGAGGTGATTGTCCCTCTGTATAAGGCAATGGTCAGGCCACGCCTTGAGTATTGCGTACAAGTCTGGAGGCCTCATTTTAGGAAGGATGTAGATTTGCTTGAGCGTGTACAGAGAAGAGCAACACGATTGGTGAGGGGAATGAAGGGATTCTCTTACCAAGAGAGGCTTAAGTTCTGCAAATTGCAGTGGCTGGAGACTAGGCACCTGCGCGGTGATCTGATTGAGGTCTATAAGGCCTTGAATGGGTTGAGCACGCTGAATTCTGATGGGATCCTTCCACTTGTTCAGATTACGAACCTACGGGGACATAAGTTCAAATTAAGAAAGGATAGATGTAGAATAGATGTGCGGAAATTTGCCTTTAGCCAGCGGGTGGTTAATTGCTGGAACAAACTTCCATCTGTCGTTGTGGAAGTTGATAGGTTAAATAAATTTAAGGAGGAACTGGACAGGCATTTGGAGGGAATGGTGTGATGATTTTTTTTTTTTTTGGCTGATGCTGCATAAGCTCCTACACTTGCTTTCTTGCATCATGTGCCACTACTACTACTACTACTACTACTACTACAGGTCTGGAGGCCTCATTTTAGGAACGATGTAGATTTACTTGAGCGTGTACAGAGAAGGGCAACAAGAGTGGTGAGGGGGAATGAAGGGATCCTCTTACGAAGAGAGGCTTAAGTTCTGCAAATTGCAGAGGCTGGAGACTAGACACCTGCGCGGCGATCTGATTGAGGTATATAAGGCCTTGAATGGGTTGAGCACGCTGAATTCTGATGGGATCCTTCCACTTGTTCAGATTACGAACCTAAGGGGGCATAAATTCAAATTAAGAAAAGACAGATGTAGAATAGATGTGCGGAAATTTGCCTTTAGCCAGCGGGTGGTTAATTGCTGGAACAAACTTCCATCTGTTGTTGTGGAAGTTGATAGGTTGAATAAATTTAAGGAGGACCTGGACAGGCATTTGGAGGGACTGGTGTGATTTTTTTTTTTTTTTTTTTTTTTTGGCTGATGCTGCATAAGCTCATACATTTGCTTTCTTGCATCACATGCCACTACTACTACTACTACTACATACATATACAATTTGAACAAAAGTATTGTTTAACTAAAAATATAGGTTCAGATACAGTATATGTCATAAGAGCACTCATCCAAACTCATCCAAAACAGTATGGATGAGTTTGTGTAAGTGCAACTTTACAAACACTGTTCTGTTTGATGTGCCAATTTGTCTTGTTTTTGCATGATTACAAAAACAAGACAAATTAGCTCTTTCATTTTGGGTTGTGCAAATTTTGAATCACTGTATAATATATAAAAATCTTATAAATCTAAGGTAATTTTTTAAGTGATATTGAATGCAAGCAAACTGTAATTATAATATAATTGAAGAAACCAAAGAACGTCTCCCTCCCCCAAAGGGTTAAAAATTTGTCACATTTCTCAAAAGATGAGAATACTCAGACATTTTGTGATACATTCCTATATCACTTCATCAATAACTGCAGAGACAGCAGAACAGGAGTTATATTATGATATGCATTAGGAAATTGATTAACTTATACATTTTTGTGTTAGCATTAGCAATAGTAGAGGCATATGATACAAGAAAGCAGGCTTATGCAGCATCAGCCAAAAAAAACCCCACTTCCACTTCTCCCTTCCGTTTGTTTGAAATACCTGTCCAGCTGAGCCTTAAACTTATTTAGACTATCAACTTCCATGACAAGGGATGGAAGTCTGTTCCACCAACCAACTACACGCTGGCTAAATGAAAATTTCCGCACATCTATCCTACATCCGTCTTTCCTCAATTTGAATTTATGCCCTCTCAGGTGATTATTCTGAGCAAGAGGAAGAATACCATCAGCATTGAGCATGCTCAAACCTTTCAAGGCTTTATACACCTTTATAGAGAATGAAAGGGACTTGGGGGTGGTTGTGCAGGCAGATATGAAGTTCTCTGAGCAGTGCAGATGGCCTGCAAGAGTAGCTCATGGAGTATTGTCAATGATATACAGGAATTTTTCCAGCAGGGATAAGATGGTGATTATTCCATTGTATAAGGCAATGGTCAGGCCACACCTAGAGTACTGTATATAGGTCTGGAGGCCTCATTTCAAGAAGGATGTAGAGCTGCTGGAACGAGTACAGAGAAGGGCAACAAGATTAGTGAATGGAACAAAGGCGTGCTCTTACGAAGAAAGGCTTAAGTTTTGCAAATTACAGTGTCTGGAGACTAGGCACCAGCGAGGTGATCTGATAGAGGTGTATAAAGCCTTGAATGGTTTAAGCATGCTCAATGCTGATGGGATTCTTCCTCTAGCTCAGAAAAATCACCTGAGAGGGCATAAATTCAAATTGAGGAAAGACAGATGTAGGATAGACGTGCGGAAATTTGCCTTTAGCCAGCGGGTGGTTGGTTGGTGGAACAGACTTCCATCCCTTGTGGTGGAGGTTGATAGCCTAAATAAGTTTAAGGCTCAGCTGGACAGGTATTTTGAACGAACAGAGGGGTGAAGTGGAAGTGGATTTTTTTTTTTTTTTTGTTTGGCTGATGCTGCATAAGCTTGCTTTCTTGCATCAAATGCCTCTACTAATGCTAATGCTAATGCTAACAGCTCACAGGGGAAGCTTTACTGGTAACTACAGCTTTGATTTCAATCAAACACATTAATTGATTTTCAATCAAAGGCCTATAGAAATTCCTCTAGTCACTGGTAGGAACTTAATTCAGATATTTTCAACTGAGTGTCAAGTGGTAAAACCATTATTTTGGCATGGAGAGCAGTATTTATGAAGTAATGGGTAATGGGAACAGCATTTAAGTAATGTGTAGGTTGAAAACCTGCATTATGCTTGTTTTTTTGACACCTTCAACATTTTTTGGATGCTATTAATAAGAAGGAATCAGTTACTCTCTGGCTGAAGGCCAGAGAGCAACTGACTGTTGCAATAAGGCAAATTCCAGCAAGTCTATACTATAACCATCGCATTTCAATTTTTGAATCATCAAGTGTGTGTGTGTGTCATCCAATACAGGGTAAGGAGACTATCAGCATTTAGCTAAGCAAATGCTGATGGCATCCTTATTTGACCCATTTAAAGCTCTAAAAACTTCAGTTATGTTACCTTACAGATGTTTAGTTTAGCTACACTGCATTTTTTCTAGCACCATCAACTGACCAAAAGGTCAGAAGAAAAGAGCATTAAAAGTGGGAAAGCACTATAAGTGGCAGATTATTGTATACTTGATCTATACACCATGCCACTTAAAGAATAATTAAGGATACTGTGCATATTATTTTAGGAGAAAAGCAAATGAAATAATATTTTAATTGTGAAGTCATTCTTTTATGATATTTTTCCACAATAGATGATGATCCACTTATGTATTTTGAAAAACCACATGTCCTCTGGGTTACTTTTAATTTTCTTTTAGGTGACACATGGGCAATACAAGTGGATGAAATTTCCATTTCAGTGAGTTGGCAATTTTGTTCATAAATAGCAACAGTTGCATGATCTAATAAATTTCTCAATGTGGTAAAAGCTTAAGGCCCTGAATGAAATCTCCACTCTTTAATTGGTTCTGATGGCACTACTTTGGCAATATATACTTTATATATATATATATATATATATATTGCAGTAAAGATTTCTTATATTCAGATCAGAGTAAAAAAAAAAAAAAAAAAAAAGAGTAAATGAATTCAAAATTTAATACGTCAGGGCACTTCTGATATTGGCTCAAACTGAAGTGTTTGAGCCAGTATCACAATCCTCTTCCTCCTCTCCTTCAGCCATCTTATGATTCATACCCCTGATAACAACATCTCTGGTTTATATATTAATCTCCCATGTGAGACTGCAAATGCTTTGATAAGGATCAAATAAAAATGTCAAAATTATTTCTTACATCCAACTCATGAGTGACTCCTTCAAAATAGATAACCAGACCAGTTAAAAGATTTGCCTTTTATAAATTTATGCTGTTTCATTAGAATTCCATTTCTATTGAGAAGCCCCTGTATTGCATTTTTAATCATTGCATCCATGATTTTCCCTACTGCTGAAGTTAGACTAACTGGTCTATCTAACAGCTTCCAGCTTATCTCACACAACAGAGATTCTATGATGGCATGTATAAGTGCTGAATCCTAAATGATTCTGTTGCCCTCAGGCTGCTTTTGATGAGAAAGCATGACTCCCCCCTTCCTATTTTGTCTATCTATCCTAAATAAATTATACATGCCACTGTGAAATTCACTGTTCCCTATTTCTAGGTGATACCAAGTTCCTTCTAGCCTTATTATATCAGTGTTAGCTGTCCTAACCAGGAATTCAAACTCAGCAATCATACTGACAACCCTCTTGACATTACTGCACTCACAATTCAGACTTAAGTATTGTTGTGTTGTTTTGTACTATAAAGATCCTTTGAAGTTATATAGGTTTACTGTCCTAGCATTAGCTACCCATTCACTTAAAACATTACTGTCCTCATAAATATTCTGCTGTCAGAGGTTGGGGCCCTTTAACCATTGACACCTCACACAAGGCCGCCTCCATAGCCAGGTGGGCAGGAGCAGCAGTGCGTAGCACATGCTTCTTGATTAGACCGGGGTTCGAGCCTGTGACCACCAAATACGGAGGATGCGGAAAGATCAGGGAATGACCACCGCATATCCCCGGAGCAATATGGCCTTAGTTGCTAATGCTCCAAATAAACAAATAACAAACAAACCTTACACAAGAATTCTTGAGATGTGTACAAGTGTTTTCTCAACTAATATCATCAGATAAATGCATGCATGTATGTATGTATGTTCCGTAGTCCCGTAAATAGCAGTTTTCCTGAAGGCTTCCTCAATGACAATTGCAAAGACCCGTGCACAATCTTCCATTTCTACAAAATAGGTTCCTTCTAATTAGAAATGTGCGACACACACACCGATAAAAATGGGAAAACCTTTCCATTCTTGCCAAAGCAGTGGCCATGGGAAAGTTTATGAGCACTACATTCTAAGTCTGACTTTGCTTGCATTAAAATTTATATGATACATAATTTGAATCAGAGCAATTCAAATTACATATTCTATAATAACAAATGTGAGATATACGAAGTGCTACCCAAATGTTTCCGAATTTGAATGTTGCATGGGAACCACATCTAGTACGGACTTATGGCACTAGGTAACACTGCACGCATCCTTTGTGAACCAGTGTGACACATGCTGTCGGGCTGGATAGAGTCATTGAATATTTATGTGCAGTTCTTTGGTGGTGTGTGTGTGTGTGTCATATAGTTTGTGACTGTTGTGATGGCTGATGTGAAATAATAATGTGCTTGCATCAAGTTTTGTTTCCTTCTTAATGATACAACAGCAGCAGGAACCCATAAGAAGTTGAAACAAGCTTTTGGTGACAATGCTTTAGGCCAGATGCAGATTTACTACTGGTTTAACCATTTTAAAAATGGTTGAATGTCATTTGATGATGACGATTGCTATGGGCATCCATCATTGAACACCACCACAGAAAATGTCACAAAAGTTCGTGCAGTGAATGATCAGTGAAGACCGCAGGCGGACCAACCATGACATTTGTGGCATTGTAGGACTACTGTACAGCACGTGTCAGCAGATTTTTGTCAGACGAATTGAACATGAGAAGGATTGCGGCTAAGTTCGTGCCACAGTTAATGAGTGAAGACCAAAAGCAGCATCACACGGAAGTTAGCAGAGATCTTCCAGAATGGGTCAGGAGTGATCAAAACTTCCTTTCTGCGGTCATCACTGGTGACAAGAGTTGGGTATATGGATATGACCTAGAAACCAAGCAACAATTATCCCAGTGGAAGAGTCCATCTTCGTCCCGACCGAAGAAAGCAATGAAGTCCATGCTGAACTGTTTTTTGGACACTGACGGGATAATCCACAAGGAATTCGTCCCTCCTGGGCAGGCCATCAACGCAAAGTTCTATTGCAATGTCCTGAGGTGGTTAAGTGAAGCCGTCAGGAGGAAATGTCCAGAGAAGTGGTACACAAAGAACTGGGTGTTTCATCATGACAATACACTGGCCCACACATCTCTCGCTGTGGTGCAGTTTTTGGCATCCAACAACATGACAATCGTTCCCCACTCCCCTTATTCACCAGACTTAGTCCCCTGCAACTTCTTCCTCTTCTCAAGAATGAAAATCACGCTGAAGGGTCAAAGATTTGACAGCACAGAGGATATCCAAACCGAATCGCAGGCAGTGCTGAACACTATGATGAAGAAGAAGGATTTTCAAGATGCATTCAAGTCATGGGAGAAGTGCTGGATTAATATTGAGAAATAAACTGCTTCAGGAAATTACATGATATTTTCTCATGGTCATAATGTCATAATGTCATGGTCATAATGTCAATGCATCGGAATCTTACTTTGCTACTGGTATGCATTTACCAATAATTGAGGTAAATACAGTTAGTAATGGCCATATGTTGCAAGAAAGCGTAAGGCCTATGCTGCACCAGCCAAAAAAGATAAATAAATTTAAAAAAAATAATAAAATTAAATTAAATAAATGATTAATAAATAATAATAAGACAGACGCAAACAGACAACTGATGGATTTCCCTCCTCTTGTAGGTAACTATCCATCTGACCTTTGAATTTTCCCAAACTGCCAGCCTCTACCACCCATGTAGGTAGAGGCTGGCAGTTTGGGAACACACTTGAACACAGTATTCCGAGTTTGGTCTAACAATAACCTTATATAATAGGATTATGACATCTTTATCTCTACTAGCAAATGTTCAATAAATCATTGATAGGACACTATGGGCCTTCCTTGCAACCTGTCTATAATGCTTGGGGAACTTCATGTCCGACCTTATCGCAACTCCCAAGTCCCTTTCTTCCAGTACTGAGTTCAGTACAATTCCAACAAGTGTATAAGTTATTTTGGAGTTACTGTTCCCCAGGTCTAAGACTTGCACTTTGCTGGATTAAAGCATAGCTGCCATTTTTCTGACCATCCCGAAGTCTATCTAAGTCACTCTGAAGAAGTTCTGCTTGGCAGTAATCATTAACTACTCTACCAATCTTTATATCATCTGCAAATTTAGACATCATGCCTTCTATCCCTTCACTTCTTACATTAACCCAATCTGAGGAATAACCATTTATTACAACTCTCTATGCCCTGAAGCAATCCTGCCATCCATCTAAGGATTATCCCTGTGATTCCAACCTGTTCCAGCTTATAAAGTAATCGCTAATGTGGGACTGAGTCAAGTGCTTTGCTGAAATCCAAATAAACAACGTCGAAATTATTCCCTAAATCTTCCCCATTGTGAGCCTGTCAAAATAGCTAACCAGATTTGTTAAACATGATTTTCCCTTTACAAAACCATGCTGCATGTCCTTCAGTTAGACTGACCGGTCAGTAATTTCCCACTACACTCTTAGAACCACCCTTATGTATTGGAGATACATTGGCACTTTTCCAATTGAACAGAATCTTTCATAATTAGCCTCAATGGTTCAATGCACTCACTTGCCACCTCCCTTAAAATTACAGGGTATATGCCATCAACCCCAAGAGCCTTACTTGCCTGTAGGCTTGACAATTTTTTCATTAAATAATCATGTGAAATTTCAATATCATTAATTACATATTTTTGAACTTCACTCCCATAATTTCTTATTGACGTAAAGGGTTTTTCTTTTGTAAATATCAATGCAGTTTATGTATTGGGGATCCAAAGTTCTGCTACTGATAAGTAAATATGTATCAATTGCACAGCATTAGGACACTATGGATAATCTAGCTGAGTTTTCTGATGTTCTAAAGGTCCAAGATTCCGGACCACTATTGTGACATAAAATTCAGCTTTCTTCATTGATAATATTAATATTTTTATTCATTGCATGGAAAACGTTATGAGGTGAACAATATGTCAATTTTCATAATGGCATAAATGCTTCACTGCTTTGTTGGAACACTGCATAATCTTTTGATAATTGGGCACTTCACTACCAGTGGTTCTCTATGATATCATATTTCCAAACACTAGAATTTTCAAAACTCCAGCAAAGGTTAAGCCATTAATCTGGTAGTTACTGGATTTATGAGGTTTTGCTGTACTTAATAAAATATTAACATGAAAAAGTGAATTGTTATTTTTTCTGGCAAATGACTGCAGGTCATTCAGATAGCTTTTATAGGTAAACAATGATGATAAAAAATGACTTGGAAAGTTATTTAACTCCTCTGACCTTGTGGTCATCCTAAGAGTAAAGTATTAAAGTATAATTTGTATTTTTTGGTGGTCTCCAGGATTTCCTCTGTATGCTGCAGTTGCATCTATAAGGCATGAGCCAAAGCCGCCAAGTGTGACAATGTGGGTGTGTAGTGTATGTGTTGTTCTGTTGAATGCTGAGTGCCTGAACTTAGTATCTTTGCATATAGGGGCAGAGTACATCTGGTCCCCAGCCCCCTGACCTCCATCCCAAGCCACGTGGAGGCCAGGGACCCCAAACTAAAAGTCTCATACTGGGGCTTCCAGGGATTACCTGGAAACTCCAAGGTAAATTATGAAAAGAAATGGGATAATAGTGGGAGAAGTAAGGAAAGGAGGGGAGGATGGGAAAGTATTAAAAAAGATGGGAGAGGAAAGAGAAAGGCATCTCCCAGAAAAAGGAAGAACAACAAGTAATAATGAGAATAGAAGAGAATAAGAAGACGATATCCTAGAGAATAAATAGAACATTTATTTATTATTATTTTTTTATTTATCAGATAGAGAAGATTCAAATATGCAGCTTCTGTGTCAGCAGAAGGTGCTCATGGTACAAGCAACTCAGCTACCCACAGACTAAGTAAACAATATTATATTTGAGAAAATGGGAATTTTATATGAAATAAACAAATTTCTGTTTATTCTTGACCCAGTAGAGGCCAGAAGAGTTTACACATTCACAGCAACTGTAGATATGCCAAATTATTATTAAGAACATTGAGGTTTTTGGCACCATATTTCACTTATGGCTGCATATAACCACTACACTCAGCCAGACCTGTATTTACATATTCAGTTATAATGTGATTACAAATTTAGTGATAATGTTGTAATTTCAGAATTATTGAGAAACTATTAAATTTGCTGAATCTGGTAATAGTTCTGGCAGCAGTAGGGACTGGAAGATCTACATCCAAACCAAAACCTTGCAATGTTTTTCTAACATTAATTTGGTATCCATTTTGAAGTCCTACTGTTAACATTTTCTGGATTATTCAACACTAAATGTACTGCAAATAAGCATATTTTTAAATTTTATATATTATTAAAATTTAATATAGCCTCTATCCCACTGCTACCATCACTAAAAACTTTATCTTCAACATTTCAAACCACTACAGCATTTCATGGACAGTAATAACAGTATGATTAAGTTATATTTCAAATATAAACAATTTGATAATAATTTCTGATTGCAACTAGCACATGCATGAACTTTAAAAACTTTCATGTAAATATAAATTAATATTTCTTACTTGAGGTACTCCTATGGTACTTAAATGTACTAATCTGTAGATGAGCTGATGAAGCACACTTTTTTGAATATCCTCAGAAAAGAGTTGTTTTGCTGTAAGTAAACTTGACATTACAATTAAACAAACATTCAGATTACTATGTAATTTAGGGCTAGAGCCTCGGATTACGAAAGAAGTTAACTTAATAGAGAAGTATTATATGTGAAGTATTATATAACAGTGCAATAGCATCATTTCTGTACGTAGCCAACTACTCAAGTAGTTACAAATTGGCATCATTTAAGTATATCTCATATTGTGAATAACTTCACGAGTTACCATGATATTGCACTACCTCGAATAAGCAACACTTCACCATAGGAGAAGACGATTGTTACTTATTCTTGGTGGATACTGCCACCCATACAGCACTGTTTCAGAGCTTATTGGCTTCTCATTGGTGGGTGGGCAGATATCCTGGTGTTGCAATGATGACAACCCAGTTGCGAAGTATAACTCCACAACATGAGAGATGCCTAATGGTGTAAGGTAATTTAGATTACAATGTAATTTATAGATTTTTTTAGATTATTATGTAATTTGTACATAAGTTAACTTCTTTCGTAAACTGAGGCTCTAGCCCTAAATTAAGTTGTAATCTAAATTACCTTGCACCATCAGGCATCTCTCATATTGTGGAGTTATACTTCACAAATGGATTGTCATCACTGCAACACCACGGTATCTGCCCACCCACCGATGAGAAGCCAATAAGCTCTGAAACAGTGCTCTATGGGTGGCAGTATCCGCCAAGAATAAGTAACAATAGTCTTCTCCTATGGTGAAGTGTTGCTTATTCGAGGTAGTGCAATATCATGGTAACTCATTGTGAGGGTATTCACAATATTAGATGTACTTAAATGATGCCAATTCGTAACTACTTAAGTAGTTGGCTATGTACAGAAATGATGCTATTGCACTAATTTGTATGTAATCAAACAAATTCATTATTATAGTATTTTATCTGTTGATCAGAGCAATATTTTTATGAAGAACTAATAAAAATATGAGCAGGGTAAAATTATTAGAATTTAGAGAATTAATACTGAATTGGCCAATGAATACAAAAAATATAAGATTAATGTTCACATTAATGTTATAAACTTCTTGGCTGATCAAAGTTAAGAATGAAGAATTACTACCAAAGATTCTTGCATGCTTCTTTTTCTGCACAGTTGTATGATGATTGTGAATGTCTGGCAAACTAAGCCTTGCTGGTAGTAGTAAAGTTAACATATTTGGTATAATTAAGGTTAGGTTCCACAGGGTAACAAATAGTAACATCTTTGCACATAATGCTTGAATATTAGCATGATTTCATTAGTAATACCTGTTACCAAACTGCATTTGATCGATGGGGAAGGGGAACTTCACACTACATTCATGCTATAACTGTGCCCACTATCAGCCATCAAATGTAAATGTATCTGAGTACATTCTATTGTTAGTGACCTGGGTTCAATGTGCTCATTGAACCCAGGCCAATTAGCATTAGTTGAAGCATATGATGCAAGAAAGCAAGCTTATATAGCATCAGGCCAAAAAAAAAAACAAAAAAACTTCCCATTTCACCCATTCTATTCTACAGCTGTCTTTCCTCAATTTGAATCTATGCCCCCACAGGTTCTTGATCTGAACAAGCAGATGTATCCTGTCAGCATTGAGCCTGCTCAAACCATTCAAGGCCTTATGCACCTCAATCAGATCATCTCACAGGTGCCTAGTCTCCAGATGCTGCTACTTGCAGAATTTAAGCCTTTCTTCATAAGCGATCCCCTTTTTTCCTCTCACCAATCTTGTTGCCCTTCTCTGTACTCATTCCAGCAACTCTACATCCTTCCTAAAATAAGGCCTCCAGACCTGTATGCAGTACTCAAGGGGTGGCCTGACCATTGCTTTATACAAAGGGATAATCACCTCCTTTTTTCTGCTAGCAAAATTCCTATATATCAATGACAAAACTCCATGACCTGCTCTGGCAGTACGTCTGCACTGCTCAGAGAATTTCATATCTGACTGCACAATTACCCCCATGTCTTTTTCATTCTCCACCTCCCTAAGTGTAGTACCACACAGTTGGTACATTTCTCTTGGGTTACTGCTACGCATATGGAATACTTTGCATTTGTCAATGTTAAACTTCAGTTGCCATTTCTCAGCCCATTTGCCTAACTTTTCTAGATCCTGTTGCAGTAGCATACTGTCTTTAGTGTCAATAACAATCCTGCCAACCTTTGTATCATCTGATAATTTTAAGTCTGATTATACCTTCATTGATATCATCGATAAATACACAAAACAACACTGGGCCCAGCACCAAACCCCAGGGGAGTTCGCTAATAACACTAGTACACATAGAGTAGTGTCCATTTATTACCATTCTCTGCCATCTTCCACTCAACCATCCCTTTATTTATTGCAGTAACTTGCCCTTAATGTCATACCCCTCCAATCTGTGCAGCAGTCTTCCATCTGCAACAGTATCAAGTGTTCCAGAAATCCAAGTATATGATATCAAAATTATTTTTTGCATCCAGTTCCTTTGTGACCACATCGTAGTATCCAATCAAATTGGTCAGACAAGACTTCCCCTTAACAAACCCATGCTGTGTCTGAGCTATTACTGCTGTCTTGTCTAGGTGATCCTGTATCACCTCTTTAACCAATGACTCCATTATTTTCCCTGGAACAGAAGTTAGTAACAGGTCTATAATTATTTGTGTCACCCTTTGAACCCCCTTTGTGAATTAGGGATACATTTGCACATCTCCAGTCCATGTGGACTCCCCTGACTCTAAGGATGCTCTCATAATTATGGCTAAGGGTTTGCTTACTTCCCTTGCTGCCTCCTTCATTATAACTGGATAGATTCCATCTGCTCCAGGTGCCTTTTTTATGTTTAACTTCAACAACTTCTCCTCTACTTTGCTCTCAGTTATTACAAAATCATTTAGCTCCCCGTTAGAGTTTGATAAACTTCTGGCATTTCCCTCCTTGAATAACTCATCATGTATGAATGTAGATGCAAAATACTCATTCAGTTTATCAGCTACTTGAGGAGAATCATCAATAGTCGAACCATCTATGTTAAGTGGTCCAATCTGATTCATCCCCTTCCTTCTAGAGTTTACATTAGTAAAGAACTCTTTGCTGTTTTTCTTTGCATCCTTTGCAATCTGCTTTTGCCTGCCTAACCTCCTTTGTAACTTTATTACAGACTAGCTTATATCTGCCATAGACTTCTATATCACCCAATAATTTATATGCATCCCATGGATTTTTATTCTCTGCAACGAACCTCATTAATTCATCCAACATCCATTTCTTAGTTGGTATGAAAAGCTTAGGGGCCTCCAAGATTGTAAGTCCCCGAAGGCTTCCCATTTAGAATTCTCCGCTGGTAACATCAGTTGATCCTACTTTATAAAATTTAAAACTGTCTGAGACCACTGTAGTTACCTTTACGAAAACAAAAACCCTTCCCTTTACCCTTGCTGGTAGTTACATCTTTAAGTAAATCCCACACCAGTACACTGTGATCACTAACACCTAGTGGTTAGGCGCCTCTGTAGCCAGGTGGGCAGGAGAAGCAGAGCGTAGCACACGCTTTTTGATTAGACTGGGGTTCAAGCCTGTGACCACCAAATACGGAGGATGCGGAAAGGTCAGGGAATGACCACTGTATATCCCTGGAGCAATATGGCCTTAGTTGCTAATGCTCCTAAAAACCAAATAACAAACAAACAAGCCTTGTGGTTCCTTTATCTACAAATTCTTAATGCATGAACAATCACTGCTGATAATCAGATCAAGGGTATTACTCCCCCTGATTGCCCCTCGAACATGTAAAATTTAAAAAAAAAATAATAAATAATAATAAACAATCAATAATGACGATCACGGCATGCACAAATTGCACAAGGAGGTACAGAGTAACAAGCAAAAAAATAGGAAAGAACAGAAGATTCTTATAATTTATGGTTTTTTTTTTTTTCATATGATTGAAGATTTCAGTGAAGGAGAGACACATTTCACTTTAATAACGTAAAAACCCACAAAATTCTAGCTATTGGTATTTTCACAAATGCAATAAGATCAAGTTTACTACCCGTTTATAATTAGATGCACAAACAGGGCAGAGTTTACTACTCGTTTATAATTAAATGCACAAAATTAGATGCCCAAATAACACGGAAAGTGCAATTTGTTTTTATTGTTTTATGGTAGTGACCTCCAGAAATGTGCTTTAGTAAAATATGAGCTTGTGCGGGGTTTCGCCTTAACCCTGTGAAGTTCTTTACAGAAAATTTCATTTTGACAGTTATCACGGTGCTGACTAAGAGAATAAGTGACAGTGGTACTAGTAAATATACCAAGAAAAGGAAAGTGATCGATTTGGATCAGAAAATTAATCTAATAAGAATGTATGAAAATGGTGAAAGATTAACAAGTAACGAGCTGAATCAGATTTGACAATAATAATATAGTAGCAATTTGTTATTAGCCATTCCCGAGTTACGTAAAACTCAACAAAGTAAGAAGTTACGTCTTAGCTTACGTATGTTGAGGACTTCTGTATTTTTGGATTAACCGAGAAATCGATTATCCGGTTATTGTATTTTACCATCTATCCTGGAAAATCGAGAGTCTACTGTAGTTCAGTTTCGATCTGCATTTCTCAACCTTGTGTCACTTGGGCCATCCTTACACAGGAAAAATGTAATATCGTGGCAACCTTAAGTAAAGTGATTAATTTCAACAATGGATTTGTTTTTAATTTTGTGGTTTACTGATTCAGAATCTTTGATGTAGGTGGCTATCAACTACCAAGTAACAGTTGATGTTAGCAGAGAAATAACATAATTTGAATAACAGCTACCAATCAATATGAACCATGGAAAAGTTTCCGCAGGCTAATGTCGACTGCTGGAGAGTGTTCCCCAAGTCTCTTGTGTAAATTTAATCTTTCAATCAGTCCCACTGTTGATGTGCAGCACTAAACTAAAAAACTGGATCATGCTGTGCTTGAGCATCTGCGACAAATTAAGTTTAAGATGAAGTGGATAAAGGATTCAAGAGGACAGATATCACTGAAAAATTCAGTATTCCATGAAGCAAAAAACATTCAGCAAATCCTTTATCAATGTTTTAAAAAAAACAGAAGTTTGATTTCAGAACAAGCAAATGCAGGATTGTTGGACAGAAAGCAGACTCACCTTTGAACCTAGCATTAGTAAAGGCATATGATGCAAGAAAGCAAGCTTATATAGCATCAGTCAAAAAAAAACAAATAAATAAATCAAATCTAATTTCACCCATCCACTTGCTCCAAATGTTTGTTTAGTTCTGCCTTGAACTTATTTAAGCTATCAACTTCTACAATGAGACGGAAGCTTGTTCCAGCAATCAACCACCTGCTGGCTAAAGGCAAACTTCTGCACATCTATCCTACAACTGTCTTTCCTCAATTTGAATTTATGCCCTCTCAGGTGATTATTCTGAGCAAGAGGAAGAAAGCCGACCAGGCTAGCCGAGTGGGTAAAGTACCTGCCCAGCAACCCAAAGGTCGCGGGTTCGATTCCCGCCTCGGGCTTGGATCAAAGTACTGCAAAAACCTTGGGAGGTGCAATATGGCCACAGAAGCCGATGCGCCAACAACTACCAAATCAAAAAAAAAAAAAAAAAAGAGGAAGAATCCCATCAGCATTGATCATGCTCAAACCATTCAAGGCATTATACACTTCAATCAGTTCAAATCACAGGTGCCTAGTGTTCAGACACTGTAATTTGCAAAACTTAAGCTTTTCTTCATAAGAGCATCCCTTTGTCCCATTCACTAATCTTGCTGCATTTCTCTGTTCTCGTTCCAGCAGCTCTACATCCTTCTTAAAACGAGGTCTCCAGATCTGTATACAATACTCAAGGTGTGGCCTGACTATTGCTTTATACAAGGGGATAATCACCTCCTTATCCCTGCTAGAAAAATTCCTGTAAATCATTGACAAGACACCATGAGCTACTCTTGCATATCTTCTGCACTGCTCAGAAAACTTCATATCGGAGTGCACAATTACCCCCAGGTCCTTTTTGTTCTCTACCACCGTCATTGTAGTACCACACAGTTGATATGTTACTCTGGGGTTACTGCTTCCCATATGCAGTACTTGACATTTGTCAATGTTAAACTTTAGTTGCCACCTCTCAGCCCATCTGCTCAACTTTTCTAGATCCTGTTGCAGTAATTAGTGTCATTAACAAACCTGCCAACCTTCGTATCGTCTGCAAACTTGGACATTAAGCCTGCTATGATATACCACCATCAATATCATTTATAAATACAGAAAACAACAATGGACCCAACACTGAACCCTGAGGGACTCCACTAATAACATTAGTCCACGAAGAGCAGTGCCCATTTATTACCACTTTCTGTCTTCTCCCACTCAACCATCCATTTATACATAGCAGGAATTTGCCTCCAATGCCACAATGCTCAAATCTGAGCAGCAGTCTTCCATGTGCAACAGTATCAAAAATATTTCTAAGATCCAAATATATGATATCAAAATTATTCTTTGCATCCAGTTCCTTTGTGACCACATCATAGTATCCAATCAAACTGGTCAGAAAAGACTTCCCTTTAACCAAACCATACTGTGTCCAAGCTATAACTGAAGTCTTGTGTAGATGATCCTGCAGTGCTTCTTCAACCAGTGCCTCCATTACTTTACCTGGAACAGAAGTTAAAGTAACAGGTTTATAATTACTTGAGTTGCCCTTTGATCCTCTTTTGTGAATTGGGGTCACATTTGTACATCTCTAGTCCATGGGTACCTCCCCTGAGTCCAAGGAAGCTCCATAATTATGGCTAAGGGTTTGCTTACTTTTTTTTTTTTTTTTTATGAGAACCCCAAACACGAGAGGTATTAGAACCTATAGTACTTAGTACCGTGCTTGGGTTTGAGGTTAAGAAGACGAAAGAAGATATTTGTTGACATTGGACTTGAACTTCTGTAGATTGTAATTTTCAGGAAATACGTATGAAGGAATGTTGTTCCAGAAAACGACAGTTGAATGAATAAATGAGGAAGATGAAAAGTTGGTTCTGTGGGTTTGAAGTTGGACAGTAAATGGATGTTGGCTGGTGACGGCACGTGTTCGGACTGTTTTGAAAGAGAGAGCAGGAATTATAGAAGCCAATTCAGAAGAACAGTGCCCATGGAAGTATCTGTAGAAGAGGCATGTAGCAGAAACAGTGCGTCAATGAGAAAGCGAGTGGAGAGACTCTGTTAGAGATTGAATCATTAATTAACCTAACTGCCCTCTTCTGAATGGAATCAAGAAGCCGGAGAGAGGTTTTGGGGGCACCACCCCAGATGTGGGAACAATATTCCATGGCAGGGCGGATTTGAGATTTATACGGAGTGAGCAGTTGTTTGGGAGAAAAGTAACGCCGAGAGCGAAAGAGAAAACCAAGTTTTTTAGATGCAGAGGAAGCAATATTTGTAATGTGCTTGTGCCAAGAGAGAGATTAGAAGTCAGGGTAATCCCCAAAAGAGATATATCATTTTGCCTAGAAATCGGAGTGTCACTAAAGATAAGCATAGGAGTAGAAGAATCCTTTTTGCGAGATATAAGACAAGACTGAGTTTTAGAAGGGTTGAAATCAACTAAGTTGTCTTTGCCCCACTGGAGAATTACCTGAAGATCGGCATTTAAGGAATTGGTAGCAGATTTTCGAGAAGTTGAAGCTGATTGAGCAGGACAAGGTTTCTCAAAATGGAAAGTTGAATGCAATGTGCTATCATCGGCAAAACTATGGATAGGATTTCCAGTCAATGGAAGAAGGTCATTGATATACAAGAGGAAAAGAGTGGGGGACTGAACCTTGGGGGACACCGGCATTAGTGGAGAAGTTAGAAGACAGAGAGCCATCTACCATCACCCTCAGTGAGCGATCAGAGAGAAAACTGGATAACCAATTACTAAAAACAGTTGGCAAACCATAAGATGGAAGCTTGTTTAGAAGACATTTATGCCAAACACGATCAAAAGCCTTTGAGATGTCAAGAGCAACTACTTGTGTTTCACTGAACCTTTCCATTCAATTAGTCCATAAATGGGTAACATAAGCCAGAATATCACCAGTGGATCGAAACTGACGGAATCTATATTGGTGATCGTTGATCAGACGGAAGGTTTCTTGGTGTTTAAGAGTTGGCGGTTAATTGATTTCTCCATTACTTTAGAAAGAGTAGAAGTAATTGCAATAGGACGATAATTGGATGGGAGGGATTTGTCACCCTTTTTAGGAACTGGCTGGATATGAGCAAATTTCCAAGCAGAAGGAAAAACACCTTTGGAATAAGAAAGTGAAAAAAGGCGGCAAAGAATAGGAGTAAGTGCAGGAGCACAGGTTTTGAGAACAAGTGGAGAAATACCATCAGGACCTGGAGCTTTCTTAGCATCAAGATTCATCAAAATCCTTCTGATATCCTTTTGACGGAAGACCACAGGAGGCATTGAATGGAGCGTGTTGGGAATGGTGGGAGGTGTTTTACCAAGATCATTAATACATGAGCTGGAAGAAAAATGGGATGCTAGCAGGTCAGCTTTATCCTTGGCTGAAGTGGCAACAGAACCATCTGGTTTGGACAGAGGTGGGAGCAAAGATGGGCAAAAGTTGCGGCCAATAGCTTTGGCAAGAGACCAGAATGCTCGGCTACCATTAACGCAAGAAGCAAGTTTTCTACTCTTAGCCTGTTCAAACTCTAGTTTGGACTGGTTAATAACTGCTTTACAACTGTTGCGAGCTTTGGTGTAGGCAGAAAATGAAACTGAAGAATTAGAAACAAGCCAATTACGATATGCAACATTCTTCTCTTGGACAGCCTTAGCACATTTATTGGAAAACCAAGGTTTAGATAAAGGACGAGATTTTAAAGTGGAGTGTGGGATAAAGGATTCCATTCCTGCAAGAATAATTTCACTGACACGATCTGGGCAAATGTTGACATCAGAAGTTTAGAAACAGTAATCCGACCAAGGAAAAGAAGAAAAGAAGTCTCGCAGGTCATCCCATTTTGCATTCTTGTAATGCCAAACAACACATGGTTGGGAATAGCCATGAGATAAAGGTCCCATTGGAGAAGAGACAATCACCAAGTTGTGATCTGAAGTGCCTAAAGGACCTCTCACTTTGACCGTGTACTTAGGAGGGTTGTTTGTGAGAAAAAGATCAAGCGTATTGGCTGTATGATTAGGATTGTCCGGTATTCTTGTAGGTAAATGAACAATCTGTGCAAGGTCATTAGTAATTGCAAAAGCCTCAGCATCTCGACCTGCTGGGTCGATGTGACTAGAAAACGGAAGCCAGCTGGAGTTGTGAACATTAAAATCACCAAGGAAAATTACTTCACTGTTAGGAAAGTTGGACTGGAGAAAGTCAAGTTGCAAAGAGAGGAAGTCAAAGAGCTCCAAGTGATTAGTGGAGTTGGGAGAACGGTAGAGACAACAGATGAATTTGACACAATGAGGTAGAGAGATTTTATGCCAGAGAAGATCAAAGAGAGGAGATTCCAAATTGCCAAGTCTCTGACAGGGAATATCAGAACGGACATATGCACATGTACCGCCTTTGAGGCGAAAGGAATCATACAGCGAATAATTTGGGCATCTGAGATGAGCAGTAGATGAATCAACCGATAACTGAGATTCTGTCAGAAAAAGTACATGGGGTTTGGCAGACTGCAAGTGGAAATGGACATCATTGAGATTAGAATTGAGACCACGTATATTTGTGAAATGAATTAGTAAGTCCTTGGGAGGTTTAGATCTTTTCGCAGATAAGCTTGCTCTATTAGTTTGACAATTCATGGTGTATTCAATAGTAAGAAAAAGTAGGTGGGACATGCTGTATGAAGTAATGAAATTTTTGGATATGGCGTACATGTGGTAAGAATATACCCAGATCCTTGACATAACGTGGCCACGACAATGCTCCCCGCATACACACTACTCGGACTCCCTCCAGTCACCATCTGGCAGAGTAGAGGCAGCAAGATTATACGCTAGCTGATCCGGAAGCTTCCTAGAGAGTTACCAATAGGTTCAGTCCGGTGTACTAACTAGCGGCCGGCCTGCGAACACTGTTCTAGAGCTGTATCCTTGAAATGTAAGGAATATTGGATCTTGCCACGACGTTCATCATAACCTCAAAAGTCATCAATCATACTGCATGATGGAAGAGATAGGGAAAGGTTGACCGGAACTTAGCTCTAGAGACTAAACATGGGTTCCACCATTTCAAGCCTCCAATAAGCAAAGTGGTGGTATTTCACCGGTTGATGAGAGTCATCTACCACCTAGTACTGCCTGGTAACACAGAGGGGTGGCGTTCCTCTATGTGGTGTGGGCGCCACACCTCGACCCCTGCTTACGTTGGTTCACACCTGGGTGGTCACCCACCATGTACTTGCGCATGGAGGTTATATCCAGGATTACTAACAGTCCCACCATCGCGAAGGTGCAAGCAGAGGATTTGGCTGTCACAGACCGTCCGGACTTCGCCGAAATTGGGTCCACTTGACTTGAGTGTCACCCGAATATCAGTTCCATCAGCGTTTTAGACTCCCAGATAGCAAGTACAGCTTGTCTGGCATATCTGAGAGAATGTCTGTGACACTGCCTCCTTTAATATAACTGGATACATCCCATCCACTCCAGGTGCCTTTCTTATGTTTATCTTCAACAATTTCTCCTCTACTTTCCTCTCTGTTATTACAAAATCACCTAGCTCACTGCCAGAGTTTAATACACCTCTGGCATTCCCCTCCCTGAATAACCGCTCATGTGTGAATGTAGATGCAAAATTCTCATTTAGCTTGTTAGCTACCTGAGCAGGATCATCAACAATTGAACCATCAATATCAAGTGCACCAATGTAATTCATTCCCTTCTGCTGATAGAGTTTACCTAAATAAAGAACTCTTTGCTGTTTTTCTTTGCATCCTTTGCGAAAGATTTCTTGTAATCTGTGTTTACCTGCCTAACCTCCATTGTGACTTTGTTACAGACCAGCTTATATCTATCATAGGCTTCTGTGTCACCTGTTAATTTATGTATCCCATGCATTTTTCTTCTCTACCACATGTCTCATTAGTTCATCTGACATCCATTTAGGCCTAAACCTTGAGCAATATTTCTTAGTTGGTATGAAAAGCCTAGTAGTTTCAAGATTAATTCTTTGAATTCTTCCCATTTTGAATTTGTTGTTGGTAACATCATCAGTTGGTCCCACCATACAGAATTTAAAAACTGTCTCAGACCACCATGGTCACCTTTACAAAAGCAAAATTCCTTCCGTTTTCCCTTGATGGTAGTTACCTCTTTCAGTAAATCTCACTTCAGCACACTGTGATCACTGCCACCTAGTGGTTCCTTTATGTGCAGATTCCTAATTAATGAAGAATCACTACTGATAGCCAGATCAACAGTATTACTCCTTCTAGTTGCCTCCTGAACATGCTGCTGTAGAAAACAATCATCCAATAAATAGAAAAAAGCCTTGCTAGTGTGTGAGTGACCAACCCACAAATTCAAGTCAATATTTGAGAAATTAAAATCCCCCGTTATAAGACATTTTGATTTACTGGCCCACTATTACTCTGCACAACTTTTCATTACACTCATCAGAGTAATTAGGCCTAAAACACACTTTTACTCTCAATTTTGCTTTTCCAGTGCTTACGTCACACCAAACTGACTCAACATTGCTCTGTCCACCCATGTCGACCAGCTGTACTTCCTTGGCTTTTATGTGTTTCTTAACTAATAGCATAACCCCTCCTACCCTGTCTATCCTTCCTGTACACATTTTATTCCCCAAATTCCATTCCTGCATTCCTTATATCTGTGTGACACCACATCTCTGATATCCCAACAATATCTGCCTTTCGATGTTTTGAGCAATACCTCAAATTCATCAAATTTATTTACCAAACTCTTAGCATTGGTGTATACGCAAGTATAGATGCACCTGTTCCTATTCTTAGCTATTCTAACACAGGCCATGTATTTACTTGTTCTGCAATGGATCCCAGCAGTCTCTGAAATCCCCTGCACCTTGTTTTCCAGGCTGCTGCTCATTCCAATAGAAGCAGTGCAAGAATCATTTTCATCTCTGCCAGCGGCTACTGTTAATCTATTAGTCCGTGTATCCCCCAAACTAGCAGTTTTCCGACCCACCTAACACTGCCTCGATAGCATCAGCAAATATTCTTGCACCCTTTCTATTTATGTGTACCCCATTCCTGTAGAGGCAGTCTCTCCTGTTAAGAAGCACAGACCAGGCCGAGAAAAATTCTACCCCTTGAGCCTTGTACAACCTCTCCAAGACCAATTTGATCGACAAGGCTCTCATCATATACATCATATATCATGTCTGGGCAGAATTACAGACGTTTTCAAATTCAACCCTAACTCATAGCTTTTTTTCAATATTGACCTGTGCTTGTTAAGTAATTCCGTCAGTCTCCTACTAATATCATTAGTGCCAACGTGTACAACAATATCACCTTTTGTGCCCTTAAAAGATGATATCTGCTCTACAACGTTATCAACTTTTGTCCCTATTCCATCTATCCTCTTTGTACAATATATTCCCTGGTTTCCTGACAACAGAGTCACCGACAACTAGTTCCTGTAGGACCAGCGGATTCTGCCTTGGGAATTGCCTCTGTGTTGTGTGATGTTCACGTGCTAGCTCAGCCGTGGATGTGGGCAGCTGAGAGCCTGATGGGCCCTCAATTTAAATTGTTCGAGGACTTATATCCTGTCCTTCAAGCTCTCATATAGGCCCATAACAATGCTGAGTTGGTGCCTGATTTCCTCACACTCCTTACATCTGCACATTTTGGCAATATCATGTCCCGTTCCTGATTGATCCACAAACATCAAACAAGCAGTACATTTCTAAATCTGTGATTCATTCGCCCCCATCAGTTCTCCTCCGAGCCACAGCACCTCCCATTAGCTTCAGCCCTTTCCTTTACTGCTCTGAGTCATGATTTCGATTCAATTTTAATTAAAATTTCAATACCAAAATATAACACTAAACATATCCCAATGCAGTTATAACACTATATATATATATATATATATATATTTATTTTAGTATTGAGGTTTATCTCCAACCGAGTTACATTATATGAATTTCATATCTCCTATCAAGTTATATGTACTAACTTATAATGTTATGTTCGTAAAATCTAAGTCTTTATATGTATTTAGCTAAAAAATTATGTTTGTAAAATCTAAGTAGTTATAATAGATAATAAATTTAACTATCTATTTCCACTCACGTGGTTCGAACTCTCCACTAACTATCTATGCCAAATCACCAATTCTAAAAGCTCTATGAATATTACAGTCGTACGTTACGATCTATGTGACAAGTTCAATTATTAATCATGTAAGTAGTGCTATAATTTATGATTTATAATCCTGCTGATACTGGTTACACTGCTACAAGTTACGTAGAAACCACCAGTATCTGCTGTATCGATATGAAAACAATGGCGGCAGATTCAATTGCTACTATCGATATAATGCCGGCAGAAATCAACTGTGGTTTTCTATGCAATTACAAGGCTGATTAAAAACATAAATGCACCAATTTAATCAGCAACTTAATCTACACTAAAAAACTATACCACTAAATTTAAATCAAAAGTTATACAAAAACAATAATTTCAAATCAATCAATAAAAAAGGTTTAATTAGCAGCTTTGAACATGTCTGGCTCCCATTAGCCTCAGCAAACTCCCTAAGAGGATGTCAACAAAACAGTTGTGCTTTTGAAGACTTCAATTAAAGAAAGGGGCTTTATGATATGCAAAACAATTGGAACAACTAGGATTTTAAAGCAGTTCAGGTTGGTTACACAGATTAAAAAAAAAATATGAGATTTTATCGAAATCAATTACTGAAGAAAGTACAAGTGTAAATGATAAACGATGAGAGTTTTGGAAAGGGAACATTTTAATTGGTTATTGGAACAATACAGTCCAAAAGGCTTTTTTAAAGCAAATGAGACAACTTTTTTATCAAGTACCCGCTAAATGAAACTTCAAATTTCAAAGACGATAAATGCTTTGGGGGAAAGCACAGCAAAGGAAGAATAACTATCAAAACTTGAGCCGATGTGTTGGGAATTTGGAAGGCTTCACCTTTCATTAATTGGTAAGAGTAAAAAAACCCAAGGTGTTTCAAAGGTATCAAAATCTTTAGGACTTGTTTACAATTTTCATGACTAATGAAATTTTTTGGCAATGGTTAGGAAAATTTTACAAAGACATAACAACAGACAGAATTAGTTTAGTAGTTGATAACTTTCCTGCTCATCTACATAGTATAAAGGAAAAATTGAAAACCATAAAACTAGTGCCACTGAATACAACTTCAAAACTTCCACTTATGATCCAAGGCACATGTAAAAATTAAAGTTCCATTTATCATAAGTGGATGCTCAAAAAAGGAACTGCAGCAACTGAGAAGAATCATCTCATGATAATAACATTGTGAGATTGTGTCACTGAAATAACCAATGCATAGACTGAAGACATGGTACAAATGACTATTGCAAATTGTTTCACCAAATCAGGATTTGCAGAGAGACCTACAGATCTGAATGGAAAGAAGAAAGAGATTTTCCACAGTGTAAGTTAAAAGGGCAATGGAATATGTTATTAAGCAGTGGGAATGTGGAAACATCTTACAACAGCTTTATTTCCTTCAAATTGATGATAATGTGGCTATTACTGACTTTCCCACTGAGAGCATACTTAACAGTGTAAGCAAAACAAATGATTTAGCTGAAGAAGGTGAAGAGGATGAAGAAAGCTAAAGTGAAACAGACTTTCCAAAAACATCAGAATATGATATATTTCAAGCATTTAATATTATCAGAAGAGGAAAGGCATGCTAATATACAGAATGCACCCAGTCATATTTTTTTGATGCACCATCTGAGGATGCACTATGCAAGGAATACCTAGTTTTTCAGTGAAATTTCTCTATAACAAAATTGTTGGGATGATTTAGGCACTTATTGAGAGGTTTGATTGTATATTCAAAAGATATTTTAGAAAGTGTGCTAGTAAAATAAGAGTGATTATAAGAACAGTCATTTTACTCTTACCCAGCAGTATGCTGCATCAACCTGTTTATTATACAGGGTGTTCATGAAACAAGTGCAGTATATTGGAAGGTGTGTTCCACAGACCAAAACAATGAAAAAATATATAAACATGGGTAATGAAATGCTTAATTAACAATCTAGATCATTTGAAAATTTTCTCTGAAGAAGTAGAATGATAAAATTTTGCTTCAAAAGTACCTTAGCTATTTTAAGGAAGCTGGAGTTCAGAGTAAAAACAAGAATGCCTTTATAGCTACATTTTCTATTTTACGCTGATAGTGAGCTGACTGTGGGCACTAATATATGATACAAGTTGCTGTAAGCAGATATTCATTTTCAGTAGTCAAGTACTGCTCTTTCAGTGCAGTTGTTGATTTATAAGTCTGTGCTTCTAAATGTAATGCTAAAAACAGTAGTTGTCTCCTGTCAGTGGAATGACGTCTTGTACAACTATATTTTCAAGTCAATTTTTCTGTAAATAAAATTTCTTGAACAGACTCCTTCTCATTAAAACATTTTCTTTATAGCTATTTAACCCAAAATCTGTTCTACTGTATATATTTCTTTATGGTTCTATTATCCTACTGTTGCAGAGAAAATTTTTGAATGATTCTACTACTTTGTCAACGAGACATTTCCACTTTTAATTTTTATTGTTTTAATCTATAGAATGCACCATCAAATTTACTGCACATATTTCAGGAACATTTCTGTATTATATTTTGTGCTAAAATTTATATAAATATTAAAAATATTCAACATAAATTTTGGACAACCCATAGACTCACCGGTATCCTCCAATGTTTCAAGCAAAATTACTCATTTTTCCATTTTTTTTTTTTTTTTTGTGTGTGTGTTTCTCCCAATTAGTACAGCATCATCAGTAAACAATAACGATGTAAAATCTCTCACACTCAACTTTGTTAGAAACTTACATTCTTTTATTAAATGTTCATGAAAAATACAAATTGTAGTAAAGTATGGCATGGCCCTGCTTCACTCTAACTAGTTTAACCTTAACAACCTTAACCCTAAACCACTTACAAATGCCCTTCAATCCTCATTGTAGATTTGGAATTTTTATAAAAAAATTTTATTCCCTAGATTATTCATGATACTATGTTTCTCAAAATTTTGAAAGAGCCGATTTTTAGATATTTTGCTATGTTTTTTCAAAATCAACAAATCTGAAATACATGGTTTCTTGTTTTATGTTCCTATGACTTTTCTATAATTTAGTTGAGTGTGAATATTCAGTCTTGGCATCAACTGTTTGGCACAAAACCTTACTATTTTTACCTAAGGTTACATTCAACAATACTTTGGATCTCTCTTCTCTAAGATACTGGCATAGATTCAGCTTTAATTCTTCTTTTTTACGTATTTGTGCAATTATTCTCAAATCTTTTGGAAAACTGATCTCTGGATAATATGGTATAACTATCATAACACTATTTTTCCTTCAGCATTCCAGTTCTAATTTCATCTACACCTGCTCCCTTTGCATAACTTCATATATTTCCAATGAGATTTATAATCGAACAACAGAGATGATATCCAAAATTTCCTCTATGTAATTTTTGATTTGTAAACTTCTTTGGCGGCACCTGCTAAATCTCGGACTGTAGTAAAACCAATTTGTCACAATTTTATGAAATGGAAATGATGTCACTTCTGGAAATTCGGCCAGTTGCTTTTCTGATAAGGTCTGACACTAACTTAGTTACTTTCTGGAAGTAAATAAGTTAGTGTCATATATCTATTAGCTTTATATCTAGTAGCTTTTTGGAATTATTGTTAGGATTACTTTTCTCTCCAAATTTTCCTGAAAGACTAAAATAGACATAAGTAATTGTTGCATGCAGCTATTTAAACTTCCAATTATTACTATTTTTTGTCATTAGATTCTACTGCTCTTTTTAATATATTAAATGATTAATTTTTTTCAGTTTTAAAACAGACTATACTGCTACACCTTGCTTGTAATATCTTACTACTGAAATAGTAGAGTGCAATTACTGTTTAGCTGCATTCCTTATAGTCATCCTCTTAGTTTCTATGATACCTATTATTAAGATCTTAGATTGATCTAAAGCTAATTTCACTTCTTTGTCATTTAAGCCTGCAACATTAATAGTGCAGTCTATGGTCTCAGCAATGCCCCTTTAATTACCAAAAGGATTTTTTTTTTTTTTTTTTTTTTGGTAGTTGTTGGCGCATCGGCTTCTGTGGCCATAATGCACCCCCCCCCCAAGGTTTTTGCAGTACTTTGATCCAAGCCCGAGGCAGGATTCGAACCCGCGACCTTTGGGTTGCCAGGCAGGTATTTTTCCCACCCCGGCTAGCCCGGTCGGCTACCAAAAGGAAAACATATATCAAATTTATAAAGGTGAAATGCAACTTACTCTGCAAATCTTCCACTTGCTTTTGAATTTCACTCGTTCTTGAAATAAGCTCAGAGTAAAGGTGATGCAGACCCTCAACACTTTTCGCACATGTCTTAGAAGCATAAAGAAATTTCTCCATTTCCTAAAATTAAACATTTAAAAAATCTGAATAGGAAAAATTAAAAAAATGCAAATATGAAATGACCTGTTGAAAGAGTTTTTATTTCACATCATATTTGAATTTTAGCTGAAAATATTTAAAATAAATAGCATTTAAGCTACATAATGTTACATATTACATAATATTTAAGTTACATGAAAAGGCACTGTTTGTATACAGGATTGAGATAACTAGCAAAGGAACACTTCAATGCACTGGATAAAACTGCATTTATTAAAGTGAAATTTAAATGTTGGTTATGCTGCAAGAAAGCAAGCTTATACAACATCAGCCAAAAAAAAAATAATAAATAATAAAAAAAAATGCTTCCCATTTCACATATCCATCCTCTTCAATAGTCTGTTGAGTTCTTCCTTGAATTTATTCAAACTATCCATTTCCACAACGGATGGAAATGGATATCTATTCTGACCATCCTTCCTCAATTTAAATTTATGCAATCTCATGTGTATAGTCTGAGCAAGAGGAAGAATCCCATCAGCTGAGTTTGCTCAAAGCCATTCAAAGCCTAAACACCTGAATCAGATCACCTCATGGTAAGAGCACCCCTTTGTTCCCCCTGACCATCCTTGTTGAACTTCTCTGTACTTGTTCCAGCAGCTCTACATCCTAAAATTAGGTCTCCAGACCTTTATCCAGTACTCAAGATGTTGCCTGACCACTGCCTTATACAATGGGATAATCACCTCCATATCCCTACTAATTTTCTAATATGGAGTGATAATCACCTCCATATCCCTACTAGCAAAATTCCTGTATATCATTGAAAATATATAAAGATGTTTGGCAGCCTGCCTGCACTGCTCAGAGAACTTCATATCTGACTGCACAATTACACCAGGGTCTTTTCCACAACCCTGAGTGTAGTACCCCAAAGTTGCTATGTTATTTGGGTTACTGCTACCCATATGCAGTACCTTGCAATTAATCAATATTAAACCTCAAATGCCATGTCTCAGTCATTAACCATCCAAAGTAGTGAAACTTTTTTTGACAGTCATTTCAGTTGCAGTTTATTATTTACATAGAATGTATGTAAAAATGTTAACAAGAACAGATGTGTTTGGGAGTGTTGAACACATTAAAAGATACAGATTTATATTTATTTATTATTATATATCCAATATAATCAAAGATATACACAATTACAGTTTTAAGGGGTGTTGCACTTTCAAAGAAAGTGCAACACCCCTTAAAACTGTAATTATCATCCGAATAATGTAAGTATATGGCAATATTTCTTACAGATTGCATCAGATAAGATTGACAAATGTAAGTGATGATGTAATATTGCATCAGCTGTTACTTTCAGCTATATAAGCACGTTCTGCAAGAGTTGCAGCCATTTCTTGCTTGTGTCAGGATGGCAAGTTACATGCAGTTGATACCACAAAGAAACAGTGCTATTATAATCAGTCAACAGTGATAGATTTCTTTCTAAACTCAAGAATACTGGTTCTGCTGGTAGGAAAAAAGGAATTGGATGCAAACAGTTGATTGCATCCAGTTGAAACTATTGGTTGATTATTTTCAGAAATTGATCTTGTCAATGCCTCAACGGTGTGCTGCTGTCATCAGGGCTGGAGGTGGTTCAGCTAAATATTAGTTTGCACCTGATGAACTTTTCATTTTGTTTTCCATTTAAAATGATAAACTGAAGCAAATTGGGTGCTTCTGATAAAATTTCAGCCATAATTGTCATGTTTACCAAAAATATTGTATAAAGGTTGCAAATGCTCATTTTGGAATATTTTGAGAGCACCTGTCAAATATTACTTAGCTTTTGTCTTAACTATTAATAAATATCTTTTGTTCATATTTCTATTTGTGATGCTAGTCATTAATGTAACATACCATCATGAAAAAGGTTTATTAATGTGAAATTCCTAGGTGATGCACTTTCTTTGAACACCTGTGTATATGTAGTACATTCAAAAAAGTTCCCGGAATTGCACACTCACTGGTTTGTGCTATGGCTGTAAGGTTTCACAGGGCATTGATGTTGACCTGGTGCACATGCATATCAAGTGGGAACTGGCTCGGCCACTTCAGTCGTGCCACAGCTGACTGATTGCGAAAGTTGAAGTTTCCACAGCATACTAACATCAAGTTCTTCTTTAAACTTGGGAAAAATACTACAGAAATGCTGCAAGCAATACAGAAAGTTTATGAAGACGATGTTTTGAAGAAAACAGCAGTTTATGAGTGGTTTAATTGGTTTAAAAATGGTGAGAAAAAACTGAAAATGAACCTCACAGTAAATGCCCTTTGACATCAGGAAATGATGAAAATGTCATGAAAGGGAAGGAACTCATGCGAAATGATGGGCAAATACAGGACCATGTCGAGTCATTTTTGTATCTGAGGCAAGAATAAAAAATTGCTCCTCCCCTAAAATATTAAAAAAAAAATTAATTAAAGAAAGACTTATTTAAATTACATTTCTGGTATACATTTTAATAAAAAATTAAAATTGAGGTATGACAACCAGTGGGGCGACAACCATTGTGGCATGTAGAGCTTGGTATCTGTACAGTGGTGCGGCAAAGATTTTCGTCTTGCAAAAGCAAATGATAAATGAATTGGAATAATCAAAACATAAAATCGCAATTATTTAATCTTTTTTTTTGGTGCCCATTTCAGCTTTTAATCTGAGGCAAGAGCCTGGTTTGCCTCACTCTTGGCACAGCTCTGGGCAAATAGCTGTTGTTGAGATTGCTCATGAAGTTGAAGTGTCTGTAGGCTCAATATACATAGTCCTGATATAAGATTTACATGTGTTTTGTTATCAGTAAGGGATTGTTTTAATAATTCCTTACTGATAACAGAAACTGAACTGTCTTTAGTGTAAATTCAAAGGTCATGACAGCTAATTTTTACAAACAGGCTAAAGGGTATTTTCATGCATTATCATGCTTAGGCCATTTGTAAAAATTAGCTACCATGACCTCTGAAGTTTCACTAAAGGAAATGCAGTTTCTGTTTTCAGTAACATCAGCATGTATCTCACACAGGCCCTAAGTAACTAAAGCCTTAAGGAATTGTTTAAAATTTTAAATTAAATTAAAATTCTTTAAATTTAAATTTTTTGTTCAAATTCCTGAACAAAAAATTAAATTTTTTCCATCAGTATGTTACAAATGTACATATGTAAGAGGTGCCTCTGTAGCCAGGTGGGAAGGAGCAGCAGTGCGTAGCACACACTTCTTGATTAGACTGGGGTTCGAGCCTGTGACCACCAAATATGGAGGATGCGGAAAGGTCAAGGGAATGACAACCGCACATTTCCCGGAGCAATATGGCCTTAGTTGCTCATGCTCCTAAAAAAAAACCAAATAACATATGAAAGAATAAACTTATGTATGTATGTAATTTAATTGTTGTTGTTGTTATTTGGTTTTTAGGAGCATTAGCAACTAAGGCCATATTGCTCTGGGGATATGCGGTGGTCATTCCCTGACCTTTCTGCATCCTCTTTATTTGGTAGTCACGGGCTCGAACCCCAGTCTAATGAAGACGTGTGGGCTATGCACTGCTGCTCCTGCCCACCTGGCTACAGAGGCATCTGTAATTTAATTAAAAATATATAAAATGAATTGCATGTGTAACACTCATATTCTTAACACAATACTTCTTGTTATGTGACATTGAAAAATTGAAATTTCTCTATAGCAAAATTATTCTATAATGAAATTTTTGTGTGATTTAGACTTTATAGAGCACTGCATATGGAAATTTCAATTTCATGGCAACAGTCCTCTGTAAGCAATATTTGTTATCTTGAGTGAGTTCACTAAAAAACTTTCAATTAGAACACCTTTATAATGAGCTAAAACACCAGCTCAGGTTGAGGTTAATATGATCCACTGTGAGTACTGTGATAGTGACTGGCTTAGAGGAGAAATGTTGCAAACTTCTTGCAGGCTGCTGTCTTGAACTGACTGAAAGTTTTAATAATGGCACAATGCTATTATTCAAGCCAAAGGTGGAACCACACACTTTCCTTAATAAAAATCAGTTTTCATAAATACTACTGGTGCATGAATATTTCTGAGGTGGATAGTATATATATGCACAGAATTTTAAATCCTACCTGGTCAAGAGATTGAGGCTTATCTCTTACTTTTGTGCATCTACTTTTAAGTTCTTCAAAAACATTGGAATCAGGTAGAGGTCCCAAACATGAAATAGCTTTAGCAAACTGCTCTGGACTTGTAGTTAATAAGTAATCAAAAAATGATAATATCTGAAAAAATAAAAATAAATAAATATCCTTTTAACATTCATATATGATATAGAAGAATAAGAGAAAGAGAAATAGAAGATTCATATATGTCATAGAAGGTCTTAATTGCCTACTGACCACCTTTAATAGTCAGTTAATGGACAACATAATGATTTTATATACACAGAGTGGTCATTATATTAGGCAAACCTACCTAATAGTGAGTAGATTTTCCTCTAGTCCTCAGAACAGCTTGGATTCATTGTGGCATGAACAAAAGCATGCCACAGGGATGCTAATCATATTAACTGAACTGTTTCCACAGTTGTTGCGATTTGATGGCTGTGGATGTATATTCCAAAGGGCTTATTACCCCTCATCTCACAGGTGATCAATTGGAATAAGATGTGGTACTGGGAAAGCTGAATTCACTTTCATATTCCTGCAGCCAGTTCTGTATAATTCTGATCTCGTGACATGGCACATTATTTTGCTGGAAAAACTGATTCATAAATGGATATGCTGCAAAGGGATGCATCTGGTTGGAAAACAATTTCCACATAAACTGTGGAATCCAAATGTTGCTCCACTGATATCAAGGAGCCTAATAGGCTACAAAACCACTCTCCACACCATCACTACATTGCCACCACCAGACTGAATTGTGGACCTGGTAGGATGTATCCATGGGCTCATGCTACTTTTGCTGTATTATGTTCCTTCCAATCACAGTCATGAAATAGTAGGAACTGGGATTCATCAGACCAGGTAAGGAGGTTTTTTTTCAATCCTCCACTGTCCAGCATTGGTTTTTGAGCTGACTGTAGCCATATTTTATTTATTATTTTTTTTTTTTACAGGAGTGGAACCCAGTTTGGTTGTCAACTATGACATCCCACCTGTGAAAAAGTATGACATGTTATGCATTTTGAAACAGCCCCTTGATTACTACTGTTGTTCTGGGTTATTATCTGACTGACTAGCTTTTCTATTACCCTGCATAAATCTTGTCAGCATCTACTGGCCTCTTGCATCAACGAGCTGTTTATGACAACAGGAGATAGTCATATGCGAAAACCCCAAGAGGGTTTCAGTTTCCGAGATACTCAGATCAGTATGTTCTCACACAGTCTATCATACCACATTCAAAGTTTCTTAAATTTTTTGTTTAGCCCATTCTCATAATGAATTGCACACATGCAGCATCCCTACATATCTGCTTGCCTGGTTTATATAACATGGTATGAATATGTAGTGCTGTTGCTGAAGGAGCACTTCAATTCACGAAATGTGTAGGCATACCTAATAAAGCACAATAACCTGTAAATCTTATAATCCTCATAGAGGGTCAAAAAAGTGCATTTGGGATTATCATTTCTATGATTTGTAATCCTAGAGAATTCTTCAGAGAATAACAGTATTCAGAATTTTAATAAATAATAATAATTCTTTTTGGTGAGTTTCACTCACAATAAAGAAAATTCTATCATTAATTAATATTATTATTTATTGTTATCATTCAATATCAAAATCTATATACAACATAGATTTTCAAAAAACTGAGTAACTCTTTTTGAGATACAAATATATAATTAATTGTAATTATAAATAGCTAAAATATATATATATTTTATATAATTTTAATTTTAATTAAATATAATTTTCCTTATATATATTTACATATATAAGGAAAATTATAACAGGCAGAGAAAACAAGAAAACAGTTAAGTGCTATGAACCATTTTGGATAATTTATAATTTTATGCCATTCTGACTGCACTGATTTCAAACTTGAATAATTCCAGATCACATAAAAAAGATAGACATTTATATTTCATCAATGAACTATAATGCTACCAAGTTTCATGACTAGTTCAATAAAGGCCCACATATGACTATTTAGTTCAAATGTCAAAATCAAATCCCACTCACCTTTCCTCTTCATACATTTTGCAGCATCTATGGTGGTTGTTGGTTCTTGGGCACATTAGCAACTTTGAACCATATTGTACCACTGTGTGTTATGTCTGTAGAAATGATCATGGACTGATTTACATGTTGTGCAGTCTCAAAAACAAGAATATCTCATGGGGAAAAAACCCTACTCACTCCAGCTGAGATTGGCTAACTGCAATCCTAATTGAAGGAGCCTTTAGAACCTCTATATTTAAGCTAATCTTGTGAGGGTCCAGATACATCCCTCTCGTAGTGGTTTTTTTTTTTTTTTTATGAAAATCCCAAACATGAGAGATAATAGAACCTTATAGTACTTAGTACTGTGGATGGCTTGAAGGTTGAGAAGATGAAGATGAAAGAAGATATTTGTTGATATTACACTTGAATTTCTGTAGATTGAAATTTTCAGGAAATATGTAGAAAGGTTTTTCCAGAGAATGGAAGTTGAATGAATAAATGAGGAAGAAGAAAAGTTGGTTTGTGAGTTTGAAGTTGGGCAGTAAAAGGATGCTGACTGGTTGTGGCATGTGTTCAGACTGCTTTGGAAGAGAGAGCGGGAATTATAGAATCCAATTCAGAAGAATAGTGCCCATGGAAGTATCTACAAAAAAGGCATGCAGCAGAAACAGAACATCTATGAGACAGAGAGTGGAGAGACTCTATCCCAGTTGTGGGAAATATTCCACGGTAGGGTGGATTTGCAATTTGTATAGAGTGAACAGCTGTTTGGAAGAAAAAGTAAAACTAAGAGTAAAAGAGAAAACCCAGTTTTTTAGATGCAGAGGAAGAAAAATTTGTAATGTTCTTATGCCAAGAGAGATTAGAAGTCAGGGTAATCCCCAATACAGATATATGATCTTGCCTAGAAATCGGAATGTCATCAAAGATAGGCATAGGAGCAGAAGAATCCTTTTTGCAAGATATAAGACAGGACTGAGTTTTAGAAGGATTGAAATCAACTAAGTTATCTTTGCCCCACTGGAGAATTACCTGGAGATCAGCATTTAAGGAATTGGTAGTGGATGTTTGAGAAGTTGAAGCTATTTGTGCAGTTCAAGGTTTCTCAAACTGGAAAGTAGAATGTAATGTGCTATCATTAGCAAAACTGTGCATTGGATTTCCAGTCAATGGAAGAAATCATTAATATACAAGATGAAAAGAGTGGGGAAGTTAGAAGACAGAGCGCCATCTACCATCACCCACAGTGAGCAGTCAGAGAGAAAACTGGATATTCAATTAGAAAAAATAGTTGGCAAACAATAAGATGGAAGCATATTTAGAAGATCTTTATGCCAAACATGATCAAAATCCTTTGAAATGTCAAGAGCCACTACTTGAGTTTTATCAAACTTTTCCACCGAATTTGTCCATACATGGGTAACATAAACCAGAATATCACCAATGGATCAATGCTGATGGAATCCATACTGGCGATCATTAATGATGAAACATTTCTAAATAGCTTAAGAGTTGGAAGTTAATTCATTTCCCCATTACTTTAGAAAGAATAGAAGTGAGTGCAATGGGACTATAATTAGATGTGAGGGATTTTTCACCCTTTTTAAGAACTGGCTGGATATGAGCAAATTGCCAAGCAGAAGGGAAAACGCCTATGGAATAAGAGAGTGAAAAAAGGTGAACAGGAGTAAGTTCAGGAGCACAGGTTTTGAGAACAAGTGGAGAAATACCATAAGGACCTGGAGCTTTCTTAGCATCAAGGTTGATCAAAATTCTTCTGACATCCTTTTGATGGATGATCACAGAAGGCATTGAATGGATTGTACTGGGAATTGTGGGAGGTGGTTTACAAGATCATCAATACATGAGTTGAAAGAAAAATAGGATGCTAGCAGGTCAGTTTTATCTTTGGCTGAAGTGGCAATTGAACCATCCGGTTTTGACAGTTGTTGTTGTTTGTTTATTGTTTGTTATTTGGTTTTTAGGAGCATTAGCAACTAAGGCCATATTACTCCGGGAATATGCGGTGGTCATTCCCCGACCACTACAATACTACGTACTACCACTACAATAGCTTTAGGATGGGACAGTCCAATACTGAATTAGCAACACATGTTCAATCCCACAACCATGCCCCCTTAGTAGATTCAGCCATTCCTATTATCAAATTAAAATCCAGCTTTAAAATTTTCCAATATGAAGCCCTAGTTATAGAATGGTTTCGCCGCCATTCCACTGTTCAAGTATTAAATTCCAAACTACCCTATAACATAGCACCGGTCTGGAATCTCATGCACCTGAGATTCCCATGTGTATCCAGGAGCATCACAGGAACTTAGTCTTCTTAAATACACGCGTTTACTCTCATTCTACCATTGCCAACTGAAGACGTGTAAAACGAAAGCCACTTGTTATGGCTATTGGCCTTCTGTTTCCAACCGTATAACTTAAATCGTTTCAACATTGACAACCAAGGACGAAGACGTGCACTTCTACTTCCTTGCGCACATTTTAATTCTGTTTTTAAATCCTAACTCATTCATGCTAACTTAAATTTAAAATTATCATCCAATTTATTCCAACATCAATGCAGATTATAAAAAGGTGAGTATCATAATAAATTAAATTAAGCTACGCTATTATATTGTATATAGTTTTGACTGATTAATAACTGCTTTACAATTATTGCAAGCTTTAGTGTAGGCAGAAAATGAACCTGAAGTTTTGGAAACAAGCCAATTATGATATGCAACATTCTTCTCTTGAATGGCTTTAACACATTTATTGGAAAGCCAAGGTTTATATAAAGGACGAGATTTTAAGATCGAATGTGGAATAAAGGATTCCATTCCTACAAGAATAATTTCACTGACAAGACCTGAGAAAATGTTAACATCAGAAGATTCGAAACAGCAATCTTGCAGATCATCCCATTTGGCATTCTTGTAATGCCAAACAATATGAGGTTGAGAATGGCCACGAAAGAAAGGTTCCATTGGAGAAGAGACCATCAGCCTGAGATGCCTAGAGAACCACTTGCCTTGTGTATTTAGAGGGATTGTTTGTGAGAAAAGGATCAGTGTGTTGGCTGCATGGTTAGGATTGTTTGGTATTCTGGTAGGTAAAGGAACACTCTGTATGAGGTCTGGTCGAGATGCTGAGGCTTCCAATAAGCCTCAGAATCTCGACCAGCTGGAGTTGTGAACATAAAAATCACTATTAGGAAAGTTTGACTGGAGAAAGTCAAAGAGTTCCAAGTGATTAGTGGAGTTGGAAGAATGATAGAAGCAACAGATGAATCTGACAGTGTAGTAGAGAGATTTTAAGACAGAGAAGATCGAAAGGAGGAGATTCCAAATTATTAAGTCTCTGACAGGGAATATCAGAATGGACACATGCACAAGTAGCACCTTTGAAGTGAAAGGAATTATACAGCGAATAATTAAGACAATTGAGATGAGCAGTGGCTGAATCAACAGATAATTAGGATTCTCTCAAAAAAACGTACACGGTCTTTGGCAGACTGTAAGTGGAAATGAATATCATTCAGAATAGACTGTGTATATTTGTGAAATAAACAAGGAAGAGTTTGGGAGGTTTGATCTTTTCGCAGATACAGTCGGTCCTCGTATAACACATGTTTACATTACACGAATTCGATCATACACGATTTATAAATAGGGGAATGTTATCTTATATAACCCGAACCGAATTCGCTTATACACGATTCGCCTTTGTGTTTACAAGAAATGGCAGTCGAACGCGGAATCACCCCAACTGAACGCAACACAATAGGAAGAAGATTCTGAAAATGTATTTATGTGTTTTATATCAGTGAAGGGGAAACACATTTCACCATAATAACGTAAAAAACCAACACAATTCCAGTTATTGATATAATAGCAAATGCAATTAGATGGAGTTTACTACCAGTTTATAACAGATTCCACTAGCAGAAACGCAACTAGAAATTGTTTTTATTGTTTTATGGTAGTAACTCCCAGAAATGTGCTTTAGTAAAATGTGAGGTGTTAATAGTGTATCTTGGCCATGTTGTTTATTCAGTTGCTACACGCGGGCAGCTTTGTTTATGTGTATCAAAGCGTGCCTCCTCGTTTTGTAATTGTGCTTTATTCCCTAAAAATGAGTAAAATACTTAAAAGGTGTGAAAAGGAAGCGTTCTGGCTAAGACACTGCAGATTCAGAGAAAAAAAAAAAAGCAATATCGATAAACAGAGGCGGACTGGATCAAAAATTCTTAACCCGGAAAATTTATAGTGGCCTCATACTACGGTTTATGGCCAAAATCACACCGGCCTCCGGCCCTCCGTGGTTTCCCCCGTAAGGCTCCTGTCCGCCTCTGTCGATAGAGAAAAAGTATGAAATTGTGAAACGCTTTGAGCGAAATGAAAGACCATGTGATATTGCACGTGCTATAGACCTAAATCAGGCAACGCCGAGAATTACAAAGAATGCAGAGAAAATAAAAACAACTTTCATAGCAGGAACAACTCAGTGTAATTAAAATCCATTAGATTAAGACACAAGAATTGGAAGAGATGGAACGGCTGTCATCTGTTTGGATAGAAAATCAAACAAAAAGCAAGTTTGCTTACGATAGAAGCAAAAGCATTAGCAATATTTTATTACGACTTACGTATTATAATTACGTATTATATAATACGTAAGTATTTTATTACGACTATTTTATTTAATATAATAAATTTTTTACGAATAAAATACTTATTTTATTCGTAAAAAATACTTTTTTAGTATTAAAAAATACTAAAAATACTTTATTATAATATTTTTATTACATATTTTAATCGTTATAAAATACTTAATGTATTTTATAACGATTAAAATTACCCGATTATTTATTGTTTGGTAATGTTTTGGTTCCAAATGTGTGTTCAATCTTGGGTGGTCGGCACCTAACCCCACTTTTCCCATAGGGCCTGTTGTTTATATTGCACGATTTTGCATTGCACGAGGGTTTCTAGGAACGCAACTATCGTGCTATACGAGGACAGACTGTATGTTTGTTCTATTAGTTTGACAATTCATGGTGTATTCAGTAGTAAGAAAAGGTGGGAGGGTATGCTGTATGAAGTGATGAAATTTTTGGATATGCCATACACATGGTAAGAATATACCCAGCTTTCAGACATAACATGGCCTTAGCAATGCCCCTCCCCCAGACACGCTACTCGGACTCCCTCCAGTCTGGCAGAGTAGAGGCAGCAAAATTAATACTAGCTGATCCGGAAGCTTCCTGGAGAGTTACCAATAGGCTCGGTCCAGTGGACGATCTAGTGGCAAGCCTGCAAACACTGGATCTTGCCATAATGTCCATAACCTCAAAAGACATCAATCATACTGCATGACGGAAGAGGGCTTGACTAAACATGGGTTCCACCACTTCAAACTTCCAATAAGCAAAGTCGTGGTACTGCACCAGTTGTTAAAGATAGGGTATAACCAGTTAGTAGAGAACCAGTTATATGGTTACTGAAAAATGAGGATGAGCTGCCAATTTGGGACTAAGCCAAGCAAATTGGAGAAATTATAGTCTAAAACTTTATCACCACATTAAGAAAAAACAATCAAACTAATAAACTTTATTATTAATAAATACAATATAATTAATTAATTAATATTTTAATGCAGAATATGATGGTCTTAGCATAACCCATAAGAAGAAGTCAAGTGGGGTAATACATTATGCCAGAAATGTGGACTGGAAATGGGTTCACCCCTGGATAGGAAGGGATGGGCCCATTTTCAGGATACAATTCTGATATAACCTGACTGACTGACTTCTTTTTGTGGGGTTAAGCCAAGGATATCATATTCTGCACTGCTGTACCAACTTTGAAATAGAAGATCATGAATACCATTGTAATTGTTACTCTAGAGATAGTGCATAGAAAGTGATGGAATTCCTTTTGGAAATTCTAACTACTTTGTCACACATTGACATTTGTTGAGTTATGAAACTTGATAGCATATCCATTTAGTAATAAAATTTCCATATGTAATGTTCATTTGTTTGTGGACAGAACAGTTGGTTGTCAATGTACATTATGCAAATAATATACATTCTAAATTATGCAAATCTACAGCTGTACATTTGCATAAAATTCCAATAGATCCTGAAACACTGTCACAGAAAAAAAAAGGTCTAATAACCTTGTCACAGAGAAGTCTGCACCATCATTCACAGACACAAATCTGTATATTCACACTAGATACGTTTCCTTATTCTTATTTCTTTTTTAGCATTGAAAACTCCATAGTCATTTTTTAAAATTTAAAAGCCACAGCTCTGTAACCATTCAGAATAGGACAAATGCTTATATGAATCTTTTTCATTGTTTTCACATCCTGAATTTACCCTGAAGTTATGGGCTGCATGTTTCTAAACACCCTGTATATAGAGGTGATGAACAAAATATTGACACAATTGTATCATCAATTAAAACTGAACTATTAGTTGAATTTTATTTAAGATTTGCAGCAGTGTGGAGTTACTTTGTTAGAGAGTGGAATAACTGTCAGTTTTACATGCTTATGAATCCTATGCTCCCGTCAATAAGCAAAATAGCAGAGAAGACTCTTCATAATTGAGAAGAAGACTAAAGTGCATTTTTTTTACTGAAACAAAGTATAACTTCACAGAAAAGATTTCAGGCTATATTTGAAACTCTTTAAACACTTGTGAGAAACACAATAATTCATTTATTCAAGCAGTTTGATGAGGAAGTCTAAAGAAATGAAAAATAACCTCACATTCTCTTGACAAGAAGATCAACTAGATTTTTGAATGACAAGAAAATCAACTAAAAAAGCAGCTTGTGAATGTGGAATATCTCAGCCTCCTGTTCAATGAATGGCTCAATTGCATGTAAAAATGTTCCCATACAAGATTACAAAGCTCCATACATTTTCAAAAAATGGTAAGCAGAGAAGACGTCATTTGTCACATGGGTGGAAGGGAAAGATGCATTGTTGCACAACAATATCTGGTTCAAATGATGCTTCATTTCACTTGGATGGGATTGTGAATGAGCAGCAAACAGTTTGAAGCAACAGAAATTCCTCACCAGTTTTGTGAGAAAATTATCTAGGGAGTGAAAGTGACCACATGGACAATCACGTCAAGCTATGGTATAATTGGATCCTCCTCCTCTAACAAAATTGTTAACTCACAGCAGTACCTGCATATGTTTCAGAATGACTTTCTGCAACGGCTTATGGCAACTTGGCTTCCAGTGGTTTATGCAAGACTGCATTATTCTACATCTAGCTAATATATTTTATTTTTGGCCTTCTCATGCTGTCATACTGTTATTCCAATTGTCACAATAATGGGAATGTTTGACCACCTCTGAGTCCAGACTTGAACCATTGTTATTTTTTTTTTGTGGGCTTTCTTGAAAGAGGAGTTGCTCCACAGGAGACTTGCCACACTCATGGACTTGAGAGCCATGATGTCTGGTTGTGTCCTGAAATCAAGGAAGATGTGTCATCATCTCATTAAAAACATTGGTGTGTGCTTTCAGGAACTTGTTTGGAAAAATGGAGGACATACTGATCATAAAAATCCATAAAAGTTTTAACAATTATTGAAAATTATAAATTTCTTAGGGGAAAAAAGTGTCAGCATTTCAGCACCCTGTGTGTGTGCTGCGTCTATATATACAGGCAGTTCTCGCTTTACGAGTTCCCGGGTTTATGAGTTTTTTTTTCCCTAGTATCAAGTATCAACAAAATCGAAAATATGAACATTAATTGCAAAAAATGAATGTTAAACATTCATAAATACCGCATTCCAAACCACATGCGTAGCTATAAAATACAGTGTACCCCACTTCACGATATTAATCAGTTCCAGAGACACCATTGTATTGTTAAAATATAGTAATGTGAACCCAATAACACATTGTTTTTTGGTAATTCGTTTCAAGATCTCAGAAGCTGAAATTTTCGCTGTATAACTAAGCTATTTATCTCTCTAAAATGTCATTTTTAAGGTCACGAGCATGAACTTAGGACATATAAAAGGTCATGAGCGTGGTTTGTAAACTGTATTAGTTACCAATTTAAATCATTAAAATGCATTACACTGTCATCATTATCATATGTTCCGTTATAAGAATCAATTTTAAACACCTCTGTGATATTTTTCTAAAGCACATTTCTGGAGGTCACAACCATAAAACAATAAAAACAATTTGCACTTTCCAGTTTATTGGGCTTTTCTGTTACTGAAAGCAATTATAAATGGGTAGTAAACTCGATCTTCTTGCATTTGCAAAAATACCGATAGCTGGAATTGTGGTTTTTTACGTTATTATGGTAAAATGTGTTTCCCCTTTACTGAAATCTTCAATCATATAAAAAACATAAATAAATTTTCAGAATCTTCTCTTAGTTCCTTTTTTTTAAGCTTGTAAACTTGTTACTCCATGCGAATCATGTTAGTTGCAATTTGTGTGTGTGCCGTTAAAAATGTTTATGCATGCAATAGTGAAATTTATAATTAAAAGAGAAGATTATCTTGGAAACAAATGCCACTTGAATCATTTCTGAAGAAGTTATTTTGTTGTTGTTATTTGGTTTTTAGGAGCATTAGCAACTAAAGCCATATTGCTCCGGGGATATGCGGTGGTCATTCCCTGACCTTTCCGCATCCTTCGTATTTGGTGGTCATGGGCTCAAACCCCGGTCTAATCAAGAAGCGTGTACTACGCACTGCCGCTCCTGCCTGCCTGGCTACGGAGGCGCCTTCTGAAGAAGACAACTCCTTGTGCAACAAACTAATGAATGCCAAGCCAATAATGAGTGATCAACGAGTATGAATTTAGTCGATGATGATGATGAAGAATAAACATTCTTTAACATTTGTAAGTCATAAATAATTTCTCTATTATTATAATTGGCTTGATTTTACAGGATACGTTTTCATTTCTTTTGATAAATCAATCATTGTTTACACATAAACTAATTAGCTAACTAATTTCATTGTTGAGAACGTAACTCCTATTTTTAACCTTATGTCTATAGGAAATAAATTCTCGCTTTACGAGTTTTTGCTTTACAAGTGTGCACTAGGAATGAATTAACTCATATAGTCGAGAACTACCTGTATATATATATAGTTATAACTAATTGCTAAAAATTTTGTCTCAATGAACAGGGCTGTGTGAAGGTACTTGGGGCACCTGGATGCAAAAGGGGTTTGGGGCCCTTGTTTATTTATGTTGAGACTTTTATAGCTCCCTCGATTGGGGGCCCCTGGTGCAGTGATCCAATGCACTCCACATTTGGACACCCCTGTCAATGAAACTAAACATTAAAGAAATATCATTGTTTGCTTCTTCTCCAAAGGTGAGAAACTGTGGGCTGTTGGTCTTATTCTGTAAGCATACATGCTTCTGAGAACAGGAAGGATCATGATGAAGCTTACCATTTGTCCCAGAGTAGGCAGTTTATCAACATATGGAATAAGGCTACTAAATATAATTGGAAGCAGGTTACCGATGTCCTGTGAAAGAGAAAAAAAGTGATATCACCAAGTTTGATAAAAATTGAATAATAAATATATATTCTGGCACATTATAAAATTCAATCTGAATTAGTAGTTCCAGCACAAAACTGCTGTAAGCTGCATGCAATACAATTAAGAAAATTTCATATAGTTCATAAATATGTAATTGATATTATTATTTATTATTATTATTATTATTAGCCACATGGTGCAAGAAAGCCTGATGCTTATGCTTCACCTGCCAAAAAAAAAAAATTCCCTATTACCCTGAGAGAGAGAGAGAGAGAGAGAGAGAGAGAGAGAAGTAGAAAGGAATCACCAAGAAAGGGAAGAATGATGATATCCAGCTCAGGATCCTGGGTGTGCCAAGCCCATACTCACCAGATGTGAGCCCCTGGGTAAGTAATAAATTAATATTAACGTAGGTTAATATTAATAACGTTGATAAAAAAAAACACTGTAGTTCGAAAATATGAGATTTTGACCTGTAGTAGTTATAGAGAAAAACATAAGTGAGGCACATTCCATAACTACTGCTTGATAGTATAATTCTGAAATAGTACTTATGGAGTGTGCAGGGTTCATTGCTGTGCAGCATGTAACAACTATTAACGAATAGGAAAAAAAAAAAAAAAAAGAATTAGTGTAGAATGAAAATGAAGTAATCCAATATTTGCCATGTTTTCTGTTGACTTTACCTGCAACAACATTAATTTTCCTAATATAGAATAAAACCTCATAAATACAGCATTCAAAAATCTAGAATTCTCTTGGTAGTGCAGACAAAGTGCTTCCTATTCTATAACTAAAATAACATTATCAAATAATTTTTAATTTCCCAGAGGAAAGACAATAACTTCAGAAACAATAACAAGCAGTTTCTTAGGCCACAAATTAATCAAAATATTAAAATAGAAAAATGATTTTTTAAAAGTTATTTGTTAAAATTTTGAACTTTTATCACTTTGTTTGCTGGATACAGTATTTAACAGAAAAACCAAAGATCACATTGTTCCAAAAGATGCCAAAATAGCATTAGCTGTTTTATACTTTTGAAGTTCTATACTGATATCATTTATAAAAATTAAATGATCAAAACAAAGTATACCTCACTGTAATTTGGAAATGCATTACAGCAAACTTCAGTTATGAGATCCACACACAATATGCAAATACCTTCTTCTTCTCTGGTAAGGGATCTAGTCAAGATTATGAATATTTGTTAGAATGAACCAGGGAAATCTGTTAAAATTTGGAAAAATGTAATTAAACTCACAAAAACAAGAAAATATAGGGAAAATCTTTTACTACTCTGGAATTATTCAGTTGTTTTCTAAAAGAAAAATACTAGTTATTTTTTTAAATGTTTTTTGATTGTAAATTACAACAAAAATTCTTGGCTATAATAAATGAACCATTACTGAGTTATAAGAGTTATAAAACTCTATGCACATTTAGAAATTGTTGAGATCTGTGCAGAAATATTTTACACACAATCAGTAATCTGAAAATACCACAAATACTTGAGTACAAGTTGACTCTGAGTATAAATCAACCTCCAGTTTTGGGCATGGGAAGTTTGAAATTTGTGTTTTAAGGGCAGAGCCCATGTTGCCTGATTTTTTATATTTTGGCATAACAAAATGAATGAAGTGTGCAAAACTATTGGATCCAAAACCTTTTTTTTTTTTGGATTAAACAGTTTTGCACACTTCATCACATACAATTTATATTAATGTAATTTTATAAAATATATTTATATTAATGTATTTTATAAAATCAAAGTTATTGTTTATCACTTACTTTAATATTAAGTGAGTAAGTAAACTGTTGTTGTTATTTGGTTTTTAGGAGCATTAGCAACTAAGGCCATATTGCTCTGGGATATGCGGTGGTCATTCCCTGACCTTTCCGCATCCTCCGTATTTGGTGGTGATGGGCTCGAACCCCGGTCTAATCAAGAAGCGTGTGCTACGCATTGCTGCTCCTTCCCACCTGGCTACGGAGGCGCCGAGTAAGTGAGCAAATGCTTTAAATTCTTTGAAAAACTGTGCAACAAAAATTATTAATTATTTGTGATGATATGCAATAACATATGCCTTACAATCACTCAAAAAGAACTGAGAACAACATGAATTTTTTTCCTGGTAACATTAAAAAATTATTTTAAGTCTATTAATATAAATTTTTCTCCCTATGTAGAAACCTAACATGACTCATATAAAATGACTCCATACTTTTTGATTTTAGAAAAATTTTTAAGAAAATTCATAGATAAATATATATATAAAAAAAAAAAAATCAAGAGAATATTTGCAAATATATGAAAGCACATCAACAAATAATTTACCAAACCATAACATAGCATGATATTTAAAAGAAGGGTTCCTCCTTCACGTATCAAATCATTGTAGGAGAAAAAAAGATAGTTGTTTCTCAGGCTTCCAATTAGTTTTTTCAGAGTTATAATAAGCACAATACTAACCAATTCCTCCAACTGATCAAATATGGTGGTAAATATATTTAAGTTATATTAAATCATCTATCTTTTAACCCTTTCATGAGTGAGTTTCCTGAATTCTTCCTGTAGTGAGTTTAACAGGGAAAGACTATGTTGAGTAGACTTATTTATGAAATTTTGAAGTTTTACAAAATTATTTTGTATATAAATGCTTTCAAATATTAATGTCTTCTTATTCTGACTCCACTGCTCACCACAATCAGTAAAATTGTCAAAAATGAAACCAATAAAAAAAATTAAAAAAAAAAAAAAGTTAAAAAATACCCCATGTCATTTTTGACATGGGGTATTTTTAAGATTAAGAAGAAATAATATCCTCTCCATTTATGTATCACTTAATTTAATTTTATTAACTTACACATCTGAATTCCAGAAAACCTTGAATTTTGTAAACCAAAATCAAACTCCGGCTGACAGGTATAATGTTTTCTTCTGATTTCTAAAGTTATTTTCATGCTGCAATTATTAAAATAATCTCCTATTAGTTGGAAATATTGATGTGAAGTGTAATCAGCCTTTAATTTCTTAAAGAATTACAGATTATTCTAAGACATTTCATGATACTTCGTGTACCATTTCTTTAGTGAACTCTTGTAATGCCATCCCTATGACATCATCAGATTACAGGTACATGAGGCTGATATGAACTCTTGTAATGCTGTATGACACAATCAACTTTACAGGTATATGTGAGGTGAATGGTGACAAGGACAGCATTACAAGGGTTCACTGAAGAAATGGTATGGGAAGTACCACAAAACATCTGTGAATAATCATAATTTTTTTTATGAAATTAAAGGCAGTTTACCCTCCATGCTTATTTCACCAATTTCCAGTTCTTGATATAGTTGCACACCGTGCCACTAAAAGCATATTTAAGAAATACAAAAGCTTGTAACAGTGTATTCTTATTCTGACATAACTGTTCATCTGGCAGCTCTCCCAAACATCTGTCAGTCATCTAACTTCTTAGTTTTCCTGTGTCACATGTCTTAGTCTTTGACCATACATGCTGAGATTCGGGTAACGACTGATTTACTCAATGACTAAACGGATGAGGTTGGAAATTACCACAGAAAATAAATGCTTGTCTGTGGTAACTGTCTTGTCATGTCTGTGATCATAAAGAAAATTTTTATGATCTGTAATATGAAATATATTCAAATTTTGTGCAACCCTGATTATAAAAAAAAAAAAAAAAAAACATAAAATTATGCTGAAAATTTTTATTTAAAATATAAAATTGGATAAAACAGCTGGATGCTTTCAAATGAAGACCATTTTTTAATGAAAACTCCAAAACACAAAAGGTATTAGAATCTACACTGTGCTGCCACTTTATTAGGTACACCTACCTAGTAGCATGTTGAGCCTCCTTTAGCCTTCAAAACAGCCTGAATTCGTCTAGGCATGGATTGAACAAGATGCTGAAAAAGTTGTGTAGGAATGAAGTACCATGCAGATATGAGTGTGTCATGCAGTTCCTTGAGATTTGACGGAGGTGTACACCTGCAGTGAACAGCCCTTTCTAGCTCATCCCAAAGATGTTCAATAGAATTGAGAACCGTGGACTGAGTGGGCCACTGCAGCAAAGAAAAGTCATTGTCATGTTCCTGGAATAGTAATTCAGGCTTTGTGCATTGGTACACTATCCTGCTGGAAGTAATCATCTGACTGAGGATAAACTGTCAACATGAACGGATGCAGTTGGTCAGCAATTATGTTTAGGTTCGATGTGGCATTCAGACATGAATCTATAGGTATCAATGGACCCAATGTGTGCCAAGAAAACATTCCCCACACCATAACACTGCCCCCACCACCTTGCACAATAGTCGTCAGACATGACAGGTCCATGGATTCATGTTGTTTTCACCAAATTCTGAGCCTTCCATCAACATGATGCACCAGGAACTTTGACTCGTCAGAACAAGCAACTGTTTTCCAATCCTCGATAGTCCAGTGCTGGTGTTGCTGTGCCCACAGGAGGCGGGCTCTCTTGTTCTTCATCGATAACAAAGGTACGTGATGTGGTCATTGGCTATTGTAGCCCATTTGCGACAAAGCGCAACTAGTGATCCATTGCGATATTTTGTTTTGCTCACCAAGATTGTATTCTGATGTGATGTGCAACATTGTGGCCCATCTGTTTGCTTGCACAATTCTAGCCATCCTCCTCTGACCTCTCTCATCAACAAGCAATTTTCTTCAACAGGAGTGCAATTGAGAGGATGTTTTCTGTTCATTGCACCATTCTCAATACACCCTTGAAACTGTGGTGCATGAAAAGTTCAGGAGAACTGCTGTTTCAGAGATGCTTTGTCCAGCACGTCTTGCACCTACTCCCATGCCACATTCGAAGTCCGTTAGATCACTCCTTTTCCCCATTCTTGCTATGGTTTGTATGCTTAACTGATACTAGAAAGGTTGTTCTGCTGCATTTATATCCACAATTGTGGTCATGTGATTGCAACGTTGTGGGACAAACCATCTGTGTGCGCAGCAGGGGTGTACCTAATAAAGTGTCAGCACAGTGTATAATGCTTAATACTATGGATGGGTATGGAAAGAAGAATTAGTTCATGATTTGGAGCTGAGACTAATGAATGACTCTATTCTGGGGACTGTTTTATTGTTCATTTAAGTCTTTAGACAACTATGTAAAATCCTTTGATATATCCCTCACCTGCCTTTCCCAATCACTTTAATTTCCATGCCTATTCATTTTGAAGAACTCTAAATTTCCTTTCCTTTCAGTTTCAGATTTAATTTTTTTTAACTGTGTTTGAGAAGAAATAAGTAAGTTCCCATTTATTTTTTGGGTATGTTCTGTGGAAGCAGATACCCAAGAAAGTGTCATTAAAGTGATTAATACTCAAGAAAGTGATTAATAATTTATTTAACTTGGTTTGTAATGGTGCCATTTTAGCCACTTAAACATATTTTCTGCATAATTATTTCAGTTGTTTTATTTAATTTTTTTCCTGCTTTACAGATGTAATACTGAATATTTTTTTAGCAATAAAGTCACCGTTAGCAATCAATTAACCATTCTCCTTGGCCCTTACTAATATGAATAGGGTGAAATTATGTTTCAGGAGATTCTGAGTGATACACTCATGTTTTCTTTAATTTTGGTTGTCGTATTCTTGCAAGTTACACTTCCTAAGATATAATATTATTTGAAGAAAAAGGAAGCATTCTTACAATTCTTTTTCTTGATTATTTCCTGAATCTTTAAAGATTTTCATTTCATTATTTCCAACCACCCTCCCACTTTACATTTCAGTTGGCAATTTAATTTGGATTTTTAACCAGTTTTGGAACAATTTTGTACCACACCATATAATATATGTGCTTCTTAGTTTACCTTTAAAATGTTCCCATGTTGGGCTGAACCTCACCAAACATTCCAATTCATCTCAAATACCTTCAAATACCTGGCTTTCTACTGATGAGATGCCAATTTGTTATGGAACAACTGTATAGGATGTGGAAAAATCCAAGAAACAGCAAGTAACCTGATAATTACTTGCTGTTTCTTTTGGATATTACTATGTCCTAGATATTGAGGCATTAGCCCATGGTTTTGGACATATGAAGTTTATTGATGCAGCCAGAGAAGCAGAGAAACTGTTTTTTATGACAAGCTAAACAGAATACGTTTCAATTTATTTCCTAGGTACATGCCATGGATGCTGATATCCAATCTGTTAGTAACTTTGGTTTTCAAGAAAATACATTCCCACATAGTGTAGTATCATATTTTAAATGTATCTTTTTATATTAAATTCTGTGTCCACTTGATTTATGAAATGGGTATAATTATGTAACCAATATTGTTATTCCATTTCTTCCTCTTGATGTTTCAAAAGTAAGTTACTATCTGTACAATTATATGCTCCTTTTTATAACAATTATAATAATCAGACTTATACATTATCCTCCAGAAAAGTCTCTGGACACATCAGTTTCACAGTGATGCCACTGCCAATCCAATAGTATGGTTCTCCTTTAGCCACACTCCACCCTCCTGGGTAGGATTTACACTAATGAATGACTGCAGATTGCAGCTGATATAGTCATCCATTCCTTCTGCAGAACAGTGACTAGTTGAGCTGCGTATGATGCAAGAAAGCAAGCTTATACAGCTTGCTTTCTTGCATCATACCGGCCAAAAAAAAAAAAATCCTTCCCATTATTTCACCCATTCATTCACTCCAAATGTTTGTCTACTTCTGCCTTGAATTTATTTAAGCTGTCAACTTCCACAATGACAGATGGAAGTTTGTTCCAACAATCAACTACCAGCTGGCTAAAGGCAAATTTTTGAGCAATTTGGTGTTCCATATGATGTGATAGTTCTTTGGTTTTTTATGACATATGATGTGGTGTTCCATATGATGTGATAGTTCTTTGGTAGCAAACACACTTCCATATTAAAGCAGTTTATAGAGGAACCAATTTGAAGTACAATAGTAAACAGTGAATAAGGAGTGGATTAGTTACATAATATAAGTCTCTCAAGTATACATGTACATGGGAGGCTAGATTATTTCTGTATGTTTTGGAACCTTCTACATACTGTGCAGTATAACAAAATATCACAATGTAATATCACACTTCTTTTTAATTGCAATATTTTCTACTTTTAACTCTTTGCAATCCAGCATTATTTTCACTGTCTTCCCCATGCAGTCCAGCTCTATCAATCAAACAAACAACTATGTGATGTTCAAAAATTATTTATTCTCAGGTTTACATGAGCTAATATATAAAATAGCATGACAAAACAGTTTAAAAAGTTTAATGCAATATTTTTTCCCGGAAGAAAATATTCACATAACCTTCCATCCAGATAATTGACAATGTTTTTACTTTAGAACCACTACTTTGAATTCCTTGTTTGTCCTTTTGTTGGTAGGCAGAGAGGCAACATCCAAAATATCCACAGAAATATCTTCCTGCTAAACACATTCTTGAAAAATTTATTCTGCTTGTCCATTCTTCAGACCAATATTTCTGTATATCAATTTGTTCATTTAGTCCCATGTTGATAATAACTCCAAAAATCTTTAGTTCATTTAGTGAAAACTTATTCACAAATAAGTTTTCACTAAATGAACTAAAGATTTTTGGATTTTGCTTTTCATATTGTTTATACAAAATGTAAATAGATGGTAGTACAATATTGTGCCAATACAGCTGGAAAACAAAGTCCGTAATCAGAAATGCTGATGGGCAAGCTGGATGCAAATCTGGACTAGAAGTGAAATTTTACATCACACCGGGCATGACATTGGACCACAAAGGGTTAAACGAAATAGCAGAAATAACTGAATTAAAAAGTAGACAGCAGTGCTACTAGTTCCTTAATGCAAATTATACTGTAATATGCAACTATTCAAGATGCAAAAGATGACTGTAAAAAATGAGGTCAACTTATAAGCAAAAACATGATTAAGCATGAATTTTCAAGCAAAAAATAGACACTTATTTACATTAATTGTTCAATACGCAATTTTAGTTTTCACTGATATTCTCAAAATATCAGGTTTTTTTTTAATAAAAATAAAAAAAATAAATAATTTTTTGGAAGGATTTTTCTGCTGATGAAAAAAAAAAATGTTTTTAGCAACATGCCTTTATTAATTTGAAATAAGCATTACCATAATCTTACCTTTCAGAAGATGGAAGAAAATTCAACATTGTATAGATGATTTCTTTTATTACAAAAAGAGAACAATTTCCAAGACCTTTTTTAATTTTAAATTCTGGAAGGAGTAATCTAATGAAAATTCTGTACATGCGAATAACACGTCTGTGTTCATAGGTTCTGTGTGATAAATAAAACTGCACCCTAAGTGACATCAGTATCTTTTGAATACCATCCTAGTAAAAAAAAAAAAAACATTTAAACTGGCAACTACAAACATAAACAAATATAAACAAATAAGATAACTTATCTTTCCATGGATAAACAAAATAAGAATACAAAGCTATCTGGGAAATTATTTTAGAACTTATTTCTTGATTGATTGTATAAATAGCAAGTAACTGATATAAGAGCTCTCACTTCTGAAGAATGAGACACACAACATGCTTTGAACTGAATAATTTACCTAATATAAAATTTAAAATGATCAATTAATTGAAAATTTAACTTTGAAATTAAATGCAATTCCATTATGCTATTTATAAAAATAAATAGTATCCTATACTATTCTCTATCTACAGAGGTTTAACATTAATTACTGTTTTAATATGAACAGTGAACACCCTGAATAATAAATTTGTTACTTTTATAGTTGAATAAAAAACAGAAAATATAGGAAAGCATTGTAAAAATCTTTTAGGAAAATAACATCAAGCCCATGCACATTTAGAATGTTTAAATATAAGATAGCTTATCATACCTTTTTGTAGGAAATTTCTTCCCCCAATACTCACATCAAATAGATCCGGTTAATATACAATGTAAAAGATCTAAATCTGTAATGCAATAATCATATTAAAATTAAAAGATTGTTAATTTATATGGTTTTTATATAAAACTTGTATTCCATTCCCAATGTCTACTTACTGCTACTAAGGAAGAGCAAAGCATAGCTGATGTACATCAATCTACCCCAAACTAAACTGATCAGTATTGATAGACTAGAAACAGAAGACAATTGCCAAACTATATTAAAAACTATTAAAATATTTTAGACTGGACTTCTTTATAGGTGACTAGGATATTTCGGTTATGAATTGTGCTCACAAGAGTTAAATGCGTATATACCATTAAAAAAATACTCCACGAGAAGGGTTCCAAGTTGGATGAATAGTGAAGTTGCCACATTACTTGAGCAGAAAAAGGTGGCATGGAAAGGTTACAGAGCAATAAAAAGTACTGAAGCCTATAACAGCTACAAGGTGATATGTAATAGAGCCACAGAAAAGGTTCGACAGGCAAAGGCAATTTATGAGAAATCACTAGCAAACAGAGCAAAGAGGGGGGATAAAGAATTCTTCACATATATAAATGCCAAGAAGAGCAGGACAAACCAGATCGGACCTTTACGTAAGGGAAAGGGGATAGTAATAAATACACCAGCTGCCGTTGCAGATGAACTCAACAGTTATTTTGCATCGATATTTACAAATGAAAAGCCTTTTGTGGCAATGGGAAATTGTGGGAGCGAAGTTAAAAAATATGTAATTAATGATATTGAAATTTCGCAAGATTATTTAATGAAAAAACTTTCAAGCCTACAGACTAGTAAGGCTCCTGGAGTTGATGGAATATACCCTATAATCTTGAGAGAGGCGGCAAGCGAGTGCATTGAACCACTGAGGCTGGTTATGCGAGCATCACTAGACTCTGGTGAGATTCCCTTAGATTGGAAAAGTGCAAATGTATCTCCCATACATAAGGGTGGCTCTAAAAGTGAAGTGGGAAATTATCGACCTGTCAGTCTGACTTCAGTAGTAGGGAAAATCATGGCATTGATCAAGGGTGGAATTCAGGATCATTTGGATCGAATTGAAATTCTCAAGGATACTCAGCATGGTTTTGTAAAGGGAAAATCATGTTTAACAAATCTGGTTCGCTATTTCGAAAGGGTCACTCACGAGCTGGATTTAGGGAATAATTTCGACATTGTTTATTTAGATTTCAGCAAAGCTTTTGACTCAGTCCCACATGAGCGGTTGCTTTATAAGCTGGAACAGGTTGGAATCACTGGGAAAATCCTTAGATGGATAGAAGGATGGCTTCAGGGCAGGAGGCAGAGGGTTGTGATAAATGGCTATTCCTCAGATTGGGTTGATGTAAGAAGTGGGGTTCCCCAAGGATCAGTATTAGGACCACTGTTGTTTTTAATTTTCATAAACGACATTGATGAAGGGATAGAGGGCGTGATGTCTAAATTTGCAGATGATGTTAAAATTGGTAGAGTAGTTAATGATCACTGTCAAGCTGAGCTTCTTCAGAGAGACCTAGATAGACTTCAAGAATGGTCAGAAAAATGTCAGCTGTGCTTTAATCCAACAAAGTGTAAGGTATTACACCTGGGAAACAGTAATCCCAAAATAACTTATTCACTTGGTGGAGCTCAACTAAACCCAGTACTGGAGGAAAGGGACTTGGGTGTTATGATACGGTCAGACATGAAATTCTCTGAGCATTGTAAACAGGTTGCAAGGAAGGCCCATGGTGTCCTATCGATGATCTATCGAACTTTTGCAAGTAGAGATAGGGACGTGATAATCCCATTATATAAGGCCTATGTTAGACCACACTTGGAATACTGTGTTCAAGTATGGAGACCGCACCTAAAGAAAGACATCGAGCTTCTTGAAAGGGTGCAAAGAAGGGTAACTCGCCTGGTGAGATCGGCAAAAGGGCGTCCTTATGAAGAAAGACTTCGAATATGTGGGTTGCAGAGTTTGGAAACTAGACACCTTAGAAGAGATTTGATTGAGGTGTTTAAGGCTCTGAGAGGCATCAGTAAAATGAATGAGGACAAAATTTTCAAGATTATAAATGATGCTAGAACTAGGGGACATAAATTCAAGTTACGCGGGGAAATGTTTAGATTGGACTGCAGGAAGTTTTATTTTAGCCAGCGAGTTATAAATTACTGGAATAAGTTGCCTTCATGGGTGGTAGAGGCCGACAGTTTGGGGAAATTCAAAGGTCATCTGGATAGTACTTTCGGGTAAGGGAAGCGCATAGGATGATAGGATTAATTTCCTTTTTATTTAATTTTTAATTTCATTTTATTATTTTTATTTATTTATTAATTATTATTATTTATTTATTTAATTTTTGTTTTTATCATTGTTTTGTTCGGATTTTTTTTTTTTTTTTGGCTGGTGCAGCATAAGCCATAGGCTTTCTTGCACCATACGGCCGTTACTAATACTAATACTAATACTAATACTAAAGTGACAAATTTAACAAAATCCACTCTCTTATAATTAAAAATTATTTCACTGCAACAGATTATTTTTGTTAACCAATGTGAATCGCATTATTCACATATGTGCGTAATTTTGGACTCATGGTCCTTTACGTGCATGTGTGATTAACGCAATTCACATAAAGCTAATCTTGTATTCCATTCCCAATGTTTACTTACTGCTCCCAATTGTTGTTGTTGTTATTTGGTTTTTAGGAGCAGTAGCAACATGCTCCGGCCATATTGCTCCGGGGATATGCGGTGGTCATTCCCTGACCTTTCCGCATCCTCCGTATTTGGTGATCACAGGCTCGAACCCCAGTCTAATCAAGAAGCATGTGTTACGCACTGCTGCTCCTGCCCACCTGGCTACAGAGGTGCCAACGACTGCTCCCAAGGAAGAGCAAAGCATAGTCAATATACATCAATCTATCGCAAACTAAACTCATTAGCAATGATAGATTAGAAACAGAAAAAAAATTGTCAAACTATATTAAAAACTATTAAAATATTTTAGACAAGGCTTCTTTATAGAGGTGCCTCCATAGCCAGGTGGGAAGGAGCAGCAGTGAGTAGCACACGCTTCTTGATTAGACTGGTGTTCGAGCCCATCACCACCAAATACGGAGGATGCGGGAAGGTCAGGAATGGCCACTGCATATTCATGGAGCAGTGTGGCTTTAGTTGCTAATGATCCTAAAAACCAAATAACAATAACAAGCTTCTTTATAGGTGACTAGGATATTTCGGTTATGAACCGTGCTCACAAGAGGTAAAGTGACAAATTTAACAAAATCCACTCTCTTATAATTTAAAATTAGTGCACCATAACAAGATTATTTTTGTTAACCAATGCGAATTGCGTTATTCACACATACGTGTAATTTTGGACTCATGGACCTTTATGCGCATGTCTGAATAACGCAATTCACATTGGTTAACATTTTTTTTTTTTTTTATGAAAACCCCAAACACGAGAGGTATTAGAACCTATAGTACTTGGTACCATGCTTGGGTTGGAGTTTGAGAAGACAAAAGAAGATATTTGTTGACATTAGACTTGAGCTTCTGTAGACTGCAATTTTCAGGAAATACATACGAAGGAAGGCTGTTCCAGAAAACGACAGTTGAATGAATAAACAAGGAAGATGAAAAGTTGGTTCTGTGAGTTTGAAGTTGGACAGAAATGGATGTTGGCTGGTGGCGGCATGTGTTCGAACTGTTTTGAAAGGGAGAGCGGGAATAATAGAAGCCAATTCAGAAGAACAGTGCCGATGGAAGTATCTGTAGAAAAGGCATGCATCATAAACGGTATATGAGACAGCGAGTGGAGAGCTGTTAGAGAGGAGTCATTAGTTAACCTAACTGCCTACTTCTGAATGGAATCTAGAAGCCTGAGAGAGGTTTTCGGGGCACCACTCCAGATGTGGGAACAATATTCTATGGTAGGGTGGATTGTCATTTGTACAGAGTGAACAGCTGTTTGGAAGAAAAGTAACACCGAGAGCGAAAGAGAAAACCAAGTTTTTTAGATGCAGAGGAAGCAATATTTGAAATGTGCTTGTGTCAAGAGATATTAGAAGTCAGTGTAATCCCCAAAAGAGATATATCAACTTGCTTAGAAATTGGAGTGTCACCAAAGACAAGCATAGGAGCAGAAGAATCCTTTTTGCGAGATATAAGACAAGGCTGAGTTTTAGAAGGATTGAAATCAACTAAGTTGTCTTTGCCCCACTGGAGAATTACCTGAAGATCGGCATTTAAGGAATTGGTAGCAGATTTTTGAGAAGTTGAAGCTGATTGAGCAGGGCAAGTTTTCTCAAAATCGAAAGTGGAATGCAATGTGCTATCATCGGCAAAACTATGGACAGGATTTCCAGTCAATGGAAGAAAGTTGTTAATATACAAGGGGAAAAGAATGGAGGAAAGAACTGAACCTTGGGGGACACCAGCATTAGTGGAGAAGTTAGAAGACAGAGAACCATCTACCCACACTCATCACCCTCAGTGAGCGATCAGAGAGAAAACTGGATAACCAATTACAAAAAACAGTTGGTAAACCATAAAATGGAAGCTTCTTTATGCCAAACACGATCGAAAGCTTTTGAGATGTCTAGAGCAATTACTTTTGCTTCACCGAACTTTCCCATTGAATTAGTCCATAAATGGGTAACATAAAGCCAGAATATCACCAGTGAATCAACACTGACGGAATCCATACTGGCGATCGTTGATCAGATGGAAGGTTTCTAGGTAGTTTAAGATTTGGCAGTTAATTTATTTCTCCATTACTTTAGAAAGAGTAGAAGTAATTGTAATGGGGTGATAATTGGATGGGAGGGATTTGTCACCCTTTTTACGAACTGGCTGGATATGAGCAAATTTCCAAGCAGAAGGAAAAACACATTTGGAATAAGAAAGTGAAAAAATGCGGCAAAGAACAGGAGTAAGTTCAGGAGCACAGGTTTTGAGAACAAGTGGAGAAATACCGTCGGGACCTAGAGCTTTCTTAGCATCAAGATTCGTCAAAATCCTTCTGACATCCTTTTGATGGAAGACCACAGGAGGCATTGAATGGAGCGTGTTGAGAATGATGGGAGGTGTTTTACCAAGATCATTAATACATGAGTTGGAAGAACAATGGGATGCTAGCAGGTCAGCTTTATCCTTGGCTGAAGTGACAACAGGACCATCTGGTTTGGACAGAGGTGGGAGCAGAGATGGGCAGAAGTTGCGGCCAATAACTTTGGCAAGAGACCAGAATGCTCGGCTACCATTAGGGCAAGAAGCAAGTTTTCTACTCTTAGCCTGTTCAAACTGAAACAAGCCTCATCCATGACCAAAACATAGGCTGGAAAAATTAAAGTCTTGAACACTTTCTTGGAGAAACCACTGCGCAAAAGCCACATGTGTAGGATGATCTTGGGGGAGCAGTAACTGAACCCTTTGGATATGAAAGGGGTGTAAGGAATCGTTGTGCCAGAAACACTGTACACCGCAACGAGACACTCCTAAGGCAGAGGCAACGGCACATGTGCTGGTAGTAAGATTATTCTGGACGGCATTCAACACACTTTCTTCCATGGCAGGAGTTTGCGTCGAACGTGGTCTGCCCGCACTACTCCTGTTACCTCTAAATGACCCATAATCACACAAATTTTGATGCACACACACAAACAAACGGTGGTCTGGTACATGTCTGTCTGTCTGTCTGGGAAGCGTTCTCCATAAATTCGTTGAGCGGCTCGTCCATTGCCCTCTGCTAATCCATACACTAGGTGCATGTCTGCCAGCTCACAGTTCGTATATCGATGCATGCTCTTCGTGCGGCGACTACTGCTTGAATGAGTAAACCAGAAATTTTCCCTCTCGCGAACTGATGAACAGCGCCGTGTACCAACTTACAGTGACGTTTCCGGTTATGGGTTCCTATGCAATTCACATTCCTTTAGCTGCTACCTACCTCCCTCCCCTAAATGTTTGTACCAATATTTTTGAGACACCCTGTATATATTGAGTGGCATCAAATACACTCAACATAATATGCTTGCAATTTTAGAAATAAAAGAAAGGAATATAATGTAGTAAACTACATGTCTAAGACAAAGTGAGGCATTATATTCATGCATTTTTAGAAATAAAAGAAAGGAATATAAGGTAGTAAACTACATGTCTAAGACAAAGTGAGGCATTATATTCATCTTGTATTTCTAGTTCCATTCTAGTTCCAAGAATACAAGATGAGTATAATGCCACCTTGATGAGATACAAGTAATTATACAGCAGCCTAAGGGATTTAATTTGGTGTGTAATTACTTTATCTCATGAAGGTGGCATTATATTAATTATAATGCTAAAAATGTATGAGCCTTAAAATAAGCTTTTTAAATAATAAAAACATGATAATGTAATAAAAAACAGAGAAGAAAATACCTGCTTCTGTCCTAGTGAGTCAACCAATGACTTTGACTTCTGATTACAAACTTTCATCAAATAATTCAGAGTTTTTTCTAATATATCTGCAGTGAAGTAGGGTGGATTTGGAAGAGGAGGACTAAATATAAAAGAAATAACAGACAAAAAAAATCTTAAATATGGATTTTATAAGCAAAGTACGTTTTCTTATATTCTTTATACATTTTGAATACAGAATATAAGATATCGAAACCTTAATGCTAATTATAGAATATTGAACTTAGAAGTCCTTAACATATTCACCAACTAACTGCATTACACCAAATGATGAATACAGAAATGCAGGAATCAAATTAGATATGCCATCAACTAGTATATGTCAAATTTCAAATCAAATTTCCAAAGTAAGAGGTGTGACTATTTATTTCCTGTTTGAAAGATGCTCATTTAAAAAGGTAATTTTTCATCTAACCTGATAATCATGTTTTGTTTTTTTTTTGATTTGGTAGTTGTTGGCACATCGGCTTCTGTGGCCATATTGCACCTCCCAAGGTTTTTTGCAGTACTTTGATCCAAGCCTGAGGCGGGAATCGAACCCTCGACCTTTAGGTTGCCGGGTACTTTACCCACTCGGCTAGCCCGGTCGGCTGATAATCATGTCTGTTTACAACATGATTTAGCTGTATTTAGAGCCTCAAAAGAAACAGGTAAGAAGACTCCTTATATCTCTCAAGTATGCAATATGCCACCAGTACATGCACAACTGATAACAAAGCAATGTAGTAGGCACTGTTTATATACAAAAATAACATTCATTAATACGAAATAATACTTTTGAAAACTTCAGGCACTGCTGACTAAAAGCAATAATCCTGAGCAAAAATTTTTAATGTTTTTACCTGACTACATTACCTGAAACAATGAATGCAAAATGTAATCACCTAGCAAAGTTTAAATTCCAAAAATGAGTAGAGTGGATATTTATTTCTCAAAAAAAAAGTAAAAAAAAAAAGCTTCTGTATAATCTGGTATCATTCCAACGACCAAATGTTCTGGATCTGTATAAAGTTCCATCAGGAAATAGGTGGGGGTTCACCCTTATCTCTTAAGACTTCCAAGTATAACAATGGTATCACTGCTGATGGAAAACATCATTAATGGAAATATCTCCAAAAGCACTCCCCATCATCTGTGACAAACAACATATGGCATGCTACAAGATTTCTTGTAGTATGCCATAAGGTGAGATGATGTCAAAAGAAGCTTCAATTTTTTTTTTCTAGAAAGTAAGTAGTTGTGTCATTAATTTTTGAATCTTAATGTATGCTAGGTGAAGGCATTGCAGTCAAATGCTAGTGACAGTGAAATCTCCATTTAATAAATCTCTGGAGGAATGGCTTTTCTTAAACTTTAGTGTAATAAAAGCCATTTTCAGAAAACCTGAATTTATTGAGGCTTTCACTAAATGGGGATCATGGAAAACTGCACCAAGAAACAGTTAATCTTCTTATAAAACTTGTTTATACATAATTATGATAAAATGATTTCTTCGCAATAAGTAGACATTAAATTTGTTTATACACAAATCAATGTAATTTGCATCATTAACAATATTTTTGTTTATTTCTTACTCTTGTTCCACTTGGCAAGTTTTTATCAGGATTTTTCAAACCATTCCATCAACACTTTCTCCATTTCACCAGATGGAGAAGCTTGTTCATTTTCTTATTTGGCTCCAACACTGCTTTTCGGTTATGAACTTAAAGAGTTATGCACATAAAAATGATAGTGCATTTAAATTTTCATGCTGTCTCTAATGCTGGGATGCTTGGATTTCCCCCCCTTCCCCCACTTTGCCTAAAATTTTAACATTTTCTAAAGGTACTGGCATAAAGAAGGACTTCTTTATGCCAGAAGAAGCATTAATGACAAAATTTTGAGAATCAATATGATTTTGATGCCACAAAATCAGATTGCATGGCTTCAGTGCATATACCATATGATGTTACTCAGCAAAGATTATGTTTATGTGTTAATGATTTCCAGGCAGACAGAAAACATGAATATTGACCGTTACTTAAACCACAACCACACTAAATCAAGGTGGAAGTTCTGGCTAGTTGAAACTTCTTACGTTAAATGTAGGTTATTTACTAAATAAAAATTTGCAAAATACGGGAAAATAATATAATGTTTATAATGAACTCTGAGTGGGACTAGAAAACAGATTTACAAATATGAGATTTCACTAAATGAAAGAACATTGAATCAGGATTATTTTTGATAAAATTGATATGTTGTATAATTTTACTAATATATTTTCATATACTTCCATGTATTTCATATATTTGTATAGAACATGTTTTTGGAAGATACAGACATACACAGCAATATTTATTACAACAGTAAATAGTACGGTACCAATGGGATGTTTTCTACATCCATCATTTGTAGATTTCATATCAGTATTAGGAAAATGCAAGAAAGAAAATCTTATACAGCATCAACCTAAACAACAACAACAAAAAAAAAAAAAAAAAATCCACTTAATTTTCCCATTCCTTCTAATAATTTGTCCAATCTTCTTTAAGTTTATTCAAACTACCCATTCCCACACTAGGTGGAAGTTTATTCCAACAATCAATTACTCTCTGGCTGAATGAAAATTTCTGCACATCTATTCTGCAACCATTCTTTTTTTAATTTAAATTGTTTCTTTGTGTGAGTCATCTGAGAAAGAATAGAGATGCCATCAGCATTTAGTTTACTTAATCCCTTTAAAGTAATTTAACAATGTCACAGGTATTATGAAATTAGGAAGGTACTTTGTTTCCATAGACTGAGCCCCAATCTTTCTTGGTAAGAATATCCTATTGTGCCTCCCCCACCTCAACTAATTTTGGCTGCTCTTTGCTGCACCCATTCCAACAGCACTGTCCTTCATAAAATGAGGTTTCCAAATCTGTATGCAGTAATTCAATGTGGCCTAATCATTACTTCCTACAATGGGATAATTGCCTCAAAGTTCCTGTATATCACTGACAGAACCCCATGTGTTGTTCCAACAACCTGTCTGCACTACTCAGGAAGCTTCATGCTTTTTCCTTATCAGCTATATGGTAACAACCAATTCAAGTTACCCTGCACCAAAATGGTAGGTTATTCTAAAATCACTGCTACACAAATGTAATACCTTGTATTTATATATGTAGCAGTAATCCCAGAATCACCTACCATAGTAAGGGGCCCAACACTGACTGCTGCGGTAACCTACTCATCACATTAGTCCATGAAGAGCAGTGGCCATTTATAACTACTCTATCTCTTGCCACTCAATCACATTAGGGGCAAATTATTTTATCCATATATCCTGATGTCACATAGCTCATTTATATGACAATCATATACATATGGTGTAGTATGAAAGGCTTTATTAAAATCTAAGTAAATGATGCTAAAATTATTCTTTGCATCTAGTTTCTCTGTGATGGGCTCATAGCAGTTAAGGAGGTTGGACAAGCATGATCTCCCTTCAGCAAATCCACATACACACTGTGATTGCCTTTATAGTTCCATTTCTATCAAGATGATCTAGCATTACTTTTTAAACTATTTTAAACATTATTTTCCCTGGGACAGAAATCAAACTTACAGGTCTAATCTATAGGGACTTACCCTGAATCTAGGGATGCTCTCAGTATCATGGATAAAGCCTGATTATGATTTTTTTCTGCTGCTTCTCATATAATTATATAGATTTCATCAGCTCCATTTGCTTTGGTCACCATTAATTACAACAATTTCTAACCTAAACCTTTAACAGTATCTTTTAGTTGGTATAAAAAACTTAGCAGCTTATAGTATTACTTTCCTGAATGCTTCTTACCTGGCATTTGCATTTTTAATTGCAATCAGCTGGCAAAAAATATTAAGGACTTCTGTTTTCAAAGTTTAATACAATGATATACATCAATACACATACATGCAGAAACTTATGCATGCATATATTCAAAAAATATATACAAACTTAAAATATGACCAATTAACTTTATTAAGATAGAACTAATCTGATCTATATGCACACAATATAGTATATACAAATTGTTATATACCAACAAGAATTATCTTTAAATTAAAAAAAAACAAAGATATTGTAAAGTTCTAAAGTGTTTGTTCTAAGGAATATAAAGTTTCAGAAATTCATCATTATCATCCTATTCTTGCAAATTAGCACTCATGCCCTCTTTTATAACAAGTGATTGAATTGCCAGCAGGTGAATTCCTTGGCAACAGATGGAAAGAAAAACAACAAAGAGTTCTTTACTTACGTAAATTCTAGAAGGAAAGGGATAAATCAGCTTGGACCACTTAACATAGATTGGTTGACTATTGATTACCATGCTCAGGTAGATGATAAACTGAATGAGTATTTTGCATCTGCATTCACACAATGAGGGGAGTGCCAGAAGTTTATCAAACTCTAACAGGGAGCTAAGTGATTTTGCAATAAGTGAGAGCCAAGTGGAGGAGAAATTGTTGAAGTTAAACATAAAAAAGGCACCTGGGGTAGATGGAATCTATCCAGTTATATTAAAGGAGGCATCAAAGGAAGTAAGCAAGCCCTTAGCCATAATTATGAGAGCTTCCTTGGACACAGTGGAGGTCCCCCATGAACTGGAGATGTGCAAATGTATCACCAATTCACAAAGGGAGTACAAAAGGTGACATAAGTAACTATAGACGGAACACATGGTAACATGTGTTCCATGTTACCATGTGTTCCGGGGAAAATAATGGAATCACTGGTTAAAGAAGCATTGCAGGATCATATAGACAAGACTGCAGTATTAGTTAAGACACAGCATGGGTTTATTAAAGGGAGGTCTTGTCTGACCAATTGACTGGATACTATGATGTGGTCACAAAGTAACCGAATGCCAAAAATAATTTTGATATCATATACTTGGATTTCAGGAAAGCTTTTGATACTGTTGCACATGGAAGACTGCTGTACAAATTGGAGAAGTATGGCATTAAGGGTAAGTTGCTACAACCATCCCTTTGTCCATTGTAGCAACTTACCATTAAGGGTAAGTTGCTACAATGGACAAAGGGATGGTTGAGTGGGAGACTACAGAGAGTGGTAATCAATGGTCACTGCCCTTCGTGGAAAAATGTTATTAGTGGAGTTCCCCAGGGTTCGGTATTGGGTCCATTGTTGTTTTGTATATTTATCAATGATATTGATGAAGGTATATCAGGTTTAATGTCCAAGTTTGCAGTGATACAAAGGTTGGCAGGGTTGTTAACGACAGTAAAGACTGTATGCTATTCCAACTGGATCTAGATAAGTTGAGCAAATGGGTGCTGAGAAGTGGCAACTGAAGTTTAACATTGACAAATGCAAAGTACTGCATATGGGTAGCAATAACCAAAGAGAAATGTACCAACTGTGTGGTACTACACTCAGGGAAGTGGAAAGTGAAAAAGACCTGGAGGTAATTGTGCAGTCAAATATGAAGTTCATTGAGCAGTGTAGACAGGCTGCCAGGACAGGTCATGGAGTCTTGTCAATGATATATAGGAATTTTTCTAACAAGGACAGGGAGGTGATTATCCTGTTATACAAGGCAATGGTCAGGCCACACCTAGAGTACTGTGTAATCTAGGTGTGGCCTGACAGGTCTGGAGGCCTCATTTTAGGAAGGATGTAGAGTTGCTAGAACGAGTACAAAGAACAGCAAAGATTGGTGAGTGGAACAAAGGGTGCTCTTACCAAAAAAGGCTTAAATTCTGCAAATTGCAGCAGCTGGAAAGTACGCACCTGCAAGGTGATCTGATTGAGGTGATAAGGCCTTGAGCAAGCTGAATGCTGATGGGCAGTTTAAAACCTGAGGGGGGCACAGATTCAAATTGAAGAAAGACAGTTGTAGAACAGATGTGCAGAAATTTGCCTTTAGCCAGCAGGTAGTTGATTGGTGGAACAGACCCATATTTCATTGTGGAAGTTGATAGCCTAAATAAATTTAAGGCTGAGCTGGACAAGCATTTGGAATGAATGGAGGGGGTGAAATGGGAGGGGTTTTTTTTGGCTGATGCTGCATAATCTTGCTTTCTTGCATCATATGCCTCTACTAATGCTAATGCTAATCATCCTATTCTTTCAAATTAGCACTCATGCCCTGTTTTATAACAAGTGATTGAATTGCCAGCAGGGGAAATCCTATTCCTGATTGAACAGGCTTTTAAGAATTGCTCAAGTCTCCAATGGTATTCAAACTGAGATTTCTCCAAACAAGTAACAAACCCACTATACTATCGTGAAAGAAAACAAACAAAAAATAAATAAATAATAAAAAAACAAAAAAAATTAATAAAATAAAATTAAAAAATATATAAAAATCCCTTCAGTGATGCTTAATTATTCTAATTATAGGGCACAGTTTCGTTAAAGGTCCACATACAATACACTCAAAGTTCTCAGAATGGTTTTTACTTTCCAAAAGTGAGAGACATCCAAGAAGCCATTTTGTCCCACTGTCATTAGTGCTCCTGTCACAGAAGTTTTCCCTTCAGAAATGTTTTTTCCATATATATATTAGCCATGTTTCATTGAATCCTCATCACATGCTTGCAATAATAAACATCAGCATTTCAGATAGACTTTTTAATAGCACTGAAAATCTAACACAGGTAGTTTTGCTTCAATCAGCAAAATTTTACCACAGCAAAAACTGGAATGGGATGCATCACTTTGAACCTGCAAACAGCAGCTGTTACTTTCAGCCATGACCTGTCAATATCTAAACATAAATGAACTTGCATATTACTTCCAGAGAAGTGTACAAATTTGTATCAAATGACAAGCCATATTTTTCATTTGTCCATCTTTAAGAGAGAATGTTATTGTGATATATTTAAAAAACACTTAACTGTACGTTATAATGGGAAAGAATACACCAAATATATGCAGATACCAAATTTAATATAACCATTAAAATACAATTTCACAGATTTCATCAAAGAAGTTGGAAGCATATAAGAAGCTCTCAGATGAAATCTACCATTATAATATAAAAGGTAAAACAAATAATCAAGAATTATTGCTTAATTGCATAATGATTAATCCAAAGTGGATATGAGCAATTCCACAATAAAACCATCCTCAGAGGATATGTAAAAGGAAAACAAAATGTTTCCCACGAAAGAAGTTATGCTTATAAAGTTCTATTGTTGCTTGTGTCCAAACAACTAATTATTTTTTGCAGTGGCAGACATTATGTACATGATATAGAAGTGTTTAATTTAGATTAATTAGTATTGATAACACCACAAATAATTTGTGTTTTCATTATTCAACTGATATGGAAAGTGCACAACCTGTTTAATGGTATTACTTTTGTGTGTCATTCCACATTCTTTGATATGGTTATCCCTTTCCTTATTTAGTTTATTATTTTTTTAAATTTAATTTTATTTTCTTATATCTGAGTTTGCTGGTTATTAAAAAGATCCACTGACCTGGCATTATTTGTGTCAAGTTCATTGATAGTCTTGAAGAGAGCTATTATGTCTATCTTCAGTCTATAACACTGTTATTGCATAATAGACTTATCGAAAGCTTTCAGTTGTATAAAGCATAATCTGCTCCTCAATAAACTGAACAATCTTGGTTTGAGAGAGAGACAGTTAACCTTCTCCTTGAAGTGACTTTACTGATCATACATTTTTCATAAAAACAAACCAATCTTATACTGATATTTGTAATTTTTTCAGACAAGTACCACAAGGTTCACTTCTTGGACCAATCTTATTTATTAGGCACATTAGCATATATGCATAAAGCACATATTTTCTTCACCATGCCTACCTGTCTGTTGTCCATCCTCTCCATATTTGAACACGACTACTTAGAGAATTCTCTTAAAAATATCATTTACAAAAGCAATTCACACACAGTTGAAAAAATGAAGCAAGAATTTAACAGCTATAAACAGCACCAACAACGAAACTCTAGTTGGAGTAACGGTCCATTCCCCTCAATTAATACAGAAATTTTGGATGCTATTGGCGCATATATTGAAAATGTTTTCATGGATTTCCACTCTGCAAAGAATTTTGAATTCAGAGATGCAAAAGACATTAATATATCTGATATGGTGGATTATACTTTAAAAAAAGGTTAACATAACAGCGCATTATAACTGAATCACAATTTTAATGCAAATTTAGAATATTATAGTAAAATAATTTTGAATAAAACAGTCATAAGTTTTGGGACTTTCTTCAGGCCTTTCTTTAATAGCAATAATATTTAAATTAATGCATGAAAGAAATTTAGCCAACATTTAACTAAAGTATCTGTTCATTACGTGGATCAAATGCTGACACTGTACACTGCAGCTTCTGGAATACATTAGTTTCTCATTTCTTTTTGTAACTCAAGAATTACAAAAAGAAATGAGAACACATGGTTGTAGACAGGTCTTTATTAGAATTCCTGTCTTATAATTGGGTTATGTTAATCTGTTCTTATATTCTGTGAGATCTGCTAGGTGAGACTTGTCTAGAAGACTGTTGCAGTAATTATAATCTGATTGGATCTGAGAGAGTAAAATTTTTCCTGGGATAGGCAAGATCTGGAACTCCTAGTTGAGAAATGCTGTCATCTGCTATTTGGCTTGAAGTATACTGTCTTGGTATGTTGTTATCTGATTTCTGGTTTGAAGCTCAGTTTTATGACATATCAGAATTTTAGAGCATATTGTGCCACTGCATGATATCTATATAAGTGTATTCAGAAGCTGATTTGCATGTTGTGCAAGTTAAAAAAAAAATATATTCTGAATAATTCATGGGCCAAAACATCTGTGCATGGAAGCTCGATAATAAAATTCCAAGATTTGTTAACTACAATCACAAATGAAGTGGCTGTTAAGAATTCCTCAGAGATCACCCCCAAACGTGACAAGTGGGGGAACCACTGCATTGTCATGGAGAACTTGGTTTTTAGACCAGAATACTGGGATGTTGTTGTTTGCTTCTATGCTGGTTATTATGGGAGGTTTCTGGATATGTGCAATCAGTGTCATTGGATTGCAATGTAATATGGCTAATTTTCTGAGGAAGGCAGAAGACAGAGAATCCCTCTGTCTGTGTGAGTACTGTTTCTTCTGTTGCTGATAGGGATGGTGATGGCACTGACATTAGCTGATGTACTTTGTATATTTCTGTAAATATTTGATTAAAATTGGATTATCTTAAAAAAAAAACACTGTATATATTTAAGTTTCTCAATGAGGTGAGCCAGGTAGCATGTCCTAGCAGGTGGACAGAGTATAATGTACAGAATGAATAACTGTGTGTGTGTGTGTGTGTGAGAGAGAGAACATGTACATACATATTATATATATATGTTAAAAAAAAATGTTATATACACACAATATTAGCTCTAATTTTATATTGGCTTTATTTTGGTCATATAGCTGTCATTGCATATGAGGATGCAGAGAAAGTAAATTTTATATAACTTGACATAATATCCAACTTCCTTAAATGGCAACATATGAGAAATCAAATACAGAACTAAAAACTGGAGGTGTTTTTATAAGGAATTTAGTATTTATCAAGTTATCATTATTAATACTGTCATTAATAACTTGTTGCAAAACAGACATATTTCTTACCTAGATGTAATTAATATTTGTTCTCTTTTTGCATCTGCAATATCTTCTTTCAACATTGAAAGAAGTGAAATAACTAACTCTTCTAGGTTTGTTGACAAACAATATTCCACTACCTGAGTATAACAATAAAAAAGGAAATCAAAGACAACATAATTACTATTATAATTTTTAAAGAATCATGATAATTATTTTATTACTGCAGTGTGATAATTTAGTCATTAAAAGCAAATGTGATAGCTTATATGCTCCTCTGTGTATACAATTTTGTACATAAACAATTGTCCAAATATTAATAAGGAAAAAGAATATTCATTTGTAAAAAAAAATCTCATCATTAATGAGATATTTTTAAATCATTCACTTTGTATCAAAAATATTCACTAGGTATCAAAAAATACAGCAATCCTTCCGCCCATGCTTTTGCATGTTCATACAAAAATTTTACAAACTGGTTTTTTTATGTATATGTGGTTCAGTTGAGCCTCCTTAAACAAAATAACACAACAATTATTGCTCTCACCATCTATATCATGGAGGAGATGCCTAGTAGGTATTGCACAGGGATAGAATTTGTTTACAATCTACCTTCTCAATGATGCATTTGTATATTATATATACAGAGTTGCATGTGGTTGTGTCAATGCCTATAAAATCAACCTGTAGATTTTTTTATGTTCTTTTTTATATCCAGCACGACCATCTAATCAAAGAAATTTACAATTAATCATCTTTGACAATGAATAAAATCATTAATCATATTTAGCAGTCATATGGGCTTGAACCAAAAGTCGACACAAATGTGTATGCTACTGCACTCCACTAGATGCTGTTTGTGTTTTTCACTAATATTTATTTTTCCTGAATGTATTTTGGATTTGTTTTGATAATCCTTTGAAAATTACCATATTTGTCATAAACCAACATTTATTCTATCCATTATTATACTTTCTTAAAATTTCAATAAAGTGAAAGGAAAGTAATTTCACTGGAAAAGATAAAAAGCTCCACAAATTTTCCATAAATCAAAAATTAAGTTTATTGTGGTTTTTTCATATATTTTATTGGCATATTTATTGTTTTATCGTTAACCCTCTATTCTGCACGTGACTTTAGTCCTACAAATGCAGTTTTGTCAAATCCTTTTCAGAAACATATCCCATATGCAAGGGACTCCTGAAATGTTAAAAAAAAAAATAAAAAAAAGATTAAATAGTATTAAGTCATAAATAAAATTGAACATAATTAAAGGAACAAAAACCACAAACTCATTTATTATGACATATCTAATAATGTGAGTGTTCAAAATATCTCACTGATATCTTTTAAATTATATATTTTTTTTATTGTGATCCCAAACACAAAAGGTATACTACACCATTTTGGTATCTATATTACTTAGTATTTGTATGGGTCAAAAACTGAGGACACAGAAGATACCTGTTGGCAATGGACTCAAATTTCTGTAGATTTGAAATTTTCAGGAGATATACATGAAGGAAGGTTGTTCCAAAGGAAGTAGAAGGGATAAATGAGGAAAAGTGAGTCTGCTGTTGAATAGTGAATGGATCTCACTATAAATACAACAGACCCATTTGTATTTATAGTGAGTATCCTGTTGAATAGTGAATGGATGTTTTTTTTTTTTTTTATGCAGACCCCAAACACGAGAGATATTAGAACCTATAGTACTTAGTACTGTGCTTGGGTTGGGAAGACAAAAGAATATGTTTGTTGACATTGGACTTGAACTTCTGTAGACTGTAATTTTCAGTAAATACATATGAAGAAAGGTTGTTCCAGAAAACGGCAGTTGAATGAATAAACGAGTAAGATGAAAGTTGGTTCTGTGAGTTTAAAGTTGGACAGTAAATGGATGTTGGCGGCACGCGTTCCGACTGTTTTGAAAAAGAGGGTGGGAATTATAGAAGCCAATTCAGAAGAACAGTGCCCAGGGAAATATCTGTAGAAGAGGCAAGCCTGAGAGAGGTTTTGGTAGTACCACCCCAGATGTGGGAACAATATTCCATGGTAGGGCAGATTTGTGATTTGTACAGAGTGAGCAGCTGTTTGGAAGAAAAGTAACGTTGAGAGCGAAAGAGAAAACCAAGTTTTTTCGATGCAGAGGAAGCAATATTTGAAATGTGCTTGTGTCAAGAGATATTAGAAGTCAGTGTAATCCCCAAAAGAGATATATCAACTTGCTTAGAAATTGGAGTGTCACCAAAGACAAGCATAGGAGCAGAAGAATACTTTTTGCGAGATATAAGACAAGGCTGAGTTTTAGAAGGATTGAAATCAACTAAGTTGTCTTTGCCCCACTGGAGAATTACCTGAAGATCGGCATTTAAGGAATTGGTAGCAGATTTTTGAGAAGTTGAAGCTGATTGAGCAGGGCAAGTTTTCTCAAAATCGAAAGTGGAATGCAATGTGCTTAAGCCAGGAAAGAACTGAACCTTGGGGGACACCAGCATTAGTGGAGAAGTTAGAAGACAGAGAACCATCTACCCACACTCATCACCCTCAGTGAGCGATCAGAGAGAAAACTGGATAACCAATTACAAAAAACAGTTGGTAAACCATAAAATGGAAGCTTCTTTATGCCAAACACGATCGAAAGCTTTTGAGATGTCTAGAGCAATTACTTTTGCTTCACCGAACTTTCCCATTGAATTAGTCCATAAATGGATAACATAAAGCCAGAATATCACCAGTGAATCAACACTGACGGAATCCATACAGGCGATTGTTGATCAGATGGAAGGTTTCTAGGTAGTTTAAGAGTTGGCAGTTAATTTATTTCTCCATTACTTTAGAAAGAGTAGAAGTAATTGCAATGGGGTGATAATTGGATGGGAGGGATTTGTCACCCTTTTTACGAACTGGCTGGATATGAGCAAATTTACAAGCAGAAGGAAAAACACATTTGGAATAAGAACGTGAAAAAATGCGGCAAAGAACAGGAGTAAGTTCAGGAGCACAGGTTTTGAGAACAAGTGGCGAAATACCATCGGGACCTAGAGCTTTCTTAGCATCAAGAGTCGTCAAAATCCTTCTGACATCATTTTGACGGAAGACCACAGGAGGCATTGAATGGAGCGTGTTGAGAATGATGGGAGGTGTTTTACCAAGATCATTAATACATGAGTTGGAAGAACAATGGGATGCTAGCAGGTCAGCGTTATCCTTGGCTGAAGTGACAACAGGACCATCTGGTTTGGACAGAGGTGGGAGCAGAGATGGGCAAAAGTTGCGGCCAATAACTTTGGCAAGAGACCAGAATGCTCGGCTACCATTAGGGCAAGAAGCAAGTTTTCTACTCTTAGCCTGTTCAATAACTGCTTTACAATTGTTACAAGCGTTGGTGTAGGCAGAAAATCAAACTGAAAAATTAGAAACTAGCCAATTATGATATGCAACGTGTCTTAGCACATTTCTTGGAAAACCAAGGTTTAGATAAAGGACGAGATTTTAAAGTGGAGTGTGGGATAAAGGATTCCATTCCTGCAAGAATAATTTCACTGACACGATCTGAGCAAACGTTGACATCACAAGTTTTGAAACAGTAATCCGACCAAGGAAAAGAAATCTTGCAGGTCATCCCATTTTGATTCTTGTAATGCCACACAATATGAGGTCGGGAATAGCCATGAGATAAGGGCTCCATTGGAGAAGAGACAATCACCAAGTTGTGATCTGAGGTGCCTAAAGGACCTCTCACTTCGACCATATACTTAGAAGGGTTGTTTGTGAAAAAAAGATCAAGCTTGTTGGCTGTATGGTTAGGATTGTCTGGTATTCTTGTAGGTAAATGAACAATCTGTGCAAGGTCATTAGTAATTGCAAAAGCCTCAGCATCTTGACCAGCTGGGTCGGCGTGACTAGAAAACAGAAGCCAGCTGGAGTTGTGAACATTAAAACCATCAAGAAAAATTGCCTCACTTTAGGAAAGTTGGACTGGAGAAAGTCAAGTTGCAAAGAGAGGAAATCAAAGAGCTCCAAGTGATTAGTGCAGTTGGGAGAACGGTAGAGACAACAGATGAATTAGACACAATGAGGTAGAGAGATCTTAAGCCAGAGAAGATTGAAAAGAGGAGATTCCAAATTACCAAGTCTTTGACAGGGAATATCAGAATGGACATATGCACAAGTACCACCTTTGAGGCAAAAGGAAACATGCAGCGATAATTTGGGCAACTGAGATGAGTAGTATCTGAATCAACCGATAACTGAGATTCTGTCAGAAAAAGTACATGGGGTTTGGCAGACTGCAAGTCACATGGATGGTCACTGCAAGCCAAGCTTTAGCATTAGCATTAGCATTAGTAGAGGCATTTGATGCAAGAAAGCAAGCTTATGCAGCATCAGCCAAAAAAAAAAAAAAAAAAACCACTTCCACTTCACCCCTCTGTTCGTTCAAAATACCTGTCCAGCTGAGCCTTAAACTTATTTAGGCTATCAACCTCCACCACAAGGGATGGAAGTCTGTTCCACCAACCAACCACCCGCTGGCTAAAGGCAAATTTCCGCACGTCTATCCTACATCTGTCTTTCCTCAATTTGAATTTATGCCCTCTCAGGTGATTATTCTGAGCTAGAGGAAGAATCCCATCAGCATTGAGCATGCTTAAACCATTCAAGGCTTTATACACCTCTATCAGATCACCTCGCTGGTGCCTAGTCTCCAGACACTGTAATTTGCAAAACTTAAGCCTTTCTTCGTAAGAGCACCCCTTTGTTCCATTCACTAATCTTGTTGCCCTTCTCTGTACTCGTTCCAGCAGCTCTACATCCTTCTTGAAATGAGGCCTCCAGACCTGTATACAGTACTCTAGGTGTGGCCTGACCATCGCCTTATACAATGGAATAATCACCTCCTTATCCCTGCTGGAAAAATTCCTGTATATCATTGACAATACTCCATGAGCTACTCTTGCAGCCCGTCTGCACTGCTCAGAGAACTTCATATCTGCCTGCACAACCACCCCCAAGTCCCTTTCATTCTCTACCACTGTCAGTGTTGTACCATAGAGTTGATACGTTGCTCTGGGGTTGCTGTTTCCCATGTGTAGTACTTTACATTTGTCAATGTTAAACTTCATTTGCCACCTCTCAGCCCATCTGCTCAACCTTTCCAGATCCTGTTGCAGAAGCATAGTGTCAGTACTGTCCTTGACAACCCTGCCAACCTTTGTATCGTCTGCAAACTTGGACATTAATCCCGATATACCATCATCAATATCATTTATAAATACAGAAAACAATAATGGACCCAACACTGAGCCCTGAGGGACTCCACTAATAACATCAGTCCACGATGAGCAGTGTCCATTGATTACCACTCTCTGTCTTCTCCCCCTCAACCACCCCTTTATCCATAGCAGCAATTTGCCTCCAATGTCACACTGCTCCAATTTGTGTAGCAGTCTTCCATGTGCAACAGTATCAAAAGCCTTTCTAAGATCCAAGTATATAATATCAAAGTTATTCCCTGCATCCAGTTCTTTTGTGACTGCATCATAGTATCCAATCAAGTTGGTCAGGCAAGACTTCCCCTTAACAAAACCATGCTGTGTCTGAGCTATAACTGAAGTCTTGTCTAAATGATCCTGCAGTGCGTCTTTAACCAGTGCCTCCATTAATTTTCCTGGAACAGAAGTCAAGCTCACAGGTCTATAATTACTTGTGTCAGCCTTTGATCCTCCTTTGTGAATTGGGGTCACATTTGCACATTTCCAGTCTATGGGTATCTCCCCTGAGTCCAAGGAAGCTCTCATAATTATGGCTAAGGGTTTGCTTACTTCCTTTGCTGCCTCCTTTAATATAACTGGATAGATCCCATCCACCCCGGGTGCCTTTCTTGTGTTTATCTTCAACAGTTTCTCCTCCACTTTACTCCCAGTTATTTCAAGATTCTGTAACTTACTGCTAGAGTTGAATACACCTCTGGCATTCCCCTCGCTGAATAACTCCTCATGTGTGAATGTCGATGCAAAATATTCATTTAGTTTGTTAGCCACCTGAGCAGGATCATCAACACTTGACCCATCAATATCAAGTGGAACAATCTGATTCATCCCTTTCCTTCTAGAGTTTACATAAGTAAAGAACTCTTTGCTGTTTTTCTTTGCATCCCTTGCCAAGGATTTCTCGTAATCTGCCTTCGCCTGCCTAACCTCCTTTGTAACTTGGTTGCATATCAACTTGTATCTATCATAGGCTTCTGTGTCATGTGTTAATTTGTAAGTATCCCATGCATTTTTCTTCTCTGCCATATGCCTCATTAGTTCATCTGACATCCATTTTGGCCTAAACCTTGAACAATATTTCTTAGTTGGTATGTAAAGCCTAGTAGCTTCCAAGATAAGTTCTTTGAATGCTTCCCATTTTGAATTTGCTGTTGGTAACATCATCAGTTGGTCCCACTGTATAGAATTTAAATACTGTCTCAGTCCATCGTAGTCGCCTTTACGGAAGCAATAACCCTTCCCTTTACCCCTAATGGTAGTTACCTCTTTGAGTAAATCCCACTTCAGCACACTGTGATCACTGCCACCTAGTGGTTCGTTTATCTGCAGATTCTTAATGCATGAAGAATCACTGCTGATAATCAAATCAAGAGTATTACTCCCTCTAGTTGCCTCCCGAACATGCTGATGTAGAAAACAATCATCCAATAAATCCACAAAAGCCCTGCTAGTGTGTGAGTATCCAGCCCCCAAATTCCAGTCAATATCTGGGAAATTAAAATCTCCCATTATAAGACACTCTGATTTACTGGCCCACTCTATTTCCCTGTACAGTTCCTTATTATACTCATCAGAGTCATTAGGCCTATAGCACACTCCTACTCTCAATTTTGATCTCCCAATGCTTATGTCACACCAAACTGACTCCACACTGCACTGTCCAGCGATGTCGACTGGCTTCACTTCCTTGGTTTTTATGTGTTTCTTAACTAATAGCATAACACCTCCCCCCTTCCTATCCTGTCTATCCTTTCTGTAGACGTTGTACTCCCCAA